>NC_080023.1:80198392-80512857 GCF_030020395.1 Manis pentadactyla | reverse complement strand
TCAGAAACTTGTGGCTGCACTTTCAGCGTCTTTCTCTTCAGGTCTCCGTTGGACGGCTAGATCTTTGGGATGACTTCTGTGCCTCTTTTCACCTCTCTCGTCTCCACCCATTTCAGCCTGAAACGGCCTCATTTCTCTGCCCATCTCCTCCTTGGGTTTCTGTCCAGGTGCTGGTTCTCTGGTTTGACTTCTGAGCCTCTTTTCTTCTTCTCCTTTTCTTCCTTCCTCTTCCCCCATGTGCTTTACTCTTTTGGGTTCTGTGGCAGGGAGTGGTCTAGAAACCAGCTCTCCGGGTGTGACCCTACGTTTCCTTTTCTCCTGGTCTTTTTCTCCTTCACGGACAGAGTCGTCTGGTCTCACCGCGTCAGGCGCCTCCCCGGGTTCCGTTCGGCAGGACCCCTTGCGAAGTGAGACGGGGTTATGGTCGGCCCGGCAGTTGGCCTGGTGATCCTGAGACTCTATGAAACTTCGGATTTTGCCTCTCCGTCGGACTTGGTTCTGGAAGACGGGTTTGGGGGATTTGTTGTCCTTTGCCTTCCCCACTCTGCGGCCCTCACTGCTTGTCTGGCTCCCGTTTTCTAGATGTCCATTCACTTCCCAGCTGAAAACATGAGCTCCATTCTCCAAGGACAAATCTTAGATTTGATTGAATTCCAAGACAGCCTCCAAACTCTGGTCCTGAAAGGATAGTCACTTCCATGATTAAGACACATTCTAAAAGACACCCTTGCCTTACAGTGGAAAGATTCTTCTGCTGACCTTAAAGAATTAAGTGGTTGTCATGGGAGAGGGCCAAGTGGCTAGGACTCGAGGACAGCCACTAGGAGCTGAGAGTGATTCCTGACTGACAACAGTGTCAACACAGCTGTGTTCCTTTCTTCAGGCTCTAAAGGAAAATCAGTTTCCTTACTTTTTCCATCTCCTAGAGCTACGGACATTCCTTGGCTAATAGCCTCTTCCTCTACCTTCAAAGCCAGCAAGGGTGGGGTCAAGTCCTTCACAAACCAAATCAATGACCAACTCTCTAGCACCTCCTCCACAGTTAAAAATCCTTGTGAGCACATCGGACCAATTACTATTCCAGGAGAATCTCCCCATATTAAGGTTGTCTGATTAGCAACTTTAATTTCACCTGCCATTTTAATTTCCCTTTGCCATGTAATGTAGCATTTTCACAAATTTCAGAGAGTAGGACATGGACATCCTTGAGAGGACCATTATCCTGGCTGTGAAATACCTCAGCAAAAAATGGGTATTAGAATGAGGAAAGAAGAACAACACAAACACTTCAATTAGGGGTGTATTCTAAAATTTTAATCACACTGCAAGAATGAATATTTAGAAAAATTTCTAAATTTGTTACTGAAACATAAGAAAACTAAACTTTCCTTATATGTTTCTGTGGACATTCTCCTACCTTGTACAGTTTTAAATAAGTTTAACCAATATTATAAATAAACATAATGTTAATACACACTTCAATAAAGATGTAATATATTTAAAATTCAACTAGTATTTATTTTATTTTATTATCTTCCAATTGTACCAGAGTAATAGAACCAAAAACCACTTTTTATTGCTCAGGATAATAAGAAATATTTAGCAGGTTCATGTTTTGTTAAAAGTTTCCTTTTTTTCATTGAGAATTGAAAATATGACTATGATATAGCAAGATTATCACTTAAATGTTTAAATGAAAACCTAAATAACTATTAATTTGGATTCTTTAAAATAAAATTTTATGGTAAAAAGAATAGGAATAAAATATATGATCACACTTTATTATTCCAAACATCTCCCTACAATAAAAAAAAGTCAATATTGCTTAAAATTACCACTAATGATATTCATCATTTTACAAAACTATAAATCCATGTTTTCAAGGCCTGGTGGAAAATTCTTATTTAGTCAACATTTGAACACATATTTATGGTCTCTCAGAAAACTTGCTTTGCCTGTTTGTCTCTGTTCACCAATTTAACTATGCTTATAATATATCATGGATAAAACCTGTTTCAGTTCCAAAATGTTCCATAATAAACATATCCATGAAATAAGCAAATAAATCCTTTGGTGAAAACAAATTGTACAATGAGGTCTTTTTGCTCTAAAAAGGGAAAAGTAAGTGTTACCTCAAGGAAAGTAATATATACAATCAACTCAACAAATCCCTGTGGTCCTAGCCACAGGCAAACAAGAAATACACATCAACCTTTGTGAATATCTAGATAATATATAATGCCTAACATATTATCAGACAAATGAAACTTACTTTAGATTGTATACTCCATACTAGGTGAGGGGAAGGAAGAAATGCTTTGCTGTTCATTATAACTTAAAATACACATATACTACCTTAAAGATAAATGTTTACACTGACATGGTCATTATAATAAATGTTCTAGTTTGCAATCTCGGATGCATATAGTATGGGTTTTTTTTTACCTATATGCTTGGTTTCTTTTAAAGCTTATTTTTAATACTGCATTAGGCTTTTTGCTATATTAATGCAGATTTGGAATTTGAAAATACCATAAGTGACCCCATCAAAAAGGTCTTTTAAATCTACAGTATGGCCAGACCAAGCAATGGTGTAAATTATAGTTCTCAGAACAATTACTGCTATAGCCCTTCCTGTATTCAACATCTCTACTGGTTTTTGAGCAGTGTATTAAAGATGATAGGAGAAGCAAGTAAGGTTCCCTACTGACACTTCCCACTCACAGTGGCTGGATTTATCAGGGCACTTAAGGAAAAACATTCTCTCAGGATTCTCCTGTGTATAAATAGATATGCAGTTCTGCAAATTAGGCATGGTTGGCAAAGCCAAAGTCATATAGTTCTTTAAAAAGCTCCCAAGAAATTCAGATACCCAGAAATCCAGAGTATTACCCTAGCCCTTTGTAAATCCTAAACTTAGGTAATAGCATCCCAACTACAGGCAAGTTCCTACGGTTTAGTTTTCAAGAAACCCCTGGAAAAATAAAATAAAATCAAGTCATATTTTATTACATCTTACTTATTATGCTCCTATGAGTGTAAGTGGTTTCCCAAAGACATGTTCAATCCCACTTAAGTTAATATAAATTACATAGTGTTGCTACAAGATTATTATATCCATTAATGAAATATGTGTATCCAAAAACACCTAGCACTTTTAGATGTTGAGTAAATGCTGTGAATTTAAACAAAAATGTACTACATATTTGATCACATATATCAAATATATATTTATGTATATATATATTTTGCTCTACTATACCTCACCATGACATGTGATTGGGTTAAAAATACTTAGCCACAAAAATCCCTAACAATGTACAGTATCAACAATATTACATAAGATATGCTTAATGTTTGCTATGGACTGCATTGCGTCCTCTCCCAATCTGTACGTGGAAACCCTAACCCCCAGTGTAACTCTATTTGAAGATAGGGCCTAGCAGGAGGTAATCAAGGTCAAATGAAGTCATAAAGGTGGGAGCCCTGATCCAGTAAGATTAGTGTCCTTATAAGAAGAGACACAAGAGAGCTCTGCGTCTGTGTGCACATTCAGAGGAAAGGCTCTGTGAGGATGCAGCAAAAAGGCAGCTGTCTGCAAGCCTGGAAGGGAGCTTTTCCCAGAAACCACACCCTGCTGGACCTTGATCTAGGATATCCAGACTCCAGAAATATTTGAAATACATTTCTGTTGTTTAAGCCCCCGAGTTTATGGTCATTTATTAGGGCAGCCCAAGCTAACTAATAAAATGTTGCAACTCATTACTTGGCTCTTGAGACTACTATATATATATTGCCTAAATATTATCAGACAAATGAAACTTGCTTCAGATTATATACTCTGAACTAGATATATATGTAGCTTCATTATGATTTTTCTTTATTGGTTATGTCATCGTTTAATTCTATTTTGGACATTATTTTCATACCACCACTCTATGACCGTTTTCCTAACTTTTACTTAGTATTTTCCCATGTAATGTTATGATTTTTATGGGTGATAAAACCCAAAACATTATTTTATTTTGACTCTACTAACAATTTATGCTCCCAAAGTAGCTCACAGCTTTTGCAGATGTCAAATACTTCCAGAGGTAATCGTTACAAAAAATCCATTTGATTCACCAACAATTAACTCCAAGCATCTCAAAAACTTTGTCAAATCTACAGACTATTTCCTCATGTTATTCCTTGTGATTTCCTTAGTGCCTATATGCTTCATTTCCTGGAGTGCCTATATGCTTGGTGGGCATAGGGGAGCTTCCATGATCTTGGCTAAATCAATTAACAAACAAAAAAGTAGCTATTTCAGCCTCCTCGTACTGCTGTTGAGGCACTGGTGGGTTCAGCCTCCATGACTCTGACTGTGTACTTGCCTTGCCCATGATGCTCATCCCCTGGAACCCTCAAAACTTTGTGACAAAGACAACATCAACCAAATCCAAAAGCAGCAAAAATCAGGTTTCCTGCAGTAGCATCAAGTGCTGGTGATACAAGCTGTGGATCATCAACAGTTTGTGGTATGTTTTGGGCATTGTTCTGAACTACATAGCCTCCAAGCCTAATTCTCTAACCATCCAAGATTCTGTGAACTACTTACAATCCTTTATTAAATCATGTTTGTGCCTGAGCCAACCATGCTTGGTTTTGGTTTATTTTCATTTTCTCCACTTAATTGGGTTTTAAATTTTTGAATATGATCCATTTAAGAAAAGAGCCTATATATATGTATACATAATGGCAGATTCTAGTAAAAAGATTAATAGTTGGATATCTTCTTTATTTTTACCAAATGCCTTCATTCTTTTAATCATGTAACACATTAAAAATGTGAATAATTTTATTGTATATTCACATTCTTATTCATCATGAAACTCCTGCCTATGTTGCATAATAAATGCTTTCTCTTAGATTTGAACCTAAGTATAGAGTCCTATGTATAGTGGGAACACAAACTACCAATATACTTAAAATTTTACAATACAAATCAAAAGAAGTCAAGTAAATTCTTGATTTTTTACATCTTTAGTCACTTATAAGTGAGCTTGAATCAAATGACAATACCTTTCTCAAAGGAGCTATAGGGACTTAACAGGCATTCCTTAATTGATGTTCTCACTAATCTTCATGTAATATTACCATCCTCATTTTAACATTGGTATAACTAAAGGACAGAAAAATTAAACACAACACCAGTCCATAGGCACACACACATGCATGCACACATGCACACACCTGCCAGAAACCATGTCTACTTCTCTTAATCCAAGGTTGTGAAAAGGAAAAGAACAAATAAAAAGTGAACGCTTTTTTCATCATCTTCAGTTAATATGCGTGTACATAGTGGTAGAAGTGAAAATTATCTGCTCTGAAAACCAAAATTGTCTTTCGCTAAAATTTCATCTTACTAACTGAATTATAAGACTACTCAGAGTATGTCTATACTGCTGTTAAAGTTTCCTGAGGTACCAAAATGTAATTGGGTTTACTCATCATCTTGTCCCATAATTTCCCTCACACACACACTTCATCCATGAAGAACAGAAACCAACAGAGTCCAATAACATCCAGATCTTCTGATCTGGTTTCCTGTCTTCTTGCTTATCCTAATGGATGTGACAGCCAACCTACAAAGCCAAAACTCTCCTTAAACATGTAAAAGTGTATGGCACAGTGACTGACATGCAGTTAGACATTCTTTCTTTTCCTTATATCTACAACTTCATCTAGTAGCCAGGTCTTTGTTCTATATTAACTTGGTCTACCCCTGATAAAAAGGTAAAGGCATCCCACCTTGCACTTTGTAAGAGTGAAAATGAGAAAGGAAAATACATGTTTGTTTGTTGATTTTTTTTTTTAGGATCCTGATTCTTCAGTTAATAGTTGAAGCAAATCAGAAAATTCAGCAGGAAATTTCAGGAGGGCATTGTGTGTGGTTGAAGGGGTTGGGCTGCAGGAAGAAAAGTGAAGAAGATAAAGGAAGGAAAGGGGATAATGGGAGGAGCAGTTTAAGGCTAAGATCACATATGACAGTTTTTATCACACTCAAAAGTCAAAAGGAGTTCTGAATAAGGAGGACAATGTCCTTGGAACAAATTTACTTTAAACCTCAAGTGCAAAGGCAGCTGCCTTATTCCTAGGGTTGTATGAGAGTCTCTCAGTGTCTACCAAATATGACAGACAGGTAAACCACTCCGAAGAGGAAAGCAGAAACAAAAGACTAGGAGCAAAATCCCCCCATGCCCCAGAATTTGAGGATCAGGGACAGTAGTGTGGTGGCAGGGGGTGTGGAGAAGAGCAGAACATGACAGCAGTTGACATGTTCAACAGAATTTCCTAAGCAGAAATCAAAACTATTTATCATACCTTTAATGAGATATCTTTGCAATAAGTGGATCTCATGGGTTTTTGTTCTCTCTCTCTCAGCCTCTCTCTCTCTCTCCCTCTCTCTCCTTAGTCTTAATAAAATTCTATACTTAGATTACAACAAAACAAATATAGGTGTGAATTAATCTTTCACAATTTTGCATAGCCAATTTTGGGAATATTAGTATTTCTTTTCTTCTTCAAAGATGGCCAATATGTAATCCTAGGGGAATGGATTGGAGAGAGACTGAAAGAACAAAACAGTGATATGTAGATAGCCCCAGGACTTTAAGAAATTGCAATGAATGTGCTACTCCTAAGGAGATAAAGAAAGGTCATGTCAACTAAAGTACTTTAAAGACCCTTCTTGCCATGCATCTGTCTAATCAAAAGCAGTTACATTTCCTAACCATCTCAAATAGCCCCTGTTACACTGAATATCAACAGAAGGATCTCATCTATCATTTCCTAATCCAAACCATAATTCATGTTCAATATTGTACCCTCTTCCTAGACTCATCTTCATGGACAAAGGATGTCTTTCCTTACAGCTATTCCATTTAGGGATCACTCCCACATCACTATGACTCTCCGTAATTAATCATATCAAGAATGGAGTCACTCATCACTAGGTTCTTTATGTTTCTGTTCATTACTGCACTTGGGAACTTTATGCCAGGTTTTGCAAGTCAAACAGTGACTTGTTCTTTGAAAGGCCCTGTGGCCATTTGACATGGCATAATCTGGCAAACTTGACCCAAAGAATCACATCTTAGTAATTGGAGAAAAGTATAAGCACACTAGACACTTAAACCTACAGAAACACATTTTCATATGAGGTCAGTTCTCTATTTTCTACTACATTTTTTAATCACTCTTTTCTTTTTAACCACACAGATGTCTGAATTTCTCCACACAGACAGAATGAGTCCAGTTTGCTTACCTCAAATGTTCCTCTATCTACTCCCAATAAGTATGGGAAATGTGTGGGCTCCTCAAGTGGGATGATAAATGTACTTGAAAGTGTTTCATGTCTAATCCTGAATTGAGACTGCAAAGCTATATAGAAAAAAAGGAGCACAGCTTTGAAATCCTATAAATATAATTTGACTCTGCTCTGCCAATTACTTCCTATGTGACTATGGACAAGATCTTCACCTCTTTAAACCTCACTTTCTTTAATCTTGAGATGATCATGCACAAATTTCAGAGCAGTGAGTATTTTGTGAGACAATGTATATGAAGTATCTATCCTATATTTTTTAGTTTTAAAGTTTATTTTATTATAATTACTATTATTATTAATGATTCATGTTTCAGAGTTCATTATTTCCTTATGTGACATTGTAAAATGTCAAAGTTCCTGAAGTCCAGTATCTCATTAAAAGGGTAACAGTCATATAATAATACAAATTATTTATACATTTGTCTATAGTATATACATATATAAATGAATATATGTATATGTATACAAATGTATATAAATTTATCTAATATGTTTATATAAATGTACATAATGTTAATTATATGCATGTATAAATATGTACATAATATATATATATACATACATATGGATATGGGTACATATATGTATAAATATATATATGCAGAACTAATGGAATCACCTATTTCTTTCAGACAAAGAGCCAGACCTGCTGAATATAAGACCAACATTTAATTGTGCAAATTTAAAAAATATCATGTAAGTTGAACTTACAGATTCACCAATTGAAAGTTAGAGTATTGTTTGGAAAGATTGGAACCCTGTGATTTGGAAGGAAGTACCCAGGTGAACTTGAGCTGAGCATCCTAAGCCCTCCAGTTTCTCTGTCTTCTGTACCAGCAAAAGTTTTCCCTTCCCACATGTGGGGGAAAGACCATGTAATAAACTTACTCAGACAGTAGCATGGTAAGGAAATGCTGTGTACCTCAAACCACCCACTACTGCCTCTTGATCTATATTTAGTGTCAGATTCAGTAGGCTGGAAGGAAATAAAAGCAAAGCCTAATGAAGAAGAAGACAGTTTATAATTCAAAATTATTGCAATGTTTTGTTAATTCATATCACCAGAAACTTTGGGAAATATGTGTGCTAATGAATTCTAAGAGTGTTAAACTATAAAGAACAAAATGTAATTTTAGATTATATCAAATGATTGATATGGATACACTTTTCACAAACTGGACATATCACAAAACATGGTGACTCTAGCAGGATAAGCAGCTCTAGCAATTAGCTTTAAACTAAAACAAGGATTTGAGAGTAGCATATGTTCATTAAAGTTGATTTTCTTCAGGATAATGCAGAAAGAAGAATCTGAAGGCTTAAAAAGTTACAGATGTGGAAGCATATTTATTATTGCATATTCAACAGTCCATTCTTTGAGAGGGTCCAAAGAATGCAATCCTTAATAAAGTATCAAGAAATACATTAGATATGATAGCTGATTTTAAGCATGAATGATTGAAAAAATGAAGGCTGAACCACAATATCTTTTATGATCTATCCTTAGAAGTCATACATCATCACTTCCGAAGTGTGTTATTGGTCATACTGATTAACCTGAGGGAACTGTACAAGGGCATCAATACCAGGAGACAAAGGTCTTTGAGGGCCACTGAGGAGACTGGTTACTACAGCTTGTTTGTGAACTTGACTTTAAAATAATGAAAATACACAAAATAATTGTGTTGGAAAATTTAGACAGAAATATCTTAAAACCTGAAACTAGGGGCTTTCTCGTCCCCTCCTGGCATAAGCCAGGAGCTCTGTCCTCTCACTTTTTCTCTAAATAAAAATCTCTGCCTTGCTCTTCTAAAACAAAAAATCTAAAGCTAAATTTTAAATATTTATATTATTTACTGAGTGACAGACATAACCAAAGAGAGTAACTATCTCAAATGACTAAACATAAATTTTGACTGTATTCTTGGTTACATCCTAAACACAAAAATAACTGAAAATTTCAATCTTTTTTGTGTGATCACATTGCTGGTACGGATGGAGTTTTTCTGATAGTTTTGCATGTGTATTACAGAATAAAGCCATAGAGTAAATTATACTGGAGTCATTGGGAATATGGATTTTTAGTGTTGGTTGATAAGAAATGAAGTTATAATATCAGTGAGTTTATGTATACAATTCTAATTCAACTGGTCTAAATTTGAATGAACTCATTAAGTATGTATATATTTGCATATGCATTTGTTACATATGCATTTGTTAGCTCTTCCACTGAAAAGGCCTAGAAACTATGATGAGTGAACTTACATGATGTCACTATTGCTCACATTATAATCTCTAAATATCATTTCCTAAACAAAGGAATAAGCAGCTCCTTGTAGAAGTGTCTGATACCAGTTCTTGCAAAGAAAATGTACAAGAAGGGCAAATTTCGTCAACCAGAAAGTAAAAGAAATCACTGAAGATTACTGGGGTTTAATTAAAAGAACTCAGTAGCCAACTTGAGGCATATCCCCCTACCAATGAATTAAAATGCATCATATGAGTAAATCCATGGGTGATTAAGGGCCTTCTAAAATATTAGAAAAATAGGAAAGGGAAAAGGGAAAGGAAAGTAGAAAAGAAAACCATTGTCCACCTTTGGAAAATTTAAGGTCACCAATTCAATATTTTGAAAACTGATTAACACAGAAAAGAATTAGGCATTTATTCACCTTTTCCTATATCAACTGTATCCAAGGTAACCAAATATATCTTGAGAAATTTCTCTTAATCATTATGTTCTAGCTAACAAATGAAAGAAATATAATTAAATATCACCATTTTACATCCCTTAATGATATAGTGGATTTAAATAATTAATAGATTTGGAAAAAGAAGCATCAATGCTTCCTGATCAAATACACAAAACTACCTTTAAAGTATTTTTGCAAGAAAATTTAACCTAAATATGATCAGGCCCACAGATCTAACTTCCATGTTTCAGGAAATAAAGAGTGAGAGGAGTAAGTTATATGATTCCACAGCAAAGTTCAAACTGCTGGGAACTCAAATAAATGACTCAGTTTCTTCACAATATAATTTCAAGGAAAAAGAGAAAATTGAGACACAATGTGTGAAATTCATTTGGTTCTTGAACATTTTTATGAGGTAACTGGCAAATTTTAACATGGACTACAGAATTTACCAATATTAAGAAGGAATTCTTATCTTTTAGTATGGCATTACTGTTTTTAGAAGACTTTATATTCATATATATATATATATATATATATATATATATATATATATATATATACTGAATATTTATAAAGAAAGTGATATGCTGACCGAGATTTGCTTCAAAATGAAATCTAGGGAGATGAGTGTGGATATAGATGAAACACAATTGACTGTGAGCTGACAATTAATTGTTGAGTATGAGGTAATTGGTATGTGGTAATGAATTATATTATTTTCTTTACATTTATATATATTTGAAGTATTTCATAATAAATTTTTTATTAAAAATATAAATCTATATGTTTTATATTTTTCTATAAGGCCATTAAAAGTATGACCTTTAATACTGAGTTATACCATCATATCTTATATAGTCCCAAATTAGTACATGTTTTTATTCCAGCAGCTCCTAAGATTAAAGTATCTTCCACTTGATCTATCTTTTTTTTCCTGAACCTTGAGACACCAGCAACCTTACAGATTAGCACATGGCTTTATGCCCAGGCTGTAAAACACAAGGCTAGAGCTAACAATAAAAGTAATGACTAAGCACTGTCTATTATTTACCTTCAGTTAGATGCTCAAAGGGCTTTGAATTCAACAATTAACCAAATTATACTTGGCTGGAGACAGTCACTTAATTTTATAGCATATTGACTTTGATTGTCATAAGGGAGCACAGAACGTAGAGAGGAGAACCGACACGGATTGCAGGATAAAGCGACTGGGTTAGTGTCTTATTATCCTTACATCTGCAGTGCTTTGCATAATGCTTGGTACACAGCAAATGATGAATACATTTTGATTTATCATTGAAGGAAGAAAGAGAGAAAGAGACTGAAGGGAAGAGAGGTACACAAAGGGAGGGAGAGTAAAAAGAAGCTGTACCATTTATTCATTGCTGCCATCATGCTGTATAAAGGAACTGCAAAAGGTCAGTGGCACACAACAATTAAGCCTTCAATGCCAAGCGCATGGGTTGCTTCCTAGTTGGATCTGTTGAACTTTACTGTACTTGCTTTATTGGCCTTACCTAGGCAGGCCATTAGGGCAGCTGGAATAAACTAACTCCACTGTATGTCTCTTGTGCTCCAGTAAGTTCTAGACCAGGCACAGTAAGGGCTGCAAAGCAGAAGCCTGTTCACTCAAGCGCTTCTCCAGCTTCTGTTTGGTCACGTTGGCTACAGCCTACTGACCCAAACAAGCTACATGGCCAGTCCCAGAGCACTGCAAAGTTATAGGACAAAGACCATGGATACAGGAAGCAGAGAAGAATTGCGGTCATTTTTGCAATCCACCACAAAAGAAATAAAGGTATTAAATACATGAGGAAGTAACTTGGAGCTCTGAGTGTTGCTTGTTTTCTTTTTCTTTTCCCAACCCCTAAACAAAGACAATAGGAATTGTGGCACCAACTAACTCAATGAACTTTTGTTTTCAATTTTTCTGTTCTTTTGGAGCTTTATATCATTCTTTTATTTATTAAAGAATTGTTTATTGAGCCTAACCTTTGCAAATATCTATACAAACATTGTCCCTTCCACATGGTAACTACTTGATAAATATTGATCAAAACAGCAATTCTGGTCACAGATTATTTGCCTGCCTGGCACAGTTCCTTATTTGGTTCCACTGTTATCTCATATCCCAGAAATGTTTTAGGTGAAGCAAAGTTTAAGCTGCTTCTCCACTCCTGATGATGCCTTGCATGTGGCAGGAGCCCTCACTGGCCAATATTCTTGCCCTTCCTATCCTTTTTCTGTCTCCATCTCAGGTAGAACGATTTTTCTGACTAGTAAGCAAGGAAGACAAAACTGAGTACCTGGAATGCCATTCCTCTGTTTATCTTCAATGTGTTGTTCAGTGCCTCTATGTCATTACTAATTTTCTGTGTGTTTGATCTGTCCTTCAGAGTGAGTGGAGTGTTGAAGTCTCCTAGAATGAATGCATTGCATTCTATTTCCCCTTTTAATTCTGTTAGTATTTGTTTCACATATGCTGGTGCTCCTGTTTTGGGAGCATAGATATTTATAATGGTTATATGTTCGTGTTGGATTGACCACTTTATCATTATGTAGTGTCCTTCTTTGTGTCTTATGACTTTCTTTGTTTTGAAGTCTATTTTGTCTGAATCAAGTACTGCAACACTTGCTTTTTTCTCTCTATTAGTTGCATGAAATATCATTTTTCATCCCTTCAGTTTTAGTCTGTATATGTCTTTGGGTTTAAAGTGTCTCTTGTAGGCAGCATATAGATGGGTCTTGTTTTTTTATCCATTCAGTGACTGAATTAGACTCACACTGAGGATATTTTCACTCTACTCCTCTAGGAAGTCACTGTAACTATGCGAAGAATCCTACCTAATTTGGAGTTGAATATTGATAAATCCTCTTGCCTTCAGAAATAAGTGACATCCTCCAATATTCACTGTATCAGTAAATGAAGTTTTTTGGTTTCTCTCTGCCTGATTCTGGTTCAGAACTTGTGTGTGGAAAATGAATGTTATTTATGGCTCTCTGCCTCCAAAACATTTCCAACAAGTCATATCTTATTATTGCTCAGTGACACGTTTTATTTGTTATCAGAGTGCTGGAAGTCACGTGAATTTGATGTAATCCAAAGGAAGATACATTGCCCAAACCACATCATCTGTGGCCTCAGCAAGTTTTTCCAGGATGGCGATGCATGAACAGTGCCAAACATTTGACCGGAGTGACGAATGTAATTAATTATCTGAGCTATAGAATGTTTAATATACAGAACTTAAAATTTTTAAATGACTACCTTTCTTAGGTTTCCTACAATGTCAAATTTTGTCTGCAGAGCTTAATTCAAAGTCACTTTCAGACTGAAAATTTCAATAACCTCCATTTCTAATAACATGCTTCCTTTTATTTCCCAAATGATCTACTAACTTTAGTTTTGTATAATGTATTTTTACAAGTATTTTCCCAAACCAGTTGTGTGATACTAAAAAAAAAAAATCAAATATGGTTAACTAATCTTGCAAATAAAAATGCTGGATATAAACATTTAAAGTGACATCAGCCTTGCCCCACACTTGAAAACAAAGAATAGTTCATTTCTCTGAGTCAATATGATTTACACTTATTGCTAAAAACTTACTTTAAAGCTTATTTTTAACCACTAAAAAAGTATTTCCCAGAATGTGATTTAAGGGTAATAAAATTATCATAATTGGATTCAAAGATTACTTATTTGGCTCCATACAGAATGATAAGTACTAACAAAGTGAATTAAACATTATGAGTTGTACTGTACTTCTTCATGACCTACTGCACCTTCCAGTGGTAACTAAGGGCATAAGAAAGATAAGATCTATCATATGTTATGCTTCACAAAACTATCTCCATAGAAATACAGAGTTCATTTTCTTTCCTGGTCAAAAGTATTTGGATAGTGTTCACTACTGATTTGAAATTTAAATAAAATTTTTCTCATGAATGAGAGTATTTTGTTAGTCATGCATGTATTGTCTTTTTCGCTGAAATGACCTTTGTTTTCAAATGAATGATTTATTCCTCTTCAAAAGCTGATGGATTCTGTGAAGAGGAAAAGAGCTATTCTAGCTTTGAAAGACAAGTACTTGCCTTAAGTGCTTATTTCAATATTTTCTGATGCAAAAGCTAAGATGCATCAAAAACAATTTTCCTCGCATTATTTGTATCAGGTTTATCTTTTTGAGAATGTACTGGGTATAGAAATGTAAGGGAGGAATTGTGGCTTTGCATGCAATCCTAAACATGGCTCCTAATTTAATTTAAACCTACTGAAAGACATGAGAGTATGAGATAAAAAGTAATGTTATTTTGCCTACATTATTCTATGGAGTGGTTCTTCACAGTTGTACTTACAAGGGTGAGTAGCAAAACAAATAAACACAGTACTTATAGTGTATTCTTTTCATATACCTTTTTACAGTATGAAATTGATGCCTTTGATTAACCCAGTTTCATCATAAAAGGAGACACAGCTTATCTTACTCTAAATATGGTCTTAAATGCCAGCTCCAATTCAATATGTAAACAGCTGTTACCTAGGTACCAGAGATGCATTTCACTGACATCAAAATTAAACCCTTCATGTAGCACAAGGAGATAGACTCATTCTTTTTATAAAAAACACTCTTTCATGGTACCTAGGGAGCCTTGAAGTTAACAAAAATAACTGTGAATTTAATGTTAACATTTATTTTTATTCATAGAAAATTTTATTTTAGAGCAAAGATTTAACTTTTTAATCAGTGTTGGTTCTTAAGATTGTTTTCATTTTCAATTCACAGTTGCTATTGTGCTCAGAATATTTTATATCTCAGATAATTCAAACGATAAGCATAAGTTTAAAGAGCTTAACCAAGTTTTACCATAAAAAGATTTCTATTACTGTACAATGGGTAAAACTGTAAAACAAAAATCATTTCTTAAAAAATAATTTACTGTTCTCTTATTAAATCATAAAACACCCATTCAGTACCAATTCATTAGGCTTCCACATTAAGTCTATGAAAAACAAACAAATGAAAAATGTATGCATATATTTAACCTTTGTACTTATTTTAGAACACAAGCATGGGTACTATAATAATATCTCAATATGAGCACACTGAAGTTTAGCAATATTAAGCAATTTTCCCAGACTATACAATTAGAAAGTAGCCACTAATGAATGTGGACTGATATTTTGGTATTATATCATAAACCATTCTTTCATTACTGAGTGCTCTGTGTGTTTTCATCTCCTCTACTTTACTCTCCGTGAATTTTGAGATTGTGCTTATACAATTTTCTCCTCTTGCAAATGCCTTACAGTGCCACGTTATCTGACACTAAATGTAGTACTCACATTGAGCAATCTTAGCTAAAAAGTCATTTTATCAGTGGGCTTTTCATGATCCTCCTACTTAAAATTATACTTCCACCCCATCCCACCCCAGTTTTCTCTAAACTTCAACCATGCTTATTTTCCTCATTCTACTGATGACTGTCCAACACAATTATATTTTATTGGTTTACTATTGTCTTTCTTCACTAGAATCTGAGATCTATGAAATAAAGTGGTTTTTGTCTGTTTTTTTCACTTTTGTATCTACTGAAGTAATCGTGCCTGGAACATACTAGACATTTAATAAATATTTGTTGAATAGGTGGATTAATGAAAATTCTATTATTGGAGTGCAAAAAATCACCTTGAAAGCCATTGCAAAAGGCCAGAAGTTTAGAGTCACAAAATGGTGGCTGTGAAAAGAGGAGAGAAAATAATGAATCTAAAAAACATTTCAATGGAGAGGGGAGATGGGTCTTGCTTAGCAAGTAGATAAATCTAGACACTTCTCTTGTAAATGTGCAAAGGCTTATGTGACTTCAAGTGGATTCATGGGAGATCTTAGATTCCAAAGTCATCTCATTTATCCCTTCAATGTATAGAGGAAGAGATTGAGGGTCTGGCTGGTTAATTAACATACACAAAGTGCATGAGTCCCAGAATTCTCTCCGTATGACATAGTTCAGTGGTCAGTAGAAAATAGATTTATCATGTGTCATTGCAGTTTTTTTAAAAGGTAAAATGAATTGGGAGGATTTGGTTAATTTCGGTGTGCACCAAAATCAATTGCAGACTAATGGTTTCTCCTAATTAAGTCTTACATGATATGAGTCATTCCTAACAACTCTTCTCTAATCCAAATAACAAAATGTTGAATAGAGCTGTCGAATAGCAAAGTGTAACCTTGAACAACATTCTTAGTGGTAATGAGAAAATAAAATTATAAGCTATAAAATGCAGGGAAATTCTATATCAAGAGTTTGATGAGATTATGCCTCTTATACTTGCAAATATCTATTAAATGTTAAAGAGTGATATTTAAAGCCAACTGAGTATAAAGGCTTTTTTTAACACTTAAAAATGTTACAGGAGAAAAAGTCTCATTTTACTGTGATTATAAATGAAATAAAAAGGTCATTTAAGAGTACAAATTTAAAACACAAGATAATAGAAACTCTAGCATTTTTAAAATTTCTTCTTGTTCATAAAACTCAGTGCAAATGAGTGGCTGTAACACTCCAAAGGAGTGATTCTTCCAATTCTCAGCATTGTTACACTTTAAATAAAAAGCTACAATGGTGATAAATAAGTCTCCACACATATCTGTAGATACAATTAAGCTTACATTTAATTTCCACATCCATGTTTTAAGAAAATGACCAAACAACCAACAAGCAACAATGATACAGGGCTGTTAACCAAGTGGCATTCGATGCATTTTTCTTAATTTTGGAAAACACTGCACAAATTATTGACATGGGTCACATAAAAATGATTAAATTGGATTGAGAGAGATTAACTGTAAAACCAAATAAGGGAAGACAATTCAGGGAAGTCTAAGATTTTACTTCTTCACCCTGAATTCTTTTGGTTTACAGGATTTATTGTTCTATTATAATAGCACAGGAAAAGGCCTGAAGTTTAATTAATTACTCACTACTTACATACATTTCTCCTCACTCCTCGGCCTGCCACCATACCCCCATGTTCATTCCCCACGAAGAAAAATCAAAATTTGACTGACTTCCATGACTTGAGAAATTTAGCGCATCACCAGCCATCCCAGAGCCAGTAGTGTCACTCTGTTCTGAGGCCTTTCACAACTGGCATAGGTGCTCATTTCTGCTAAATGAAGGTCTAAATGCTTCTGTTAAGTGAAGAGTTCAGATTGTGGTGTTCATGTTCGGTTAACCCATCCTAGTTCAACCTGTAACACCACCTGAACCAGAAATGTAATGACAGCCTGACCACACCAGATAGGTGCAATACCTTTGGGCTTCTGCTCTGTCCACACTGATTACAGAACTATAGCCCCATGAGCAACTCCTATGACTTCTCTCCTAATCTGGCCCCAGCTCCCAATTTACTTTTTACCTAGCTCACATATATTCCATAATCACTATGAAGGTACAATATTTTCTCTCCCAACATTTCTTGGCTGATGACCTTGGTTCCTATTTCACTGAGTAAATAGAAGCAATTTGAAGAGTTTCCCCCAACTCTTACCATCACATTTCATAGTCTAGCTATACTTCTCCTTCCTTAAGGGATATACTCTCCATGCAACTACCCAAGGCTAATCCCTCCAGTCTCCATGTCCCACACATTCAGACTGCATCCCAGCCATTGTCTCCTCTCTCTTCTGCTTTTCTAGAATATTTCCTTCATTATTCTTTCAGCATCCAAATATACTAAAATATCTCCCTTTAAAAACGTTTCCCTTGGAGACATATGCTTTCTAGTTGTGAGCCAATTTCTCTTAGGTCTCTTTATCAAAAAATTCCTTTAAAGAGTGATTTACTCAAGAGACTAATTGTCTCCAAAATTTCCTTATGCATTCTGTGTCAAACCCATTCCATCTTCCCTCCTCTCCACCAAAGGTTGCTTACTAAGGGCCACTATCTTGTTAAATCCAGTCTTTATTTCACTCCACATCAACAGAACTTCACAGAATTGATTATACCTTCCTTGACACATTCTCTCCACTCAGTTCGGACACCCACCTCTCATAGTTCTCCTGCCACTTAATGGCTGTTCCTTCTCCTTCTCCCTTGCTTGTTTCTCTACATCCCTTACATCTGCAAACCAGAACTCAGTTCTCAGACATTTACTCTTCTCTAAATACACAGGTCTCTGAGGGGCTTCACTCCATTTCATGCCTTTCATTGCAAACTATAAAATGAGAACCCCAAATATATATCTGCCATCCAAACCTTTCTCTGACTTACACATTCATCTGTCTTCCACATCTCCACAGGTATGTCCAATAGGTATCTCAGAATTAATGAGTCACAAATGAACTCCTGATTTCCACCACCAACTCTGTTTCTTCCACAGTTTTCTCTACCTCACGAAATGTCAAGGTTATCATTGTATTTGCTCTGGACAAAATCTTGGGAGTATATTTGTAACCATTCCTTACTGGCTCTACTGCTAACACCATAGTGCTGACCGTCATCATTTCTGGGATTACTGAAATGGCCTTCTAACTAACATCCTAGTGTTTACCTTTGCCTCCTTTCAAATCTATTGTCCACAGAAAAAAAGTCCCAGTCATCCTTAAACAGTGGAAGTCAGATTGCTGCAGTCCTATGCTAAAAGTGTCTCACCACTTCCTATCACATTCCGAATAAGAGCAATAATGTTCTCCAGTTCTGGCTTCCTGCCACCTCCCTGA
Source organism: Manis pentadactyla (assembly GCF_030020395.1). Lineage (NCBI taxonomy): Eukaryota > Metazoa > Chordata > Mammalia > Pholidota > Manidae > Manis > Manis pentadactyla. Next base: position 80,494,066 of record NC_080023.1, on the reverse strand, counting down.
CCTCCCGTTCTCTACATTCCCCTTCTTCCTCTGCTGAGCTGCACTGACCTCATTACTGTTCTTAGAACAGACAAAGCTTGCCACCTTAGTGTCTTGGCTGTTGCAGCTCTGTCTGCATGGTATGCTCTCATCCCAGTGCCAACTCTCACACTTTTTTCCTCTCTCTGCTCAATTGCCATTTCATCAGCTGGGCTTTCCATAACCTCTCCATTAAAATAGCAACACTCTTTCTTTGATCCTTTTTGTGTCCCTTACTGTTTTATTTACCTCCACAGTACTTACTACCATCTGGCACACATGAGTCTCCCACACTAGAAGGCGAGGGCAAAGTGGGAACATTGTTTTATTCAATGTTTCATCTCCAGTGGGTAGAATGCTGCCCAGTAAACAGATGTTCCATGACTATTTGCTGTATTTCGGATGAAGGTCACTACTCTTAAAAGGACACTTTTATACTTTCTAAATATAGTCAACTCTTTTTTCAGGTATTTTAATCAAAACACAAGAAAATTCAGTGAAGGTCTAAACAGTTCTATATTTCTGGCAGATGTGCCTTGGGCAAATGGCTCCCAATTAGGTTTATAATCCCCTTGACTTCCCACCTTGGCCCACTGTCTCATATTTGTTAGCAGGAATTTAGGAACTTATCTCAGTACTATTTTATTAATGATCTTCTATGAACTCTATAGGAAATTGCTGAAAATAATTGCCACCAGGACCTAAGCTAAAGAGAGCTAAGGTCACAAGCACTGTGCAATCAAGTCCAAAGGAGTCTTCAAGCTCTCTGCTCTGATTAGAAGAGCATATATAATATATAGTAAGGTTTGCTTACTATTTGAAACCACAAGTGAAATTTGGTCCCCAAATATATATAAAGAAGTCATTTTAAAAAGATTAAATTCATGGCACAGAAGTCAAGGACAATAGAACTAATTTCTCCTATAACTAGATAAATAGGCTTCTTTGGCAGTATGTTAGCCATATCAGTGTAGCCTTTGACTGATAGTAAGTGGGTCTGTGGATGTTGGCATCCCCAGGGCTGGCTGGATATAATTTAGAGCAGGGTTCATCTATCTTTTCTTTCAAAGGGCCATATATTAAATATTTTAGGCTTTATTGTCCATATATTGTTTCTATCCCATATTCCTTCTTTTAAAACAACCCTTTAAGAAATGTAAACTATGTTCTTAGCTCCAAAACTGTACAAAAACAGTCTACATACTGGATTTGACCCATTGCCCATCATTTGCTGACTTCTATTTTAGAGTTTATCATCCTTTTGTAACAAATGAAATGGGTCAAGTATAATATTCCCAGGACATGGGACAGGAAAGTCTTATAGAGAGAGGATATTTAATAAGGGAAGCAAAAATTAACAAGCAACTAAGGAATGTCCTAACCGACCAGCAACCAGAAGAAGCCGAGGCAGCGGGGGTTACACGTATAGACTACAATAAGTTATACAGAATGTCATTTCAAGTGGTCTTACAAGAAGCAGTGGATGAAGATCTTGGCAGGTGGAGTAGGAATATGTAATAATGTAGATTTTACATCAGGAAAATGAAGACAACCTGGGAACTGGTATTAAAGGCCTAAAGCATGTTCCTATCCTGTGACATGCAGGGTGCACACAGATCTGCCTGCTGGGAAGAACTCAAACGCAACAGTTTACCAGGTATATACCAGCCATCTGATCAGTGTTCACAGTTTTATTAAAGACCTAGTCTATGTCAGATGTGCTTCTGGATACGACAGGCATAGAAATAAACAAAGCAGACAAGGGCTCTAGAATCATGGAGCTTGTATTCAAATCAGGAAATGGAAGCAGTAAGCTACATAAATAAGCAAACAAGATAATTTAAACCCCTTAGTGTCAAGTCATCTCACATGAAGGTAGTCAGCTGGGACAATGAGCCAAACTGACAGTGACAGTCAAGGCTGTGTTCCCTTCCTTTCAGGAGTGCCAGCAAAGAGAACAACACAAGCTAGAGGCAAAACAAAGTACTGTTTTTGTTCCCTGCAAAACAGCACAGGGTGACGGTCAGATGGATAAAGTGCAGATGGGAGAATCATCTCTCTGAAGAGGAGCCCCAGGCAGAAGGCTCCTTTCTCTTTATGGATTCAGGAGCTAGAAGGAGGGAGGGGCGGAAGGGCTAGGACGGAGACTGAGTTATAGTTCATGTGCCTCTGCTAAGGTCCCAGTAAGGAGGCCTCCAAATAGAGCAGCCTGGGCTAGGAATGAGGACTTGTGTATGAGAGCATGAGCATGACTGGCCCCGCTGGGGCGAGGAGGGGCTGGAACCTAAATGGAACTTCCTCCATAAAACTGCAGCACCCTAGCTGTGGTGGCAGAGGGCACTTCTCATCCCCATGAGTCCAATCAGGCAAAATCTTGTCTGAAACTGTCTGGCAGGCCTGAAAGATCACAGAGAGGATTTAGGCCTGGAGCAGACTCCTCACTTAGAAAGAAAATGTTAATATATAAATGTAACTGGGGAGACTTCACAAAGGAGGCAGACCATTAGGCTGGCACCCAAATGACAGAGAGGCCGCCCTATGAAAAGCTGTAGGACTAGCATCCCGGGAAAGGAGAGAGCAGTTGGAAAATGATGTAGCCAGGAGCTCGAAAGATTTCAGGAGAATAGAGAAGGCCAGTGAGTCTGGATCGCTGAGAACCAGGAGAGGCTGTTAGGAGATGAGACATTTTTCTGAGAACTGGAGATGTTGCCTGAGAGAAAACACAGTCTCTGCCACCACCGTACACACCTTCAGACTCAGGTACAATTATTGCAAACAAAAACAGAAGGCAATAAAGAACAAACATTTAGCAAGCTCCATCTATAGAGATGGTGCCAGAGCACTGTAATATTAAATCCTCAAAGCAACCTTGTGAACTGGATTTAATATGTTTTTACCTATAAAACAAATACATCTCAGAGAGATTAAGAAAATTGTCAAGTACAGCCACTTAATAACTGGAAGTATAGCTCATATTTTTACTTCTATACCACATGTGACTGGAAGTTTGGAGAATGGTCATTATAAACTAGGGCTCAAATACAGAGAAGGCTCAAGAACCGAGATGACTTGCTGTTAAGCTTGGACCTCTTTTAGGACTCTTTATTTACTTTTGTCTAAAGAGTGATTTGAGAGTCTTGGATGGTGCTGAACATATAGCTCTGGTCTAAGTGGCTGTTACTGCAGATGTTAGAAGCTGCTGAGACAACCTAGTAAGCAGATCCTGCACCCCACAACACCCCACGAATAGCCTAGGCCCTCTGCCCCTGGATACCCTGGGACTCTATGCTTTATGTTGTACCATGACTTGATTTTGTATCCACATGGTCTCAGAAATACTGTTCTAGCTAACATCTTGACCTGGAACACAGTCTTTCTAAAACAACTGTTGGTTAATTAAAAGAAAGAAGCAGTGGCACATGGCAGAATAAACAGAAGCCTGAGATGGAAGAGCTCAAAGGTGTTAGCCTGGATCAGAAATTAATTTCTGTATCCTCCTTGGTGACTTATTTCCTCTTCTCTTCAGTAATGGTTCTAGTGTACTAAGAACAATAATGTAATAAGTTATAGCAAAAAGAAATGTATGTCTTTGTGCCTTTATCTTTGAAATGGGAATAAATAGAACTGACATTAGAGAATATGAGTGAGATAAAGGCAACCTGTGTTGCATAAAACAGAGGAATCTGATTATATAATAAATAAACTTTTTCTGGTCTCAATAGTTTCCCCATTGCTTAGGACATTTCCCAAGGCTCATCTAGACTGTCCCTATTACCACTCACATCTGTTAGAATGTTTCTTCCCTTGCATACTATCCTCCCGGCCTACAAAGGGAGTGATTAATATTTTAAAGCCACAGCACAGTGTTGTTATAGACTGTCACTGTAACCAGGACATTTTAATGCAATTGTGCAGTATGACTGGAATGGAGACATTGGGTTAATGTCTACTGTCTTTCACTTTCAATTTAAACAGTAGATTAAAGATGATTTGCTTTTTTTGAACATGACAGAGACCTTTTGAGATGAAATGTCTTTAAGCCAATTTGGTTGCTGGAGTTGTTAGGCCCAGATCCCTTAGGGTAAACATTGTGGTGACTGTGGAGAAATACTCTCAAGTTCTTAGAAATGACTGCGTTTCAACTGCAGCAATGACAGACAGGAATACCAAAACAAAATTCAGCAGTGGTTCCCTCCTTTACAAACTTATCTATTAATATCAAGAGAATATTTTTGTTAGCAAAAGATTAGAGCTTCTCTTCATTCACTATATCTTTTTATTCCTTTTATTGATTGGTGTTTCAGTGATTGCTTTTTCTTTCTTGAAAATATGCTACACCTCCTTATCCACCATAGCTTTTAAAGGCTATCTCATCCAACTCGAGGTGTGTTTTCTGTTCAGTTCAATGCTACCACAGGCTGTCAAGCATTTCTGATGCAAGCTTAGGCAATTAGCCTCTCTTTTATGTTCTGTTTTTCCCAGTCCTTAGTGGGGTAAATGATATAAACTGAAAAAAAAGAAAGAAAGCCAGATGCCATGAAGTGGATATATTTTTTGCTAGAAAACCAAAGGAAAAAATTTGTCATTCTAGCCACTCATGGGCAGATTGATGTTTCTCCTATGTTGCAGAGCTTCACACATACTAACTGCTCAAAAAATGATTCGATTTTGTTTTTTATTTGATTTGTTTTTAAGGAGCATGAATGAATTAATGCATTTTAGCAAAGTTTCTCTCTGGGTTAATTTTAATACATCTATGCATACACAGTTGCCAACAAGATCTATGAAGTTTTAGTTATCATAAGCATAATCCACTCAGTCACTGAGTCACTTACATTTCATAATCTAACTAACACCCATTAGGAGTCTCAAGTTTCATGACATTCTTGCTATAGAACAGCCTTCAAACAAAAATATTGAGTGTTTAAAACAGCAGAAAAGGGAATAAAACATTAGATAAAGTACTGTGAAGAACTATAATTAAGGGGGAAAGAGCTAAATCTACATAATATCCAAGGCTAAGATAATCTCTATTAATCTTCTACGAATTGTTTAGTGAGAAATGAGAAAGTTTGGCAGAACTTGATGACAAAAGATTCAATAAGGAAAAAAAGAGTAAAATTATGTCGTGTTTGCATTCTATTTTAATTTCCTTCTTGTAGTAAATTTAATATGTTAACTGAATCATAAACTTACCAGCATAAAGTTAAGTTTTATAATAGCCCTTATACCTTTCAAATTTGAATTATAAGGATAATTATTTTAAAGAATAAAATGTGGATTAAGAGCTTGTATTAGAGGAAACCTAGACTTAAAAAAAATAGGTAATGGCTGAAATAACTCCCTATTTGTTTTAAAGCAACAGATGACATGATTTCTCTTAATTCAACCCTTTAGTCAATCAGATGTGCATTTTTACCTATCCTGCGTCTAATTCCTGAAGCACTAATTGCTTCTCACAGGCAAGCCAGGATGTTTGGCAGTTCCCAGTTGAAGAGGGTACCTGGGGTTACTTCTTGACCACCTCTGCTTGGCATGCTTCTCCTACTGGCTTTGGGCCACGGTGAAGTAAATGGTCCTATGACCTTTTTTCATCCCAGTTTCCTTGAGATAGGAAATGTAGCTAGATCAGAGCAACAACCTCTGGAACTCAAAATTCCACACTTCAACTTGATCTCAAACAGTTTCTATTTGTAAAGAAGCTGACAATACTATTACAACATTACAACACACAGTATTGTATAACATAATACTTAAAGGCAGAAAAACGCTCTAAATTTTCGATGTTGTAACTGTCTCCTCTACATTCATTCTCTCTCTCCCTCCCTTCTTCCTTCTTCACCCCACTTGATGACTGAATTCCTGAAGGATGCAGAAGGCACACACAGCTGAATCCAACAAAGTTGTATGCATATATGGGTTGCATGTATTAAACAATTTACACCGTGTGTAGGAGGAAGCAAGAGATTTTGTTTCCCGATAAAGAGCAAGGATAACACAGGAATGGGAATTGAGAATAATAAATGTTAAGAGCCTCAACAGCTGACATTTAAAATGTTTACAAACCACAAAATTTCCATTAACATAAGCAGTGTTATTATAAAGCAGTAAGACACAACATGAAGAGATACACATACACAAATAATCTCCATGTGTTTTCTGCATGGTAACAAATGGTACTAGATGACCTCTAAGATTCTTATGAGATGACTCTACCTTTGTCTTAGTTCATGGGTAGTAAAGACCTTGTTAGAATGCAGAAAAAGCAGAAAATATGAGGACATTTTCTTTTTAAATTGCAACTAATTTCCTCCACAGAACATTATGTTCCAGTGTTCCCTAATGGCACAGTCAACCCCTATAAAGTATCTATTTATATTAAAAGATTAAGCTGTAATAACATGTTTAAATTTTTTTCTTGGTTCTCAACAAAGTACTTTAGTTCAATGCAGACTCCTTGGTTTTTCTAATCATGTTTGCTAATCTGCAAAATTCAGTAATTTGCAATGGATCTCACAGTCATTAGTGTCAATTAGGGAGGCTCTCCCTTGTACCAGATGGTACTGAGGGAACAGAACAAGAGAGTGGGAATAAAATACATTTTCTAAAACCCTCCTACACACATTTTAAACAAAAACTGGTGATTTTTTAACAAAAATAAAATATAGTAAAAGTTGAGAATATAGTGTCTTGAACTAATGGGGCACCTTAAATCCAGGAAATCCACAAAAAAAAAATGCACGAATAACACCCTTATGAGTGGGGTATAGGGAGTCCATATGGCAATGATTTCCCTTTGCATTTGAAACAGAAGTGGTAGTCCATGCAGGCAAGGTCCTGTTTTAATACTACCATGAGCTTATTTTTAAAAACTTCCATCATTTAAAAATGAAGAATTAAAATCCTCCTTATTCCATCCTGCCAATTTAGGGTTTAGTTCCTAGGACAGGAAGAAAAAATTCTGAAATTCTCTCTGCCTTTAAAAACCCTAATATTTCATTAACTGTTGAGCTCTCTGTGAAAGGGAGCCAAATATGACAATAGTCCCTCTTTATCCATGGGGGATATGCTCCAAGACCCCTAGTGGATGCCTGAAACTGCAGATACCTAAAACCCTATGTATACTCTATTTTTCTTGCACATATATACTGATGATAAAGGTTAATTTTTAAATTAAGCACAATAAGAAAATTAACTAATAATAAAAGTTCTTTGAATATGGTCTCTGTCTCAAAATATCTTATCATACTGTCCTTGCCCTTCTTCCTATGATAATGTGAGGTAATGAAAGGCCTACATAATGACATGACATGAGGTGAATGACAGGCAGTGTGAGGTAGCATTAGGCTGGTGCTGACCTTCTGACAAATCATCAAAAGGAGGATCATCTACTTCCAGACCTTGGTTGACCTGGGTAACTGGGACTGCCAAAAGCAAAACTGTGGATAGTGGGGAGTACTGTATTTATCACTGCAAGCCCTGTTTCAGTTATGGGCATGCTGCAGTAGGTCACCAAGTACAGGACAAATAAAGGGATAAGAGAATGAATGAGTAACTGAAGATGAATATGGTCTACCCTTATCTGCAAATCACGCTTTCTGGCCATCTAACCACAGTGCTTCTGCATCCCTTCACGACTTTGTCTTCTATTACTTTCCCTCCAGAACAAGAGCTGAAGATAATGATTTGCATAAAATGTTTTACTTGGGAAGTGACCCCAGGAAACTTAACTACTGGGGTGAGGCAGTGAAACAGGAAAGAGGTATATATACATAGTGGGGTCAGGGAGTAGATTATCACAGTGCAATGCTATCATGGCTAGAGCTGTCCTGTTGGGGACTTCTGGATGACTCCATCCAGCAAGCAGCAGAGTCAGCCCACTGAAGGAGAGGGGACAACAGAGTAGTTATACATCAAACCTCACCTATCATTGATCAAGTTCTACTCCTGAAAATGTTAACAACCAGGCACGTCTATAGTTCTCCTGATAAAAAGGTGAGAAAAAAGAAGAGTCACAGGTGCCCAGAGTTAGAATCTATAAGTATGTATAAATGGTGAGTGCTGAGGAGATATGGACAAGTATGGTAACCCATGTACTCCCATATTTCAACAGACTGTGCAGTCTTCTTCCACTACCTCTGTGACAAAAAATTGCATAAACCCAAAGTGTGGCAATCCAAACCATTTACAACTTTCCTGTCATTTTGGGACGAATCCCCTCAGCAAGTACATACCTGCATGCAGGTAGATGCAGTGTCCTTCTTGCCTTAATAAGCAAGCAACTGGATTAAAGATGGCAGCGTGAGAGGTGGGACAGAGGTTTCCTCCAAAAACCGCATATAATATGAAAATATAATTAATACAACTAATCCTGAGAGAGCAACAGGAAAGAGGACTGCGCCAGACTGCATACACCTGGAGAAAAGAGCAGACCTCACAGAACAGGGTAACATACCAAAGCTGTGGCCTGGCATGACCCAAGCCCTTCCACCACCACAGCTCACCAGCAGAAGGAAGAGAAACTGAGCAGGGAGGGAGTGAAGGCCTGGGACTGCTGAATACCTAACTCCAGGGATCTGCTCTGGGAGCACAAACACACATGTCATGGTGCTTTCATTATACTCTCATGATTACAGGGTTGGAAAGCTAACAGGGGCAGAATTTCTGGAGAGACCGAGATTCCAGCCACTTGTGGAAAGCAGGGATCCATATCCAACTGCTCTGGGAAAAAAACTTACACCTGTGTGCTTGGCCCACTGGTTCATGCAAAGGAGACAGGCTTAGCAGCCAGGAAGCAGGAAACAGCTCTTTCCTCCCCCAGGCACCAATCCCAATCCCCTTCGACCCATGACATTGCCTCAGGGGCTGAGTAGCTCCAGAGAGTAGAACTTCTGGACACTAGAGGGCACCACACACAAATATGAAATGACAAAGGAACCTGGTTCAGAGTAAAATTAATATAACCCCTGAGAAAGATTATATGAACCTCATGAATCTTCCTGAAAGGGAGTTCAAAATAAAAAACATTAACATGCTAATGGAGATATGGAAAAACATTCAAGAACTCAGGAATGAATTCCAGTCAGAGATCCAATCAGTGAAGAGTACAATGGAGGGTATTAAAAGCAGGTTGGATATGGTGGAGAAGACAATAAATGAAATAGAAACTAGAGAAGAGGAATACAAAGAAGCTGAGGCACAGAGAGAAAAAAGGATCTCTAAGAATGAAAGAATATTGAGAGAACTGTGTGACCAATCCAAAGGGAACAATATTTGCATTATAGGAATACCAGAGAAGAAGAGAGAAAGAAAGGGATAGAAAGTGTCTTTGAAGAGGTAACTGCTGAAAACTTCCCCAATCTGGGGAAGGAGATAGTATCTCAGGCCATGGAGATGCACAGATCTCCCAACACAAGGGACGCAAGAAAGACAACACCAAGACCTATAGTAATTAAAAAGGCAAAGATCAAGGATAAGGACAGACTAGTAAAAGCAGCCAGAAAGAGAAATAAGATCACATGCAAGGAAAGCCCATCAGGCTAACATCAGACTTCTCAGCAGAAACCTTACAGGTCAGAAGTGAGTGGCATGATGTATTTAATGCAATGACGCAGAAGGGCCTGAAACCAAGATTACTTTATCTAACAAGATTATCATTTAAATTTGAAGGAGGGATTAAACAATTTGTAGATAAGCAAAAGCTGAGAGAATTTACCTCCCACAAACCATATGTACAGTCTACTTTGGAGGGACTGCTATAGATGGAAGTGTTCCTAAGGTTTAATAACTGTCACCAGAGGTGATGAAACTATAGTAAAGAAAGAAGAACAGCTAATTACTAAGCAAATGAAAAACTAAATTAACTATCCCCAAAGTCAATCAAGGAATAGACAGAGTACAGTATATGATATCTAACACATAAGGAATGGAGAAGGAAGAAAAAGGAAGGAAAAAGAAAAGAACCTTTAGATTGTGTTTGTAAGAGCATATTAAGTGAGTTAAGTCAGACTCTTAGATAGCAAGGAAGTTAACCTTGAAAATTTAGTAACCACGAATCTAAAGTATGCAATGGCAATAAGTACATACCAATCAATAATCACCCTAAATGTAAATAGACTGAATGCACCAATCAAAAGACATAGATTCACTGAATGGATAAAAAAAAACAAGACCCATCTATATGCTGCCTACAAGAGACTCTCTTTAAACCCAAAGACATACATAGACTAAAACTGAAGGGATGGAAATAGATATTTCATGCAACTAATAGAAAAAAGCAGGAGTTGCAGTACTTCTATCAGACAAAATAGACATAAAACAAAGAGAGTCACAAGAGACAAAGAAGGACATTACATAATGATAAAAGGGTCAATCCAACAAGAACATATAGCCACTATAAATAACTATGCTCCCAAAACAGGAGCACCTAAATATGTGAAACAAATACTAACTGAATTAAAAGGGGAAATAGAATGCAATGCATTCATTCTAGGAGATTTCAACACTTCACTCATTCCAAAGGACAGATCAACCAGACAGAAAATAAGGAGACAGAGGCACTGAACAACACATTAGAAAGAAAAGATGGACCTAACAGACATCTACAGAACTCTACATCCAAAAGCAGCAGAATATACATTCTTCTCAAGTGTACATGAACATTTACAAGAATAGATCATATACTAGGCCACAAAAAGAGCCTCAGTAAATTCAAAAAGATTGAAATTGTACCAACCAGTTTCTCAGACCACAAAGGTATGAAACTAGAAATAAATTACTCAAACAAAATGAAAATCCCACAAACACATGGAGGCTTCACAACATGCTGCTAAATAACCAATGAATCAATGACCAAATAAAAACAGAGATCAAGCAATATATGGAGACAAATGACAACAATAACTCAACACTGCAAAATCTGTGGGACACAGTGAAGGCCATGCTTAGAGGAAAGTATATTGAAATACAGGCCTACCTCAGGAAAGAAGAACAATCCCATACAAGCAATCTAAACTCACAATTAAAGAAACTCAAAAAAGAAGAACAAATGAGGCCCAAAGTCAGTAGAAGGAGGAACATAATAAAGATTAGAGCAGAAATAAATAAAATTGAGAATAATAAAACAATAGAAAGAATCAATGAAAGCAAGAGCTGGTTCTTCAAGAAAATAAACAAAATAGAAAAACCCCTAGCCAGACTTATCATAAAAATAGGGACTCTACACAGAAAAACAGAATCAGAAATAAGAAAGGAAAAATCACTACAGATACCATATAAATACAAAGAAGAAGTATTAGAGAATACTATGAAAAGTTATACGCTAACAAACTGGATAACCTAGAAGAAATGGACAACTTTCTAGAAAAATACAACCTTCCAAGGCTGACCATGGAAGAAACAGAAAATATGAATAGACCAATTACCAGGAATGATTTTGAACTGGTAATCAAAACACTACCTAAGAACAAAATACCTGTACCAGGTGACTTCACCACAGAATTTTATCAAACATTTAGTGAAAACCTAATACTTATCCTCCTTAAAGTTTTCCAAAGAGTAGAAGTGGGAATACTTCCAAACTCATTCTATGAGGCCAGCATCACTCTAATACCAAAATCAGGCAAAGACACCACAAAAATAGAAATTTACAGACCAATATCCCTGATGAATATAGATTCAAAAATACTCAACAAAATATTAGCAAACTGAATTCAAAAATACATCAATAAGATCATCCATCATGATCAAGTAGGATTTAATCCAGGGATGCAAAGATGGTACAACATTCAAAAATCCATCAATATCATCCACGACATCAACAAAAAGAAGGACAAAACCTGCATGATCATCTCCATAGATGCTGAAAAAGCATTTGACAAAATTCACCATCCATTCATGATGAAAACTCTCAACAAAATGGGTAGGGTATAGAGGGCAAGAACCTCAACATAATAAAGGCCATATATGACAAACCCACAGCCAACATCAAACTTAACAGCAAGAAGCTGAAAGCTTTTCCTTTAAGATCAGGAACAAGACAAGGATGCCCACTTTTCCCACTTCTATTTAACATAGTATTGGAGGTCCTCGCAACTGCAATCAGACAACACAAAGAAATAAAATGCATCCAGATTGCCAAGGAAGAAGTTAAACTGTCCCTGTTTGCAGATGACATGATATCGTACATAAAAAACCCTTAAGAAGCCGCTCCAAAACTACTATATCTAGTATCTGAATTCTGCATAGTTGCAGGATTCAAAATTAATACACAGACATCTGTGTATTACCACACAGTGGTATTCCTATACACTAACAATGAACTAGCAAAGAAAGAAATCAGGAAAACAATTCCATTCACACTTGCATCAAAAAGAATAAAATACCTAGGAGTAAACCGAACCAAGGAAGTGAAAGATCTATACCCTGAAAACTACAAGACACTATTAAGAAAAATTAAAGAAGATACAAATAAATGGAAACTCATCCCATGCTCATGGATAGGAAGAATTAATATTGTCAAAATGGCCATCTTGCCTAAAGCAATCTATAGATTCAATGCTATTCCTATCAAAATACCAACAGTATTCTTCAACAAACTACAGAAAATCATTCTAAAATTCATATGGAACCACAAAAGACCTTGAATAGCCAAAGCAATTCTGAGAAGGAAGAATAAAGCTGGGGGCATTACACACCCCAACTTCAAGTGCTACTACAAAGCCACAGTAATCAAGATGATTTGGTACTGGCACAAGAACAGACCCATAGACCAATGGAACAGACTAAAGAGCCCTGATATAAACCCAACCATATATGGTCAATTAATATACAATAAAGGACTCATGGATATACAATGGGGAAATGACAGCCTCTTCAACAGCTGGTGTTGGCAAAACTGGACAGCTACATACAAGAGTATGAAACTGGATTATTGTTTAACCCCACACACAAAAGAAAACTCAAAATGGATTAAAGACTTGAATGTAAGTCATGAAACCATAAAACTCTTAGAAGACAACATAGGCAAACATCTCCTGAATATAAGCATGAACAACTTATTCCTTAATGCATCTCCTTGAGAAAGGGAAACAAAAGAAAAAATGAACTCATGGGACTACATCAAACTAAAAAGTTTCTGTATGGCAAAGGACACCATCAACAGAACAAAAAGGCATCCTCCAGTATGGGAGAATATATTTGTAAATGACCTATCTGACAAGGGGTTAACATCCAAAATACATAAAGAACTTACATGCCTCAACACCCAAAAAGCAAATAACCTGATTAACAAATGGGAAGATGATATGAAGAGACAGTTCTCCAAAGAAGAAATTCAGATGACCTACAGACATATGAAAAGATGCTCCACATCACTAATCGTCAGGGAAATACAAATTAAAACCACAATGAGATATCACCTCACACCGGTAAGGAGGGCCACATTAGAAAGACGAAGAACAACAAATGCTGGCGAGGATGCAGAGAAAGGGGAACCCTCCTACACTGCTGGTGGGAATGTAAGCTAGTTCAACTATTGTGGAAAGCAATATGGAGATTCCTCAAAAAACTAAAAATAGAAATACCATTTGACCTGGGAATCCCACTCCTTGGAATTTACCCAAAAAATACAACCTCTCGGATTTAAAAGGACATGTGCACCCCTATATTTATCGCAGCACATTTTACAATAGCCAAGATATGAAAGCAATGAAAGTGTCCATCAGAGGATGAATGGATAAAGATGATGTGGTACATATACACAATGGAATACTATTTGGCCATAAGAAAGAAACAAATCCTACCATCTGCAACAACATGGATGGAGCTGAAGGACATTATGCTCAGTGAAATAAGCCAGGTGGAGAAAGACAAATGCCAAATGATTTCCCTCATTTGTGGAGAATAACAATGAAGCAAAACTGAAGGAACAAAATAGCAGCAGACTCAGAGACTCCAAGAGGAATTAGTGATTACCAAAGGGGATGGGTGTGGGAGGGCCGGTGGTGAGGGAGGTAGAAGGAGATTGGGGGCATTATGTTTAGTACACATGGTGTGGAGGATCATAGGGAGAACAGTGTAGCACAGAGAAGGCACATAGTGGATCTGTGGCATCTTACTACACTGATGGACACTGACTGCATTGCCATATTGGTGGGGACTTGATAATATGGGTAAATGTAGTAACCACATTGTTTTTTCATGTGATGCCTTCATAAGAGTGTATATCAATCACACCTTAATAGTAAATAAATAAATAAGCAAGCAAGCAAGCAACTTGAATTCATAGCTTTCTGAATTTGTTTTCTATTAAGACCAGTTGAATTAGGGCCCATGTGTAAATATGAAGATATCAAAAACAGGTCAAAATAAAAAAGACTATTCAATTTTGTCATCAGTCCTGTTAAAATCTGTGGATTCTCTAAGGAAAAATGGGCATCTCATCACAACTCAGGCGGAAAGGTCACATTCACAGACTCCTCTACTATCAGTAACTCATCCAATAACTTTTTAATTCTACCATTCCAGATGCCCCCAGCCAATTTTGGGGGACCTGTCATCCCAAAAGACTTCAATACAATATATTTAATTAGTATTCAAAGCAGAAATTAACTGCACCTTGGCACATAACTGCCCAGGACTTTCTGTCCCCATCAAAGTTGTTTACTGGACTAGCATCTGTAGTGGCATGATATTCTCCCAGAATTATCCCACACATCTTCATATTTTACCTTCCTATCAAGAAAGCTTAGAGCCCTCAGCAGGAAACGACTTACATGCTGTGGTTTGAAGGAGGAATATGTACCAAGTAGGAGTTTTTGGATGGAAGAAATCTTGGAGAAGCTTTCTTAGTCTGCTACTATACTTAACGTCCACAGGACCATATGCCCCAGCAATCTGTGTCTGCCCACATAGGAGCTCCTGATGTGCTTCAGAGTGCAGTCAAATGTGTAGGGCATTTGTTAAAGTCCAAATAGTGAGAACAAACACACTGATTAGTGTTACTGATGAATATATCAGCTTTTTTCAATTGCAAAGGGTGCTGAGGAATCTTAAATCTTACCTAACACTGTGTTACTACTTTAAAATTAATTCCTTTTGCTAATTGTCATCCAAGTTATTGTTATGAACCCTCCTTTTTAAGAAAGATATTTTTAATCTCTGCTGTCCAGTCAAGGTACTATTTTATTTCTCTATTTCTCTATTTTAAATTGAAAAATACATTTTACAGATTAGAAAAGACTAATGTTTAAAAAGCTTAACTCAGTTTTCCCAGGACACAGAGTCAGGTTGCTCACATATGACTGACAACCAGAGCTTAGCCACTATCGCCATGCCATTGTGGCTCCTGGGTCATGTTTGCAGTGGCCACATGACACTGTCCAAAAGAGAAGAAGATTGAGATTTGCGGTAGAAGTAACAAGAAATTAAGGAGCAAGCAACTCCTCAACAGCTGGAAAGAAAGGAAAGGAACACAAGAAAAAAATAATAGAGAAATAAGCAAAGAGTCAGGGGATTGTAATAGTATTCTGCGTGTTAATGGTAATATCTTTTGCCTCAATTGTAGCACAGCATTTTGTATATGCAAATTTTCCAACATTCATACAACAATATTTGTTAATACCTACTATATGTTCCCTGCACTATTCTAGGTGCCAAATAGTACCTATTTGAATAGTTCAGATAGTTGGAGAAGTTCAGAGATATCAAAACAAAGCCCTAGGCTCCTAGATTTTCCAGTTAGGGGGCAAAGAAACAAATGGATAGGATATGTAGCATCAACTAATGAAGGATGGGTGATGGCCAGGGAAGAACGAACTGTTGAATTATGCAAAACTACTGAATTATTTAAGTTATTTATTTAGTTAAGACTACTCAATTAGTGCACCTAGTTCAGTATTCTAATCCCAGTTCTAGTTTAAGTGTCTAGTTCATTGGTGAATTAATGAACTTGATGTTATTTCAGACAGGCAGGCTTCAATGAAGAAATAACCTTTGAATATCACTTTGCTGTTGTCATTATTCCAAGTACTATTTCTGGGAGGCAGAATGAAAGAGGACATTCTCATTTTCCTAAGAGGAATTGATATCTCAGGTCAGTGAGGTGACTTGCCTACTTTGTCATTATGACTCCTGGAATGAAGTGGAGAAGTTCAGAGATTCAATATACTGTTAATAATAACTGTATTTATTTGTTTGTCATATCTATTACCTAATTTGCTCCTGTTGGCTAAACAAGGCTTATACCCATAACCCCAACTAACTATTTAACTAGTGAGCAAACTGAGGAAAAGGGCTTTAGAAACTTACCCCAACGTCAGAGAAGAGGATCTGATTCCACACAGAATTCAATCTCCGCACCTCTGTTTCCATTCTTACCACCCACTCCAGGGCTCTTTCCAATGGAGCAACAGGCTTCTAGTGAATACTGACTCCATCTTTCTCATGTAATAATTTAAAATAAAATAATTTCAACAAGTGTCACCCACTCACCCACTCTGGCTTCTTAAAAAGAGCAGTCCTGTATTTCAAAGGAATATATGAACACATTTGCTACTAATTTGTCATGTTCATGATTCATGGATATTCAATGATTTTTCTAGAGTCTTAGATATTTAGAAATCACAGATTCTTATAAGAATTCAATGAAGGCTGTAAGCACTTCTCCTAAATAAATAAATAAAGTTTCAGAATGTTCAAGGGCACTTTGGAGCATATTCTTGAACCCACTGGGATCAATGGACCTCTTAGGAATTTTTTGTGAGGACTAATGTAACTGTGGACCCACACTTCCCATAAAAGCAAACAAATTAGCCAGCTCTCCTTAGTTGTATCTTCTGGGGTTTTTTAATGACTGTAATGTCTGTCAAGGCAAATGTCCATCAAGATTAAGGGGAAAGAAGGCAGACATGCATACAGGGTAACCTAGGACCTGAATCATGCAAACTTTGCTTGATTCTGTGAGCGTAATATTCTTAGATGTGATACTTTATGTCTTTGAACATAGTTTCTTCATCAGTGAAATGTGGGAATGACCACCAATTATTTTAAATTAGATAATGTGTGTCAAGTACTGAAGCCACTGCCTACACTTCTACAAATACTACATAACTGATCATTATTTGGTGTATTGTTGTTACCATGACTCTATTACTGTGAATGGGTATTACATCAATACATGACTACACTTCAGTGTGACAGAATTTTGACAAAAACTCATATTTTAGATAAGAAGTTATTACTAAACAAAGTTCTAAATTTGTCTTAAAGGAAAAACAAGGGACATGATCAGAACATGGACCTCTATATATTGTACAGTTATTTTATGAGAGCAATGTCATTTAATTGAAGTAAGGCATAATGAAACACTAAACTTGTAGCTGATATTTAGTATTTCATATTTTTTGATATTTTAAAAAGTTCTGTGAGAAAAACACATTTATTTGGATGAAATTTTAATTGGACACATTTTCCATTGTAGGATTAAATTTCCAAATTTTGAAACATTATGCAATAATAAAAAGGATTAGCAGAACGAAAAGCACACCCCCAAAATGTTTTCCACTGCATCTGGAGATATGCTAAGCAACATCTGAACAAAGATGGCTGACTTTTCACTGACCCCATTGATATATTTGGATTTATATACAAGAAGATGAGATAGTTGATGTTTATATAATTTGAAATATTTGTCTTAAATATTTACACTGTACACACTGCTTAAGCAATTTGAAGATGTTCTGTGAATTCCTCAGAAAGTTTCAGTTCAAATGAAATTTGTTGAAAATGTCAGCATAAGAGACAGCATCTGTTGACCGAAATAGGCCCTATGTTACCAAGGCGATGAGAAATACAAAAGTGTATATGTACAGATACTCATTCTAGCTGACCTCATTTTTCTCACTCATAAAATGAGATATAGTAGAGCTCATCTAATGAGAACTGAGTGCTCAGGGCTTCTAAAAGGTGGTCACTATCCGTTCTAGCTCCTGTTTTCACAGTAACCACCATACGGCAAGACTGCTAAATCCACGTGCAATCTCATTCTCACCTCTTTCTTGATAACAGAACCCCAGTTATAGCTTGGAAACCATATTCCTAACCCCTTCAAAATTAGCTAACACCACTTAATATTTGGCTGAAACTATGTAAAAAGAAGTGTTTTATGGAACCTCTGGAAAAATCTTCTTACAGAGATTGCGTGCCTTTTGCCTCCCACTCCATTTTTCTCTACTGCCTGGGATGTGGACATGCTGGGAGAACTTGTGCACCCATCTTGGTTCAGATACTGTCTTTCTCAGGAAAGCAGAACCGTAAAATACATGGCACCTAAGAACTGCTGAGTGTGGACTAGCCTAGGACCATCTACCTCTGGATATGAAAGTGATACATTACTTTTTTTTTCTATAATTAACTACTGTACCAAATTCAAAATCTTATTATTTTTTATGACTAAGTTTTTAAAGTTTTTCTTTCCTCACACTGAATAAACTGGCTTTCATATCATTGACTGTTGTTTTTTTATTCACATATTCAACAAATATTTAAGAAAAATCCACTGCCTGCAAGTCACTGGGCCAGCAACTGATGACTGATCAAAGAACAGAATGGATATAATTATAGAGCCCACAGTGTAGGAGAGGAACCAAACATTAAGCAAACAAGCAAATAAATATGTAATTACAAACTGCAGTGTGAAAAGGGGAATGATGTGATGAAAGTTAAAACAGTCTTCATTTACATTGAGAGTCAAAGAAGCAGGATTCTCTGGAAATGACATTAATGGAAACCAAAGATGTACTATGTTACTAGAAAGAAAGTTGGAAACGACATGAAAATGTTAGTTGTAAGAAAAGAGTTTCATTCTTTTCGAGAACTAGAAGAAAGAACTGTTCTGGATGAAGATTAAAGGGTAGGGTGAAGAGAGGCAAGAGACACCCCTGGAAAGGCGTGCGAGGGGCAGGTGATACAGGGTCTGTTGATGATGTTGATTGGAGACCTTGTTCTAAGGGCAGTGAGGACGGATGGAAGGAATTTAAGCACATCATGAACTTACTTTCGTTTTAGAAATTTTATTTTTGCTATAATGAGAAGAACAGATTGGAGGAGGCCAGAATGGAAGATGAATTGATTCGAGTCAATTGCAGGGATCCAGACAAGGGAAACTGGTGATTTAAGCTTGAAGTGATGGCAAGGGAGGTGAAGAGAAATGTGCATACTTGAAATTTGTTTTATTAGCAGTATTGACAAAATATGGTGGGGTGGGGGGAAATTAAACACAAAGGGGTAGTTGGAACAAGGGTGTTCTGGTATAAACACATACATGCATGAACACCAAGAAGTATCATTAACTTGCACAGAGATGCCTGGAGGAAAAGATATGGAAGAGAGTCAAGAATTTACCCTTACACTGGCTTCCTCTAAACTCACCTGTAGACATGTAAGTGGGCATGTCAAGTAGAAAGATGAATAAACAGGCATGGGGCTTAGAAGAGTACCTTATAAAAATGCCAGGAATTCTACCTTATCCCTGCTCAAAACCAACCGTCCCTCTATGTCTATAGGCATGAAAACATCCCGACTTCTAAGATGGTGTTCTTTTTCATTTATGATTAACTCCTTATCACTTTTCTTGTTTTATATCCTACTATTCCCTCCAAAATCCCTATGCCCAAGTCACACTGGTCTCTGAATAATTTTCACAACTATGTGTCTTTTTTGTTCATATTATCTGCAGCTGGTATACAGTTTCTACACCTGCCTCTCCCATATTTTTAGCCTAATAATGCAACTCATATTTCAAGGCTAAACTCAGAATCTAAATCCTCTGAGAAATTCTTCCTAATTCCTCAGTAGTCTCGTTTCTTTACTATGATGTTGTTAGCCTACTTATCTAAATATTCAAGAAATACTTAACTGGGTTTATTTTCCAGACTGAACTTGGGTTTTATTTCAAGCCCCTCTTCTACAAGACAGGAAACTTAATATAGTCAATTCCAGTTTTTTCCAAATTACTCAGCTGTAAATTTAACTCAATCACTAAAATGTTTTCAGTCAGTTCAAGATTGTTAGAGTCACTTTAGATTCTACACCCCTTCTCCTTCTCTCTTATGGGACACAGTTAATTTCCTAGAGTACTTACATGGTAATTGGGAAGTCTGTTACTTGTTATCCTATAACCTCCTCCATATTGACTGATATTTCTTTTCTTCCGACATCTGGTTATCATCACCCTGCCTTTCCTGGTCACTTTTGTTGATGCTCTTTCATTCTGTATTCTCCTCATCCTGAACTTGAGCCTACTTCAGAATTAAAGTTCCTCTTACCTAACTTTGACATGCTCTGTGACAGCACAGGAGAAAATGCAGTGCTCTTCCATGTTGACACAGGCTCAGAAAATTCACTGATGTCTTAGACCCTCTGATTCTTCTATGGAAGATCTCATTTCATAGATATTTCCATTCCATTAGAGTCTTCTGAGAGGCTGTCAACTCCCAGAGTTTCAGCCAAAAAAAATGGATCCACATGTCCACTGCTCTCCAATTCCTTGGAGGAGTTATCTGGGGCTTCTATCATTGGCCCCTCCCCCAAGATTTTCAGACCTAGGACAAAGAATAGGTCACTTTTCCCAGCCTCTAGTTCTCTTGGTTCCCCTCTGATTCTTCTTCCCAGTCCAAGCTACTTGATCTAACTTCTGAGTGCAGGGTAGACTTGTTCTCCATATCAGCCCTTT
This sequence comes from Manis pentadactyla, assembly GCF_030020395.1. Lineage (NCBI taxonomy): Eukaryota > Metazoa > Chordata > Mammalia > Pholidota > Manidae > Manis > Manis pentadactyla. The sequence continues at coordinate 80,473,317 of NC_080023.1, read as the reverse complement.
TAAATCCATTGCTGACAGAAAGAATTTCATTTCAATATTCCTCAGAGCCTGGCCATTTGAAATTCTAAAATTCTGGCTCTTATATATCACAAATGTCCACTCACTTCACTCTGAGTTTAAACAGTCAATTTAGATATTCAAAAGGCAAAAATGTAGTTCATTATTCTTTGTATTCTGTGCTATCATTGCCTCTAGGCAAGGCCTGCTTCTTAGCAGTAAAGGGTAGTGAGTGAGGAAATTACCAAGTTTATAAAATCTCAAAATTTAACTCCACCACAGATCTTTATTAAAGAGTATTTCATCCTATTTATATTACAGCTTGTTCTACAAATATATCCACTCTGAGAATCTTGAGATGTTTGAGACCCCCAGCTTTTGTGTTGATGACCTAAGTTTAAGTCTCAGCATCACCTCTTACCAACTGAAAGCCTTTGGGCACTTTAATCAGCCTTTTAAGCATCAGTGTCTTTATTTGTCATAACTGTACAAAAATTCAAAGGGTTGTTGTGAGGATTAAATTACATCATCCATATTAAGTACTTATAATAGTGCCTTGAGATGTAGGTAGAAAGAGCTCAAAAACGGTTAGTTTTCATGATTATTGGCCGAAAAGAGTTCCTTTCATTTCAGAGCAAAAGAGACCAACCATATGGATCATCTGATCCAACACTGTCAATCTATACAGGAGGACCCAAAGCCTGGATGCCCTAGTCCCCTGACTCTAGACCTTTGTTTTCTCTGCTTTATTTATTATTTCATACTAACCACTGCACTTAGTTGCATGGTCAGAAAGCCCAATTCTATTTGAGTGATATTATATTTGTTAGTGAGAATCATGACCTAAAGATATATAAAAAGATCCCTTAAATCTGAATATTAACAATAAAAATGTATAAGAACATTTAACTAAATCTTGAATATGCAAATCTACAAGCAGAATTCTTTCTCTATATCCATGAAAAAGATGCATTCAAAGGACACTCAGAGCAAGTAAACGCAGATTTATTTCCAACTTTTGGAGTTAATTCTCCACCTCTTTTTATACACAAATGTTTCTCAAACTCTAGTCGCAGATTTAGGAGTCAAGGAATTCTCTGAATCTTAAATATATTTTCCTTCTGATGATAATCTAAGAATGCGTATAATTGTTCTGAGTCAATCTGCTATCTACCTTATAACAGTATGGCCTTTATTTAGAATCTGTGTTTATAGTGCATAGAAAAATGCTGGTGCCATGAGTTTACATAAGTAACATTGTTAAGCATATATGTTGGAAATATGCTTAATCTTAACATGTATGACTATGTGAACAATGAAAAATGAAAAAAATCTTCTCTCTATCATCATCTATGTGTTGCTTGTTTTAGATGGGAAGTATTACATTATATTTTCATGTTAGTGGTAATAATCCCTTAATAGGAAAATTGATGATGCAGGAAAGAAGTGATATATTCATAGGAGCTAAAGTCCTTGAGTAGAAGAAAATAAATGGGATCAAATACACACACATAGTAACTTTAATTAAAGTAGGACTATTGGGTGCATTACAGGAAGATAGAATATACAGATACATATGTATGTATCTAGTAAATCTGGTGGCAAGAAGATAAATAAATTCCTTATCATTGCTTGCATATTCTCAGTGAAATAAAAAGAAAAGGCATCAGGTAAGTCCACTTGGAGAGTGTGAAAGTGAATTGACCATGGAATAGAGTAGGTATTGACTAGAAGTGCTAAAAACACATTTGAAGTTTGACCTAACCCACAGAAATGCTCCTACAATAGATAGAAATACTCACTAGCAGAAAACAGAGAGTATGAATAAAAATGTAACTGGTCTGTTGGCACTAAAATAAAATGTTGGCAAAATGATGTTTATATTTTTATATAATAACATGGTGAATGATGGATGCAGAAGAGCAAAAACACTTACATTGACACTAGCCTTGCAAAGGTTGTTTGTTGCAAGTTCATGATGTACTTGAGAAAAAAACAGAGACAGCAAAGTAATCCACTAAATGGCTCAGACAAATGACAGGTATAGGAAGTGGCAGAAATGTCCAGCCAGGAAACAGAGACAAATGCTTGTAGACATATACTAGACATATAAAAGCAAAATCAATGTTTGAAATAGTTGGCATCAAGTGAAGAATCTAATGTAACTGATACCCATGACACACCCAATTTCAGAAAAGAGAATTCAAACAAAAAAATTAAGCATTTATTAGGAGAAAAATTAAAAGAGTTGCTATGATTGTCTAAAGAAAATTATACAAACAATAAAATAACAGTACAAGTTGAACATTAGGCACAGTTAGTTGCTACTTACTATGTGGAACACAGTTCATGAGTTATGACAAAAATACTCTCTAAATAAATGTGAAGCTGGAATCATTGGAGCTATTTTTGGTACTAAATTTATATTCAAGAATAACAAGGAAATAGAGTCTATAAACTTTGTTTTTGTATTTACTGAAAAGAATTTAAAGAGCATTCCAATCTCAATCTTTCAAAAGACAAGAAGTAAAGGAGAATGGACAGAGACTCTGGTAGCTTTACCTTAGTTGAAGGACTAAATACAAAAAACATAAAAACTTCATTTTCAACCAAAATTGTAGATAAACCTTAAGTGTATATTGTATAAAACATGATTAATGTTCACAGTCTTGATCATGCAAGTAACAACTTCCAGGGGACCAGAGGCTTGTGCCCCAACTCTCAGAAAGTTTCCAGAAAAAGCATCAGATCATATGCAATTCAATTAACTTTACCTCCATAGCAAGGAAGTTATAGGCATAATGCTATTTTCAGAAATGCTGTGTATTGAGATCAAGGTAACATTAGTTCTCACTAATCTACTAGAGTTCTTTGGGAAGGACAAATAAATGGTTGGAGAAGGAAGAACTTGCAGATAATCATTTTTGACAGGAAAAAATTTCAAGATGTTATGAAGCCTATAATAAAATAGATTATATAATAGAATCAAATTTTGTTGGCAAGTCAAGAAAGAAAGTAATTTAAAAAAAAATAACTCTACTGAATAGCCAGTTGAACCCAGGCTTCTAATTCACCTTACCTCCAACATATTCCAAATCCCAAAGGAAATTATCAATGTAATATAAAAATAGGAATCAGCACTTGAAAATGTCACCTATATCAAAAAAAACAAGAATGAGAAATAACTATCATAAAAAGTACATTGAGGTCCAAAAGACGTCAAACTCTTTTGCTTGAGAACTCAAGATATTTTGATTTTGATCTCTATAGTTTGAAAATATAAAAGCTGGAGTTGAGAGAAGTCTTAATACAAATTGGAAGCACTCTTCTTGATTCCTATTCGCCACTGAAATTGCACAGCAATGTGCAGGACAGGCGAGTTCTAGAGCACCTCACCAAGCAGAGGGACAGCAGGGCATCACACACAAGGACGGTGGCCTTCCCCCTGTCATGTGAGTGAAGCACCATCAGGAAGGAGGCCAGATATCATCACACCACACAACTGCACCAAACGACAGGCCAGACAACAAAAGAGTAGAGATACTTGATCTTTCAGACAAAAACTCACTGACCATGAAATCTCCTGTGATTACACACCCAGACCATCTATGTTCCCTTCCCCCTGCACGAGGGCTCCAGAATCACTTGGCTAGTAATTCAAGCTTATATCGACCAGTCCTTCAAACAAAAACAGAAACAAAAAGCAAACTGGAACAAACATGCATACAAAAAATCTCACAAGGAAACAGAAACTGGATAGATAATGATCTATGGCCTGTACTCAAGATAAAGATCAGAGGAGGAGCAACGCTGATGGAGTCAGTTCTGGACATGTGTTTCAAGTGCCTATCATGGACTGGAAGGAAACATTTACTTGGTACAGACGATAAGCTACCTCTGGACAGTCCTGGATGAACCACCTCCTAGTATTCATGCCCTTAAATAATCAATTCACCTGAGAGGACTGGACCAAATGACTCACTTCTAATGAAGAGAATGTGGCAAATGCGATAGGTTGCCACTGTAGGATTAGCTTTCAAGAAGACTGGCTTCCTGCTTGCCCTTCTCTTGCTCTTCCCTTCTGAGGGAAATCAGCTGCCAGGTTGTGGGCTGCCGTGTGGAGAGGCTATTCAGGACAGAACCTGAGAAAGGCCTCTTGCCATCAGCTTGCAAGAAAGCAAATCCTGCAATCAATCAGGACAGTGTTCTTGCAAACTAATCTTTCTTCAGTGGAGCCTTGGTCAAGGCCTACACCCGGACTGCAGTCCTGTGAGACCCTGAGCCAGAAGACCTAGCTGAGTTGGGCCCAGATTCCTAATGCACAGAAACTGTGAGATAATAAATGTTTGCTGATTTATGCCATTAAATTTTGGGGTAATCCTTACACAGCACTAGATAATTACTACAATATAGTAATTGGATGAGGCAGTTTGGGACTCAGGATAGAACATGGTTTGGAACCTTAGTTGGAATTTTACAAGTACAGTGTGTAGGTGATAGGTGAAGTCACCATCAAGAATGGGATAACTCAGGGAAAAATTAAAGATCAAGAATAGGACTAATGAGAGGAGTTTCCATGATAAGCTTGTCAACTAACTTGCTGACAGCATCAAAAAAATGTCTTTGTCTTCCTGTGGGACTTTCTCATTTTAAAACTAATTCACCACATACGTGAATACACAGTAATTAGTAATCTTGTTCAAATGCCACATGATTAGGGACTGTGTATTAGCTTGACATCATACTTTTTCATACATGTTTAATGGATACAAATATTGTCCTGGCTCTTTCATCTCAGGACCAGCTATAAAATATAAAGTTACCAACTTATTATGATAGACTTATTTTAGGTCAAAATGCTCATCTAAAATTCCTTTGAGTTGTTTTTAATCAAGGCTGCTTTCTGAGGAAAGGCAAAACATCAGCAACAGCCAGTTAAACAGTTTTTTGTTTTATTTTGTGGTTTTGGGGCATATATTATGCTGTTTCAGGGAAACAATGAATAATAATTGAAGAAACAAGTGCAGTTAAAGTTAAATCATTTATTTATTTTTTTCCCTAAATGATGGGAGGAACAAAAAACTTTTTACTATGATGAGACTTGAATTAGCATTTCCATGCCAGCACCAGCAGCCATGTCTGCTTAAAACCACCATAACTGTTGACATTTAAATTCCAAAAATACCAGAGAAACAATCTCTATGTGAATATCAAAGTGATTTTTATAATTTATTTATCATTGGTATGTTCACAACAAGATTGCAATAATAATTTGAGAAAAATCTTATAAACCATGCTCAGTGTCTAAACGTTTGTTGCAAAAACTTAATTTTCCTGATCTTCTTGTTCTTTAATTTATGGAATACACTGACATGATACACCTTTAAAATGTTCACTATTGCAACAATTACTTCCATGCTTCACAATTTACCAAAATACATAAAAATTGCTCTTTCCCAGGGGTATCTATTTTTTTTTTTCAAATAGCTCACACTAGAAGATATAATTCCTGGATTAAAGAGCTTCATTCCTTAGGGAAGATTGAACTTTCACATATGAAAATATTCCATGACTACCTATGTTTGGAATTTTGGGTTACAAGCTCATTTCTAGAGGAAATTTTTTTCTTTTCTGTTTTTTTTTTTTTTTTTTGAGAGGGCATCTCTCATATTTATTGGTCAAATGGTTGTTAACAACAATAAAATTCTGTATAGGGGACTCAATGCACAATCATTAATCAATCCCAAGCCTAATTCTCAACAGTCTCCAAACTTCTGAAGCATAACGAACAAGTTTTTACATGGTGAACAAGTTCTTACATAGTGAATAAGTTCCTACATGGTGAACAGTGCAAGGGCAGTCATCACAGAAACTTTCGGTTTTGATCACGCATCGTGAACTATAAACAATCAGGTCAATTATGACTATTCGTTTGATTTCTTTACTTGGTTTATATGTGAATCCCACATTTCTCCCTTATTATTATTATTATTATTATTTTTAATAAAATGCTGAAGTGGTAGGTAGATGCAAGATAAAGATAGAAAACATAGTTTAGTGTTGTAAGAGAGCAAATGTAGATGATCAGGTGTGTGCCTGTAGACTATGTGTTAATCCAAGCTAGACAAGGGCAATAAAACTTGTAAGGAACATGTAAAAACTTGTTCCTCCCTTGAGGAATCTTACCGGTCTCTGGCTAACCAGTCATCTTCCGGGGTCATACGGGGAAATGTAAAGTTGGTAAGTGAGAGAGAAGCCTTATTGTTTGAAAAGGTTAGCTTTTTACTTCTTTGCAGATTCATGCCCTGTGGCTTCTATGCCCAGCATTTGTCTTGAGGTATCTTTACCACTTGGAAGAATTATGATACTCGGTAATTTCAATATGAGGTACAAATTCTACGTAGGGGTTGTAATTATGAAGGAAGAAGAAAAGCTATAGAAGTAGCAGATGAAAGAAAACATGGGAAGATTGATTATTTCTTTGACATTTCTTCTTGTAGTGTAACATAAGCATGTATAGGTTTTAAATTACTAATTAAATTGCATGCACACATTAACATAATAGGAATACAGCTACATAACCAAAGTAGACCTACAATTACCAGCCATATTCAGTGAAACCAAAAAAACCACTTAGGCACCCTAAGCATTTGTGAAAACTTATCAATGATATGATGGATATTATCTAACTGAATTTGAATAGTTTGAGAAAAATCAGACAAATTAAAACACCACATTCCTGGGAACTGTTCACATCCCATATGTTCTTTTAACAGTAGATAGTCTATAGTCGCAAGATTTTGGAGCGCTGCAACTTGCACTTCTCCTAATTCTTGGTTGAGTTCCGACAGTATAGATCCAGTCAAATTTGTTGTTTTACTGTATGCACAGGCAAGCTTAGATATCTCCTTTTTCATTACAATTGCAAGTCCAGGAACCGGTGGGATGAATGCAGCTACAACTGCAACAGCACCAAGATCTTTGTTGAAATTTTTTGATGATCATCTTCTGGAATGACTCTTCCAGAGAATGTTGATGTTGGAACTTCTTCTTTGTATCGTATCTTAATTCACTTTCTGGGTAGCCAAATTAGGCTTTGATCCTCTGTATAAACACAAACAAACCCTTTGCCCACACTTTGATATGCACTTTACCATTGTGAAGAACTTATTGTAGATCACCACACAGGAACTGCTTTTTTTTTAAAAGAAAGGAATATTATAAGAAAAATGTACTTCCATAGCTGATCATCTGACACTCTTTAAATGATCAAAATTAAAGATATTTAAAGCATGCATTAATCTGTGATTTGCAATTAGTTTTATCCTATCAGGAACTAATCCCCCTTTTCTTTCTTTTTTTTTTTTTGTTATCATTAATCTACACTTACATGAAGAATATTATGTTTACTAGGCTTTCCCCTATACCAGGTCCCCCCCACAAACCCCTTTACAGTCACTGTCCGTCAGCATAGCAAAATGTTGTAGAATCACTACTTATATTCTCTGTGTTCTACAGCCCTCCCCTTTCTCCCAACCCCCCATTGTGCATGCTAATCATAATACCCCCTTTCTTCTTCCCCCCCCTTATCCCTCCATACCCACCCATCCTCCCCAGTCCATTTCCCTTTGGTACCTGTTAGTTCATTCTTGGGTTCTGTGATTCTGCTGCTGTTTTGTTCCTTCAGTTTTTCCTTTGTTCTTATACTCCACAGATGAGTGAAATCATTTGGTATTTCTCTTTCTCCACTTGGCTCCTCTAGCTACATCCATGTTGTTGCAAATGGTAGGATGTGTTTTCTTCTTATGGCTGATTAATATTCCATTGTGTATATGTACCACATCTTCTTTATCCATTCATCTACTGATGGACACTTAGGTTGCTTCCAATTCTTGGCTATTGTAAATAGTGCTGTGATAAACATAGGGGTGCATAAGTCTTTTAAACTTGAGTGCTGCATTCTTAGGGTAAATTCCTAGGAGTGCAATTCCTGGGTCAAATGGTAAGTCTATTTTGAGCTTTTTGAGGAACCTCCATACTGCTTTCCACAATGGTTGAACTAATTTACATTCCCACCAGCAGTGTAGGAGGGTTCCCCTTTCTCCACAACTTCGCTAACATTTGTTGTTGTTTGTCTTTTGGATGGTAGACATCCTTACTGGTGTGAGGTGATACCTCATTGTAGTTTTAATTTGCATTTCTCTGATAATTAGCGATGTGGAGCATCTTTTCATGTGTCTGTTGGCCATCTGTATTTCTTTTTTGGAGAACTGTCGATTCACTTCCTCTGCCCATTTTTTAATTGGATTATTTGTTTTTTGTTTGTTGAGGTGTGTGAGCTCTTTATATATTTTGGATATCAAGCCTTTGTCGGATCTGCCATTTACCAATATATTCCCCCATACTGTAGGGTACCTTTTTGTTCTATTGATGGTGACTTTTGCTGTACAGAAGCTTATCAGCTTGATTTAGTCCCACTTGTTCATTTTTGCTTTTGTTTCCCTTGCCCAGAGAGATATGTTCAAGAAGAGGTCACACATGTTTATGTCTAAGAGGTATTTGCCTATGTTTTTTCTGAGAGTTTTATGGTTTCATGACTTACATTCAGGTCTTTGATCCATTTTGAATTTACTTTCATGTATGGGGTTAGACAATGGTCCAGTTTCATTCTCCTACATGTAGCTGTCCAGTTTTGCCAGCACCATCTGTTGAAGAGACTGTCATTTTGCCATTGTATGTCCATGGTTCCTTTATTAAATATTAATTGACCATAAATGTTTGGGTTAATGTCTGGAGTCTCTAATCTGTTCCACTGGTCTGTGGCTCTGTTCTTGTGCCAGTACCAAATTGTCTTGATTATTATGGCTTTGTAGTAGAGCTTGAAGTTGAGGAGTGAGATCCCCCTACTTTATTCTTCTTTCTCAGGATTGCTTTGGCTATTCGGGGTCTTTGGTGTTTCCATATGAATTTTTGCACTATTTGTCCCAGTTCGTTGAAGAATGTTGCTGGTAATTTGATAGGGATTGCATCAAATCTGTATATTGCTTTGGGCAGGATGACCATTTTGACGATATTAATTCTTCCTAGCCACCAGCATGGGATGAGTTTCCATTTGTTAGTGTCCCCTTTAATTTCTCTTAAGAGTGACTTGTAGTTTTCAGGGTATAGGTCTTTCACTTCTTTGGTTAGTTTTATTCATAGGTATTTTATTCTTTTTGATGCAATTGTGAATGGAATTGTATTCCTGATTTCTCTTTCTTTTGGTTCATTGTTAGTGTATAGGAAAGCCACAGATTTCTGTGTGTTAATTTTGTATCCTGCAACTTTGCTGTATTCCGATATCAGTTCTAGTAGTTTTGGAGTGGAATCTTTAGGGTTTTTTATGTAAAAAGCATGTCATCTGAAAATAGTGACAGTTTAACTTCTTCTTTACCAATCTGGATTCCTTGTATTTCTTTCTTTTGTCTGATTGCTGTGGCTAGGACCTCCAGTACTATGTTAAATAAAGTGAGGAGAGTGGGCATCCCTGTCTAGTTCCGATTTCAGAGGAAAAGCTTTCAGCTTCTCTCTGTTCAGTATAATGTTGGCTGTGGGTTTATGATATATGGCCTTTATTATGTTGAGGTACTTGCCCTCTATTCCCATTTTGCTGAGAGTTTTTATCATGAATGGATGTTGAATTTTGTCAAACGCTTTTTCAGCATCTATGGAGATGAGCATGTGGTTTTTGTCTTTCTTTTTGTTTATGTGGTGGATGATGTTGATGGATTTTCGAATGTTGTACCATCCTTGCATCCCTGGGATGAATCCCACTTGGTCATGGTGTATGATCCTTTTGATATATTTTTGAATTCGGTTTGCTAATATTTTATTGAGTATTTTTTCAACTACGCTCATCAGGGATATTGGTCTGTAATTTTCTTTCTTGGTTGGGTATTTGCCTGGTTTTGGTATTAGGGTGATGTTGGCTTCATAGAATGAGTTTGGGAGTATTCCTGTCTCTTCTATTTTTTGGAAAACTTTAAGAAGAATGGGAATTATGTCTTCTCTGTGTCTGATAAAATTCTGAGGTAAATCCGTCTGGCCCGGGAGTTTTGTTCTTGGGTAGTTTTTCGAGTACCATTTCAATTTCTCTGCTCATAATTGGTTTGTTTAAGTTTTGTGCTTCTTTCTTGGTCAGTCTTGGAAGGTTGTATTTTTCTAGGAAGTTGTCCATTTCTTCTAGGTTTTCCAGCTTGTTGGCATATAGCTTTCCATAGTAATCTTTAATAATTCTTTGTATTTCTGTGGAGTCTGTCATGATTTTTCCATTCTCACTTCTGATTCTGTTGATTTATGTTGATTCTCTTTTTCTCTTAATAAGTTTGGCTAGAGGCTTATCTATTTTGTTTATTTTCTCAAAGAACCACCTCTTGATTTCATTGATTTTTGCTGTTGTTTTATTCTTCTCAATTTTGTTTATATCTTCTCTGATCTTTATTATGTCCCTCCTTCTGCTGACTTTAAGCCTCATTTGTTCTTCTTTTTCCATTTTAGATAATTGTGATGTTAGACTATTCATTTGGGATTGTTCTTCCTTCTTCAAGTGTGCCTGGATCGCTATCTACTTTCCTCTTAAGACTGCTTTTGCTGCATCCCACAGAAGTTGGGGCTTTGTGTTGTTGTTGTCATTTGTTTCCATATATTCCTTGATCTACATTTTAATTTGTTCATTGATCCATTGATTATTTAGGAGCATGTTGTTAAGCCTCCATGTGTTTGTGAGCCTTTTTGTTTCTTTGTAGAATTTATTTCTAGTTTTATACCTTTGTGGTCTGAAAAGTTGGTTGGTAGGATTTCAATCATTTTGAATTTACTGAGGCTCTTTTTGTGGCCTAGTATGTGGTCTGTTCTGGAGAATGTTCCATGTGCACTTGAGAAGAATGTATATCCTGTTGCTTTTGGATGTAGTGTTCTATAGATGTCTATTATGTCCATCTGTTCTACTGTGTTGTTCAGTGCCTCCATGTCCTTACTTATTTTCTGCCCGGTGGATCTATCCTTTGGGGTGAGTGGCTTGTTGAAGACTCCTAAAATGAATGCACTGCAGTCTATTTCCCCCTTTAGTTCTGTTAGTATTTGTTTCACATATGCTGGTGCTCCTGTGTTGGGTGCATATATATTTAGAATGGTTATATCCTCTTGTTGGACTGAGCACTTTATCATTATGTAGTGTCCTTCTTTATCTCTTGGTACTTTCTTTGTTTTGAAGTTTATTTTCTCTGATATTAGTACTGCCACCCCTGCTTTCTTCTCCCTATTGTTTGCATGAAATATGTTTTTCCTTCCCTTGACTTTTAGTCTGTACATGTCTTTGGGTTTGAGGTGAGTTTCTTGTAAGCAGCGTATAGATGGGTCTTGCTTTTTTATCCATTCTATTAGTCTGTGTCTTTTGATTGGTGCATTCAGTCCATTTACATTTAGGGTGACTATTGAAAGATATGTACTTATTGCCATTGCAGGCTTTAGATTCGTGGTTACCAAAGGTTCAAGGTTAGCCTCTTTAGTATCTTACTGCCTAACTTAGCTCGCTTATTGAGCTGTTATATACACTGTCTGGAGATTCTTTTCTTCTGTCCCTTCTTATTCCTCCTTCTCCATTCTTTATACGTTGGTTGTTTTATTCTGTGCTCTTTCATGTTTCCTTTAACTGCTTTTAGTTGGTAGTTGATTTTTTTTTTTGCCTTTAGTTAGTATTTGGTTGGTCTGCTTTCTTTGCTGTGATTTTATTTTCTCTGGTGACATCTGTTTAGTTTTAGGAGTGCTCCCGTCTAGAATGGTCCCTCTAAAATACCCTGTAGAGGTGGTTTGTGGGAGACAAATTCCCTCAACTTTTGCTTGTCTGGGAATTGTTTAATCCCACCATCATATTTAAATGATAATCGTGCTGGATACAGTATCTTTGGTACAAGGCCCTTCTGTTTCATTGCATTAAATATATCATGCCATTCTCTTCTGGCCTGTAAGGTTTCTGTTGAGAGGTCTGATGAAAGCCTGATGGGTTTTCCTTTATAGGTGACCTTTTTCTCTCTAGCTGCCTTTAAAACTCTTTCCTTGTCCTTGATCTTTGCCATTTTAATTATTATGTGTCTTGGTATTGTCCCCCTTGGGTCCTTTCTGTTGGGAGTTCTGTGTATTTCTGTGGTCTGTTCCATTATTTCCTCCTTCAGTTTGGGGAAGTTTTCAGCAATTATTTCTTCAAAGACACTTTCTCTCCCTTTTTCTCTCTCTTCTTCTTCTGGTACCCCTATAATACAGATATTGTTCCTTTTGGATTGATCACACAGTTCTCTTAATATTGTTTCATTCCTGGAGTTCCTTTTATCTCTCTCTATGTCAGCTTCTATGCATTCCTGTTCTTTGGTTTCTATTCCATCAGTGGCCTCTTGCATCTTATCCATTCTGCTCATAAAACCTTCCAGACTTTGTTTCACTTCTGTAATCTCTTTCCGGGCATCTGTAATCTCCCTCCGGAGGTCCCTTAGCTCTTATATATTTCTCTGCATCTCCGTCAGCATGTTTATGATTTTTATTTTGAATTCTTTTTCAGGAAGACTGGTTAAGTCTGTCTCCTTCTCAGGTGTTGACTCTGTGATCTTTGTCTGCCTGTAATTTTGCCTTTTCATGGTGATAGAGATAGTTTGCAGAGCTGGCACGAGTGACGGCTGGAAGAACTTCCCTTCTTGTTGGTTTGTGGCCCTCCTCTCCTGGGAGAACAGTGACCTCTAGTGTCTTGCGCTGGGCAGCTGCGCGCAGACAGGGCTTCTGATTCCTGCCCAGCTGCTTTGGAGTTTATCTCTGCTGTTGCTGTGGGCATGGCTTGCCTCTGGCTGCTGTTCCGATATGGTGTATCCGCCTTGGTGGGGGAGCAGCTGGGAGGCTATTTATCTCCGTGAGGGGCCTCCTTACTCCCTGCTGTCCAGGGGATTAGAGTGCCCAGAGATCTTCAGATTCCCTGCCCCTGGACTTAGTGTCCCACGATGCTTCCATCTGGTTTTGGGGTCCCTGTCCCTTTAAGACTTCCAAAAAGCCCTCAAAAAAAAAAATTTAATAAATAATTAAAAAAAAAAAACAGCCACTTGCTTTTCTTTGTTCCCGGGCACCTGCCTCAGGGTCCCGCTCACAGGTCTTGCTGTCCTGTTTCCCTAGTATCCAGGACCCCACGCATGCACTGTGTCTGTGCTCTGGTGTGGATGACTGGGGCTGGGTGTTTAGCAGTCCTGGGTCCCCTCTCCCTCCCGCTCTGCCTGCTCTCCTCCTGCCATGAGCTGGGGGGAGGGGCACTCTGAATCCGCCAGGCTGGGGCTTGTATCTTACCCCCTTCGTGAGATGCTGGGTTCTCGCAGCTGTGGATGTGGTCTGGATGTTTTCCTGTGTCCTCTGGTCTCTATTCTAGGAGGAGTTGTCTTTGTTATATTTTCATAAATATATGTGGTTTGGGGAGGATATTTCTGCTGCTCTACTCATGCCACCATCTTGGCTCCACCTCCTCTTTGCCAGGGGTATCTATTTTTATACCTACGCACTGTCTAAAGACCCAGGTAATCATGTAAGTGTAATATAAAGGGAACAAAGTACAGAGCCATCCTTCCTTCTCTTATTCAAATGTCCTTCCATCCTTTTTCTTGTAGCCAACATATAAATAAGCCAAATCCCATGTTCTGTCACTAAATAACACCCTTGGCCTCCACAGCAGTCCCTAAAATTTCTGCACATTTCTCAGTGTTGAATTCAATCCTTGGTGTTTTTTCCAGGAAATTTATATTTTCAATGTGTCTAGTTGGTATTTAAAATCCTCAGACTATGCTATGAACTACAATGCAAAATCTCTTTGATACAAAATATAAAATGCCTAAGTAGTATTTACAGAACTGTAAATATCTTCCTCATTGAATTTAGAACTGTTATATGTAAGGGTGAGAAGTCACTCCTTATTAGCGCTGAGGAAAACTAGAGAAAAGTTAAATAAGTGCATTTTTAGTCAGTGCTCAATCTCAACATTGCAAATGTGATAAATTAAATAAGAAACAAGCATGCTGTGGCTAGACCTAAGGAACCATTCTCCTTTTAAAACATGGGAACTTGACCTAGAGATTAAAATTTACCAGAATTTTGCCAAAGGAGAATTACAGCAATGGTTATTAGACCTTTCTGGGCCTCTTTTTCTGTAAAATGAAAATAATGCTCTCACTCACAGCTATTGAGAAGATTCTGTGCCTACTCCATAGCAGTCCTCATTAAGTGCCCTCATCATTATTTGATAGGTAGATAAGACATGTCCATGCAAAACAAACTTAAGTATGCTGTACTATATTCCATAAAAGATATATACATTCCTATCAGAAGAGAGGTAACAGTGTCAGATATTGTATTTGGGTGGCACTAGGTAATGGAGAAAGGAGGACAGAGAGAGAGCAGAATTAGAAAGCCATGTAGCACATTTTTAAAAGAACAAGATAGGTTTAACAAATGGAAATAGTTCCATTTACCAGCAGAGAAGGCTACTTTTTAAACAGAGCTTGTGGAACATTAGCCTAGAAAGGTGGGTTTGCATCAAATTATTAATGACCTTGACAGTTTAGAAGAGTCCTCTTAAAATACTGATCTGGAGCTGGTAGCTAAGAGGACCCTGCAGTTTTTGCTGGGTTGTTTTGTTGTTTTATTTTCATCTGAATGGTTAGAGATGGGCTTTAGGAAAACCTCATGTGGAGGTTTTATAGCAGTCAGATAAGAAAAAGAGAACTGGTGGATGAAGTTCAGCCAGGAGCCCTGATGACAGCCCAGGTAATGCCATTATGAGTCAGAATGGATGCAGAACTTGAAAGTGGAGGAGTACAGGACAGACATACCAGTGGTGGCCAACTGGAAGGGCTCACAACTGGCTGAACATCAGTCTCAAGGAAGAGCAAGTAAAAATCTGAAGCTTCAAATTCAAGTAATTGGAAGAATGGCAATATCCTAGCCAGAATAAAGAGTACTTTTATAAGGAAAGATGATGAGTTTAGATTTGAAGTGTGAAAACATCAAGGTGATCGTATTCCATAGGTAGATGAAAATAAGAATCAGAAATCTCAACGCTGGAGATGTACATTTAACATTCAACAAAGGTGAATGCCAAAGACATATATATTGATAAGATCATAGGTAAGGAGAAAAAGGATTAAGGACAGGAATTTCAGGGTATGCCTATGGTAAGCAGGTTAAAGAAAAGCTAGTTGAAGAGACACAATTAAAGAGGTCACAGGAGTAGGAAGAACACCAGGATGTATAGTATTATGAGATAGCATCACATAGTTTTCAAGAAATGGATAGACTAGGACTCCAACCCTGGCTATTTCCTCATCTGATGAGGGTGATATCACTAATGGAGGTAGTAATGGTGAATACCCTTACATTTGTGTGAGATTAAATCCCATAGCTCAAGACAAGCATTTAGCAACTTGCTTGGTTCAGAGTTAATAGTCAATAATTTTTAGTAACAAAATAATAATGAAAGTGGTTTTTTTTAATAAAAAATGTAAAATTGGAAGATGGTGGCATGAGTAGAGCAGCGGAAATCTCCTCCCAAAACCACATATATTTTTGAAAATACAACAAAGACAACTCTTCCTAAAAAATGTAAAACTGATGAGATAAGCATAATTATAGTCTCCATTTTACAGATGTGAAAAAGCCAGCAATGCCCAGAGAGCCATAAAAGATGGCTCGGGGCCGTAACGCAGGTCTGACTCTAGAAGATTTTCTCACCTGGTAGTAATTGTTCTTCAGTGAAGCAATTTGGACTCAAATTCCTTGGAATATGATTCTTAATGAAGTCTATTCAAGAGTGTATATTCCAGCTTGTTTTCTGAAACTTCCATTTTTGTTTACACAAACTGAGCTTTGCTTAGAAGTCAGGAAACAGTCTCTTAAAATAGCATTTAGAGTCAAACATACTTGTTTATATTCTAAATACATACACTTGGCTTCCAGCACCCACACATTTTGCCTATAAAATGTTGCCTAGACAGCTTCAATTTGTTTCATTGTACTGTTCCAAGGTTTATGGGAAAGCACTAGAAATTGTGTTGCTTCCAGTTTGTGAAACATTTATATTCAGGACTTCCATTTTGATATTAAATTGGAAAATGACTTTACTAAACTAATACCATTAGCTCTCCCTTGATTAGACACATGCTTTACTGAGATATAAAAATATTCCCAGCAAAAGCTAGTACATTAACCACCCAAAAGAATAAAGCATTTTTATTATGTTGCCTATTGACCACTTAAGCCAACATAGGCTAGACCGGAACACTGAAGATAAATATATATAAATACTCACACATCTGTAAGTATATACCTATAAATTGATTAAATCTCTACTATTAAATTCCCTAAAAAGAAAAATATGTTTTCAAAATCTGATAAATATCAGTCAATATGTTCTTTATAAGAGACACCTGATTCACAGGTAGAAGTATAGAAAAAGATACACATGCCAACACTAGTCAGGAAGTTGATTGGTATAGCTCTGTTAATATCAAGTAAAAGAGGATTCCAGGCAAAGAATAGTTCAAGAGATATTGATCACTATATGATAATAAAAGTTCCAAATCCCCAGGAATCTAATCATTTTGAATGTGTATAACCTTAATAATGTGCCTTCAAACTGAAAAATCAGCCATTATAGGTAGAGATTTTTAAACATCTCTCCCAGTGGCTAATAGATTAAGCAGACAAGAAGAAAATCAGCAATGAAAATAAATTAGTGTTACTTGCATCAACATGGATAAGTTTCAGAGGCATAATGATGAGTAAAAGCAAGTCCACACAGAATACAATTTAGTGATCACATAGGGATAGAGGCCCTAAAGATGTATAGAGAGTGACTGCTAATGGATATGGGTTTTCTTTGAGGAGTGATGAAAATGTTCTAAAATTAGATTGTGTTGCTTGTTGCACAATTTTTACTATATTAAAAAACCACTGGATTATATGCTTTGAATGGGTGAAATTTTAGGCTAGTATGTGGAATTATATTGCAAGAAAGCTGTTTTTTGTTGAAGTCACAGAAGAATGCTCAGAGTGTGATCATTTCTATACATTTTAAATATATATATATCATGGTAATAAATACATGCACAAGATTATGATAAGCACAAAATCTGAATCATACTACCTCTTATCTCTGGCTGCAAGCCAGGAAGTATGATGGAGACAGGGCACGCAGGGAGCTGTGACAGTAATGCTCAAATTTTCTGGTTGGGTGCTTGCTGTCATAATTTTATCATTATAATTTAAAACTTTATACATGTTATATTATATTCTTCCATGTGCGTGTGCTATTTTATAATTTAAAAACACTGATAATACAATTGGTTTCATGTCAGCTCTAATCATTTTCTACTTGAGACTAAATATAGTGATGCTGGTACTTTTCAGTATAACTTCAGAGTTTATCTGACTATCCTAACAACTGAGTTAGCCCCTCTTTAAACACCATCAGCTCGTTTTACAAAAGAGGGAACTTTTAAATAAAATGCAATATAATATAATGCAATATATTAATATTTAATATAATAAACCATGTATAATATAAATATATTACATATATCATAATATCACACAAATAATATTATTATAAACATTATAAGAATAAGTAGCGCAGTTTAATTGATTTCTACAGTCACTGAATAAACCTGTAAATTTGTGTTGGAGTCAAAACTAGCACCCATGTCATCCGACTGTAGTTCAGTACATATTCTAGTACAACTGACATTCTATTGTTGCTGTTCGTTTGTTTTTCTTTAATTTTCCTCTCTAGAAAACCTCTGTAGAGATAATCAAAATAATTACAGCAAAAATAACTGCCAGTCATTGAGTCCTTATTATGAGCCAGGATCTCTTCTCTTGTCTTCTTATTTAATCCTTAAACATCCCTCTGTTACTGATACCCTGAATTTGCAAGTAAGGAAACTGAAAAACAGAGAAATTTTTACTGACTCAAGGTTATAAAACTAATAATGAATAAAGATGCTATTTTAAAACCTAGGTTTGCATTGCATTAAAACAAACATTTTAATCACTGTAATGCCTTATCTGCCTAAAATTCAATGCCAAAGTCTTCACCGCAGCTTAAAAAGGTCAGGAAAAGTTTCATGATTTCTTTGGGAATACATAAAATGCATGTAACTGATAGTCATAACAATACAGGAACTGTTCCTCTAGAATCTGAGAGTTTTAGATTATCTTCTGTTTATGTCTTTAGTGAATAACTCAGGCCCTAAGGAGAACACTGCTCACATCCATTTCCTGATACAAATGAGTATAGTTCCTAAGTGTTGAATTTTACGTATCTTTTGTTAATAGATGAACTTTCTAAACTTCAGTATAATCTAGAATGCCTGGAATAAATGCCTCAATTTGGGGCTTAAATTAATTCATTTAAAGTTGTAGTTTAATTATTGTCCTCAAAGAGATGTCATGCATTAGACATTAGAGCACAACAGTGGGGGGAACCTACAAAAGACACATGACGGACTTCTAAGATAAGATGGAGCCATTGGATTAAAATAACCAATGTAAATCAAGGTTCTGCTTAAGGCACAGAAATTATAAAACATGTATTTTTAATTTTGATTTTGAGCCATACAAGCATCCTTTTTGATGTGTAGATGATTTGGCTTCCCCCTCGGGCTTACTTCTACCAACTAGATAATGTGTTACCTGTTGTTTCAAAGAGAGAGTCACTATTACTCATTACATGTCTGAATCAAATTCAAACTCAGGCAAATTTTATTTAAATATCTGGCATTTCCAATCATTGTTTCTTTTCAAAAATTATGAGGTGCACCAACAGAATTGCAACATCAGTGACTTTCAACTGTATTTGGGGATATTGGTGAAAGGGGAAACTATGTTTCCAAATGACACATGTTCCACACTTAAAAGTTCTCTCATGCCTCCACAAGGAACTCAACTGCTCCATCTACTTTGACAATAAAGTGATATATTACAGTCTAGCACCCATGTGAGTAGCATTTTGTCAACAAAAGATTGAGAATTACAGTTTGTAATTATTCTGTGAAGATTTTAAGATGGGTTCAGAATCATCAGGCTTATTTAACTATTCTAACATAATCAAATGGTAATGAAAATATGTGATGATACAAAAGTTCAAATATTGTTATTTAAATAAAAATACCTAGAGGGAATGTTGGTATATTCTATTTTAAAGACCTGTTGTATTAATAAAGATGTTAAAATTTCCTTTGGATTATATTTCATTAAGTTCTGCCTATTACAGAAAAAATAATTACCTTGGTAAAATGCCTGGAAAGTATTTTTGCACATTTGCTCTAGTGTAATGTGTATGCTCAGTTTTATGTTATTGTTTTCTAATTTACTTAATCTAGTATGGTCTTTTTATTAATTAATGCATTTTAATTCTATTTGACTAGCCCAGAATATGAAATGTAGATATACTAAAGGATTAATGATGAATAACTATTAATTTTGGAGTTCAGTACATAATGAAAAAGAAAATAAACTATAAAAGTTTAAAAATAGCAATTATATTAAGCTCTTTTAAATATGTTTATGTAAAATAAACGTGTTTATGTAAAATAATTCTAGGATTAGCAGAACATAGGGACCAGAGTTCTGACACGAAATATTTACTTCACAATAAATACTTGGGAATGCCTAAAACAGAAAGGGCACCATGACATGACAAGGCTTTGGTAATCAGGCCATATGCTCTGCCAGGATTTTTTGTCTGAGGGATGGAAAAGAGATTCAGTTATGCAGAAAAGCTCAAGAACTCTATTTTGACCACTTTCTTTAACTGGCTATTTGAAAATCAGGGAATCCAGTTTGCTTCTTGTTATAAAAGGCCTTCATGATGTGGGAATAAAGAGCATAGAAGATGTCTGCATTGATTTGTTTGATCTTCAGAGGCCATATGGCACTGCAAGCTTAAGTTGAGGAAGGCAGGTCCACTGGGTAGTAAAGGTGAATAGCTGTGATGTTTTAACAGCTACAGACCCAAGTTTTTGTAACTTTAGGAGTAGATTTTTAACTCTTTTGCATAGTGAAAAATATCTTGGGATCCCCCTAGTGAATCCTTAAATTTTCTGTTCTATTTAAGGTCAGTACCAAAAGGAATATAATTGTATTGGAGGTTTTCAGAGGCTATGATCCCTGGAGCAAATTGATCAATTGCAATGGAGGCCCTTGAGGAAGATACAGATACCAGTAAATACACACAAGTATGTTGCAAAGTGAGGATTCTGAAAACTGCAAATAAGTCATATGCTGCTTTGGAAAATGGGTCCGTGAAAGAGGACTGGAAGACCAGAGCCCAGGAGGCCTCAGAAGACGTAAAACCTCATTTACGTCATGGAAATGTGAGAACGTAAAGCCTTCTGGAAGAAAGAAAGCAAAACTCAAAAAAATGAAGAGTTTGGGAAAGAAAGATTGATGCTTGGGAAAGAAAGGAAAAAAATTAAATAAAGGCCAGAAAAAGATGAAAAAGATTATGGGGTCTGGAAAATAAAATCTAGTAAACACTGCAGTATCTCATTACACTAAAGGTGACCCGTAATGTCTGGGTCCCAGGTGGGAGGAGCCCCTTCTCTGGCCCCCATGTGTCATAGACACCATGTTCACATACACACACACACAGAGTTATTTTAAGCCGCACATTGGCAACTGTGTATTTGGCTCCTGTGCTCAGCACTAAAGTATGACCATTAAGGCACCAGAGGAAAGCCTTCTCCATGCCTCCTACCCTACGAGCTAACAGCAGGTCACTGGACAGAATGCCACGCAGGCTTGGGAGCTGTGCTGCAGCAGAGGTAAGAGAGCACAGTTCCTAAGTGGGAAAGATTTGAGTAGGGGCATTGTTCAAGTAACAAAGATGACAAATTAATTTTCTTGTCAAATCTTTCCTCTCAGAAAGCATGAAGAAATAAGTTCCCATGTAACAAAGAATTGGTCTCAGCAGTGCCAAGCATACAGTTTATTGCTTTTCTCTGAGATACAAATAATGTCGCTGGAGGTACTCTTGAATTTGGGTGGTATTTACAAAAGTGGCCCATGAGGACTGAGAAACATTTGCAACATTAAACAATTTATATTCCTATTAAATATGCATATGCCCAGGTCTAGACATAGTTAGATGGATAGTGAATGCTAGAATTGATCATTTTTATAAAAATATTTAATAAGATGTTATATTAGCTTTTAAATGTAAAATTTTCAAATTTACTTAAATAATTTTGATTTTATTTTGTATCTGCCAATTATAATTAATAACTTTTTTAAACTTTAATATATAATTTGAATACTTTCAAAGAATATATATTTGTATTTATACTTAATAGTGTAGTAGTCAGGGTCCAGTCAAGAAAACAGAATCCATACCAACTATTTTCACAGAAAGCACTGAACGTAAGAAATTTTTAAAGTAGGTTTTAGAGGACTGGAAAGGCAAAAATATACATGGAATGACACAGAAATAGTTACTGTGAAAGTAAGCCACCACTCCCAGGGCTGGGAGAACCAAAGGAAGAGATTGGATGTTTAGAACACAGAAGTTTATATGGAGCCCTACAGAGCGGGGAGCCAAATCTTCAGAGGTGGTTCCTCAGGAGCTTGGATAAGTGCCTCACGGAGCTGGAACTGAGATTTGAAAAGAGTGAAGTAGCTTTGTGATGGTGGTGTCTGACAATAATCAAACTCTGCAGACTGAATAAAACAAAGCAGAAAGATGTTTATTACTCTTCAGGTTGGAAGTGGAACGTGAAACAAACAAAAACACCAAAAAAAGGAAGAGAAAACAACAGCCGCTGCCAGCATGCAGAACCGCGGCCAGATAGACTCTGACAAATAGGAAATAAGAGCGTAAGCCTCACCCGTCTGCCTTCTCTTGCTTCCCGGTATCCCTCCAGCGGCTCTACTGAAGAGCCTAACAGGGAACCAACCAGCAGGCAAAGAAGAAATGGGTTTGGCATGTCCTGTCTCAGCATAACAATGTGCTGTACAAAAGGGTGGTTTTGAAGCAGAGAACCAAAAACTTGGTAACCTACACAGTTCATACCTCTTGACTACTCAAAATCTTACTTCTGCAAATATTTGAGTTTCCATGCTACAATAAGGAATTTTCTTTGAGCTACTGAAATACATCTCTTCCTTTAAAGAACTCTCACATTCTCCCTTAAAATGTGAGACTTCTGTATAGCAATCATTGTTACTCTGCTTTTGTACTGTAGTATACTCTATGACAATCTTAGTATCCATGTCTGGGAATTATTAATGCTTCTTTAAGAAGTAGTCAAACTCCCACCTGAATATTCTGCAACTTAAAGACTAAACTACAAAATTAAACAAAACCAACTTGCCTTATAGAAAAAAAACAATAAAATGGCATGCACACCTAAAAAAGTAAGGATAATATGGCTAGATTTAAAATCCCCATTCCAATAATTAGCCTTGAGGTCATAGTTACCCTTCTTTCATTATCAGTTTTATGTTACCTTTGATTTCAGCCAGACGTTGGGTGGTTGGGATTCTTTACCTGGTGGGGTGACCCAATCTTCACTATTAAAGAATCTGAATCTTCAATGTTTCTGCCTCTTCTGGCCTTGGTGGGGTTTTTCATTAACTTCTACTATTTCATATAGAAATACTATAAGATACCTCAGGGACTCCACAGGGTTCCAGGCATTGTCCACAGTACCCCATTATAAAGGATGATCCCAATTCTAAGACCCACTTCAAAATAGAAGGGTTTTGTTTCTACTACTACATTTTTCACAACCAATCTTGAAGACTAACTTTGGGCTTCATTTATGACTAGAAACATCTAAACTGTCAAATAAAACAATAAAACAGTAAATATCACTTGCAAAGAAACACACACATATAAATAATTATTGGAACCAGGGGAAAGAAAGTGAATAAACAGTAAGAAACCAGTAACATTCAACACAGATAAGTAATCGACAATACAGAACACCGCAGTGTTGTTCTGAAAAGAATAATAATGCTTCCTCAATATTTAGCTAAGCACAATGCCTTTGTGATACTAGAAGTGCAATATTTTTGGAAAACAATGGGAAATAACTAGCTTTAATAGAAAAGATTTAGAGATATGATGGTAGAATGATCAAATATGAAAACAGGTAAAAATACTAAAACAGATGATTACTATCTAGGATAAATAATTCAGAATGATGTTAACATAAAGGACATCAAAGTGAGAGAATGTATCATACCAATTAAAAGAGGAAATAATACACAGTTCAACTACTTTGTAAGGAATAAATACCATGTTGAACAACTGATATTTATCAGACAAACTATGAACTACCAGATAAAATATAGAAGTCAAAGCTCAGAGATCCTCATTGGTTTTCTACCTAATGTAAAAAGGATATGTTTTGAGTTAAATGAAGAGGTAAGGAAACAGCTTTCCATTGTAGGCACTGACTTTAAAGATTGTAAAATGGTTCAAGGAAAAGGATCTACTAAGAGAAATTTTGGCAAAATGAAAAGCATGTTTGCCAAACATGGTGTGTAGCTCAAAATTTTCACAAAGAACATGGACTCACTTGCACTGATAGCAATTATGATGTTTGGAAC
Source organism: Manis pentadactyla (assembly GCF_030020395.1). Taxonomy (NCBI): domain Eukaryota; kingdom Metazoa; phylum Chordata; class Mammalia; order Pholidota; family Manidae; genus Manis; species Manis pentadactyla. Next base: position 80,449,653 of record NC_080023.1, on the reverse strand, counting down.
AATTCAAGATTATGTTATTTTTTGGATACGCCCAAAAGCAGAACTCCTTGAAGAAACATGTATCTTATTTGATCTTACAATGACTCTCAGACACATTAGGGAATGCTTAATTTTGTTAATACCATTAGAATTCATTTAGACAAGATGAAATTCATTAGCATTTAAAAAATATACCTCAAATCAAGATCAAATTATATTTTTTGGTAGAAATGAATTTTAATTTGAGTTACATGCAGTTATTCAGCAAGAACTACAAGTAATATTAATCCTGGAAGCAATTGGTTACAAAACTGAATTTAAACTCAATTGTTCTACTTTAAAATGAATTTTTTTTTATTTAGGGAAGATGATTTTTCTAAACTGAAGCAAATTTTATGCAAGATATGGCATTCCAATAAAATATAATCTGATCGCATACAAATCTTGAAATTAATTTATAAAGAGACATTATTGGCTATAACAGTCAGGATTGAAGCTCAAGTGTAGATATATGTGGCCAAATTGATATAATTCCTTTATAGTTATAGCACTGAAATAGTGAAATATGGAAAGAAAAACATCTTAACAAATCCAGTGGATTTATATATTGTCTTAGCAGTAATAATTATGGTATATACGTGAACTTCAAAGTAAAATTAAAATATTTCTAACATTTTCTATGATCATGATAGTTTTTATTTGATTCCACTACAATATATAAACAGTGCATCAAATGTATTATATATTTCCTATCTTAAATATGGATTTGATCATTTTATTCCATTGCCTTATACAAGAGAAAATTCTCTAACTCAAAATAATAAAATAAAACTATGAAAAGGATTATAATGCTTCAAGAAATGTTCAACCTAAAAATATTAACATTTTAATTACAATAACCTAATTAGTGATTTTATTAAGATAAAGGCAAGAAAATAAGATTTTATGGAATAAAGGTATAAACATATTAACTTTATATGAATTTACTGTGTATCCAGACTTCACCAACCTATCAACAGAGCACTCACTAATTAACAATACTAACTAAATTCAATTGCCTTTATAATTTTACTGACTCACATTGATTAAAAAAAAATAGTGTCATCAATTTTGTCATTTTGAATGTGTATGTATACTTGTCATGGTTGAGAGAACTAGAGAAGCATTCTCAGGAATCCTCAAGTAGCATTGGAAAATGATTACAGTGGCTTTACCAGAACTCTAAACCTTCATCTCACTCACCCGACTCTTTCATAGCTCAGGCTTCAGGTGGAGGAGGCCCAAAGACAGTGGACCCAACAAAGCATACAGGCCATTGAGTCCAATTTGTGTGCATGGAGCATACGCATGGCTTCCAGATTATTACAAGCACTGAAGTCAGCAAATGCAATTGGAATGGCTGATGCTAATCATTTTCTAGAACTCCACTAGGAAACAACGTCACTGTGGCCCAGGAAAGGCCCAAGGCCAGGGGTTGAATAGCACTCAGAACAAGTCCCTAGAAGAATTCTCCCAGAATAACTGATGGAGATAATAAAGTTTTAAACTAATGACAATTGTGAGAAAGGAAAAGGAGAGAAGAAATAGTACATCATTACAGGCATGATTAATTTGATAAAGTTTAGTCTGTGTGGTTCCAATTTAGGACAGTTTTCAAGTAATGGTCATAGCTCAACACAGAAACACAAAATGAGATTATCATCCTATTGGGCCTTAGTAGAAGTCAGGGAGCCTCTGACCCACAGGACAGAACTCACCTGAAGGATAAGCTGATATGTAGGCTTCAGGATTTCACTCCTATACTCCAGATACCTACAATGATGCTAAATTTCTACATCATGTTTTTAAAACCGTATGTATTTACTCTCTTCTGTAAAAGCTGTTTCTTCAGGATAAAATCAACTATTACTTAGAGATTCTGTGGTTTACTTGAAAGAGTATTTAGGAAATCAAGCAGTGTTTAGAAACTGCAAAGTTAAAAAATAAAAAAGTAGTTTTCACTTGGAAACAGAGAGTTCCATTGTTGAATTGATGACAGCCCTTCTAGAACCTAAGAGCTTGTGGTTTGTAACAGTTATGTGGTCTGGCTGACCCTCTGGGCGCTCATCCACGTTTGCCCTCCATTTTCTCCTTTGGCAAGGCCAAAGGAGATGCCAATTAAATCTTCCAAATGCTAGTAAAAGTCACACACCTTGAAGATGCTGGATGTTCAGATTTACTGCAGAAATATCTGGTCTTTGATTAATTAAAGTTAATTCTCATGTTTTGTTATTATTTTCTTATCCTAATTTAAGTACAATTTCTTCAGGCTGGGAAAAATACTTTTTTTTTTTACATTTATGTATATGTTCCCTTTTGTGAGGAATGGAAAAAGAAAATCCCTTTTAACATGTTATTTTCCTTGTATTATTTGGGGATGGGGCATTTGTTTTGCTTTTCAGGAGTAATTTCCATTTCTCTTTTATGGAAGAAGGCTGTTAGCATCAAAATCAGGCTCGAGTGACCCAGTCAACACAGATAAAAAGGCAAGTATATCAAAAAGGCCATATACGTTCAATGAGTATTAGGTGAAAGATTTGTACCTTCGGATTTTTTCCCTGAAAACAGTTTCTTACTCTGAAAGAAAAGGGAAATAGAACATCAATTTTCCTCATTTAGAGAATGTCAAATATAAAGTAATTTTTAGAATTTATTATATTCTTAAAGTTGCAAAAGTATATGGCATAAAGAGCTGAGAAACATACCAGCCCTTAGCTCAGAGTGTCTTCCTGATGCTCCCACCTGGGGTAAACTTTTCTGAAGTGAGGGTGTGATTCAGCTCTGTGGTAATACATAACTAATACTGTACACAAAATTCCAGGTAATAAATAATGTGGTTTTTATAATCCATGAGAAAGTAAAAGCTAGATGCTTGCACTAAAATATTCCATGTTTGTCATACAATTCACTCTGATCATCTACAAAGGAGGGAGGGAGGGAGAAAGGAAGGAAGGAAAGAAGTTATATGTAAGAACCTTGAGTTGGAGTTCCCTGTAATGGGATGATGATACTGTAATACAACTGTACAGGGTAATTAGGACTTGGGCAATTTGTGGGTTTTTTTTGTTCTTTTTGTAGAACTAGATAGCACTTAAAAGCTTATATGAAAATTATTTCATGTGACTTTTCTGGATAAGAGTTTTTATGTTCTAGCTCTAGACACATTTTTCCCAAAAAAATTCTTAATAGAACTTCAGTGTTTTTCCCTAAGTGCCTCTCAACTGAGGTTAGGTGCAGGTCTCATTGGGAAAAAGCTCAACAGCTCAGATGCCTTTGCCACTCACCTGGAAAAATCAGCTTAATTTTGCAGGAAACGAAGTTTGCTTAGGACTTGTCTTGCCTAGTAAAATTTGATGCTTTAGACAAGACTAGGGAATCTTTTAAGTTTTGGTTATTTTACTCTATCATCAAATTATACACCTTTTAACTATTCAAGAGAAAAAGAGCACTGACACAACCTTAAGGAAGATTGAAAGGATGTTCTGGGGGAAAGAATGGGAAGAGAGAATTTTCATAGTGTTGCTAAAAGATACAAGGTTTTCAAAATTGAGAAATAAGTAAGCTACCTATGGAAAAAGAAGAAGGAAGGACAACCCCAACACAATCAATAGAATGCCACAGGTGCAAAAAATAGGGGCCCCTTTGTCAGTTTGGGACCTTATGTCCTAATGGTTGGGGACCAGGTTGGAAATTTCTTTCACTGCTCAGATATCTGCTCACCAGAGTTAACAGGTGAGACTGATAGGAAAGATTATGAAAACCTGCATTTTGCTAGGCCATTTCCCAGATGCATAACTGAAGGTCAGAGAAAGGGAAGAGGGAACAAGAAAAAGCAGAAAAGCATTTTCACCACACTATTCCCATGAAGGCTCGACTCATACATTCTATATATAAGCCATATTAATACTTGTATGGCTAATAATAGAATGATTAAAACACAAAAGATGGTCCTTTATGGCATAAGTGGATAATACCTAATTCTGGACAGAACTGTAATTTAAACACAGGGACTAGGGAGCAACTTCTAGCACTAAAATGTAGCAGGATAGTTTATATATGTACAATGCTTTAATAAACCAGTGATACTGAAGCAATAGGGGAAAAAAATAACAGAGCTTTGGGCAGGTAATTTATGAACATCAACTCAAGTTCATCATATTAAGGAATTTTCTTGTCTTATCTTTTCTGTCTACAATACAGTCAAACAATCCTACCTGGTCTCACCCAATCACTAACATGTTATACCTAAGGGGGCCAGCTACACCCAGATTTTGTTTCACCTACACCCTGATTTTCCTTCCCTGCACTATTCCCCATTAAAATAAACCAGTTCTTCTAGGAGGGTGTTTGAAAAAAACATCTTTGGATGTAGTGACACAGCAAAAAGAGGGTAGAATATTCTTGTTGCTCTCAGACAATATGAAAAAACAATAGGAAACGATGAACCCAGGTTAGAGTAACTTCCCTGGCAAAGCAGTGATACATTGGGAATTGAAAATAGTAAACACAGTAAATGCAATTGTTTCATAAATAGAAATTGTAATATACAATAATTATTTCAGTCATTTAGAATATGTCCAGAAGACATATGTGTGTGCACCCACATAATTTCCAATTATTCAAAAGTTTCATTTTAACTGAAACAAACTAAACAAACTATTCATTTATTTAACAGATTTTATTGCTTCTCTGCTAAATGCCAGATACTGTTCTACTGGTAATACAACAGTATATAAACAGACATAAAGTACCTGCTCTTATCAAACTAGCATTCCATAGCAGATTGTATTCTTGAGCTATGGTCAACATTCACTCTCCAGATTACATTTGGTAAATAGAAGTAGAAGGGAAATAAAAATTAAGGAGTGTCTTTAAAAATCATGTAGTTATAGAACAAGCTATTCATTTTAAGTTGAAGAGCATTAGTGCATAAACACTAGGACATATGAGGATCGTTTAATGTTTAAATTACTTAAGTCTCTGATGAAATTCAACATGGCTCTGAGCAGTAATAAGTTGAAGATCACTGCTGATAAACAAATTTCTTAAGTTAAGAGTTTTAGGGAGAACAACCCACAGTAAAGTTGACCAGAAAGCTGAGTGATTTTAAGAGTGGTTTTTGTTCTATGTACAAACTGACCCCTGATCAATTCTCTACTAATGGGACCATGGCTGTCACCCTCCAAGATCACTTCATTTAAACTTATGTATATGAAAAGATAACCATCAAAGGAGGAAACCCAATTCTGCAAACAATATACAAACTGGATTTCCTTTTAGAGAACTAAATAAAATACAATCATAATCAATTTTGGGTTGTTGACCAGAGAGAAAGGACCCAAGGGTTCCACTGATCTCTCTGCCTGCCTCTGTTACCTCTGAAAGCAAAGGTCGAATTTGATAACTATTTGGGACTGCATGACATACAAAAAAAAGGCAATAAAACACAGATTTTATGACAACTTTTACACTCTCAAATAGGGATTGGTCACTGATTCCAGGATGAACCTGAAGAGGTCATACCATGATGCTTTCTGCCTTGGATTTTGTAGGCTTCAGTCTTGTTACACTGACCTCTTGCCATGGAAGGCCAATATGAAGTGGAGATGGAGAGCCTGGGACTTCTCAAAGGTCAAAGGATTAGATAACTTATTTATATGAATTTAGGAAGCCTTTGGGCTGTCCAAACTCAAGCCTTGTGGGGTACTTGTTTCATGGTGTGAATATGAGCTGCTGACAACAGCAAAGCCATGAAGATGATAAGTTGATCACTATATACATATATACATATTGCATATATATATATATATATATATACACACACACACACACAATATATATATACACTATATATAAGTATATATACACTATATATATATACACTATATATATACATATATATACACAATATATATATATACACTATATATATATATACACACAATATATATATATATAATGCATAGTATATATACAAATCCACCAAAATTTGTGTATGAAAATTGCTGTCAACCTTTATCTTGCATCTACCTACCACTTCAGCATTTTATTTAAAAATAATAATAATAATAATAATAATAATAATAAGGGAGAAATGTGGGATTCACATATAAATCAAGTATAAAAATCAAACAAATAATCATAAAAAAAAAAAGAAAATTGCTGTCACTCTTGAGCCTTATTGAAAGCAAATAAACTCAGAGTCTCTTTCTTATACTCTTTCAAATATTTTTATTACTCATTTTATCAAAAAATAATCCATTAAAATTTGTTTGGAAGTACTTAACTCTGGTATAAAAATTGTTTGGGATAAATATATTTCATAGATACATTAAACTTTGCCCTTAGTTCAGTGTTATAAAAAATAAATGCTCCATCTCACCTTAATTTTTCTACCTTTTTAAGTTTACTTAATATTGACAGTATTCCCATTCCCTCTGCTATGGTCCCATTCTCTTCTATCCTCCTTTCTTTCCTTTCTACTTTCCCCAAACTTCCATTTGTATCTTATTACCAAATCACAGGTGAAATCTAAATTCCTTCCTAAGCTTTATCCTTTCCCAGCTACCTGGACTTCTGAAATGTGATTTACATCTATTGCTCATTTCCTTGTCTCTGTCCTATTCTATGTGATTACTTGTTACTGAGTGGGATTTAGTCCTTAACCCAACTTGCTTCTGCCTTTCTGCAACAAAATTCCTGGTCAGTCCCTGCAGAGTTTACAACTCAAAGATACATTTCAGATGCTCTGACTCTTAGGAATTAAGCAGAAAGCATTCGGGCTTGACTCACAACTGACATTAACAAGTGGTACCAGTCTTTGCTCCGTAATATTCAGGCCTGCCCCGCAGTACAACCCTCCAGTGCTTACATTCTCCCATGCCCCCAGTGCATGTTAAGTGCCTCTTTAGAAGTTCTGTCAGTTCTGGAAACAGACTGCCTGGATTGGAATCCTGGATCTGCTACTTACTAGATGTGGGACCCAGAGCACTGCCATCAGCATTACTGTGCCTCCATTTCCTTTCTTGTAAAAAGGAAACAAGAAAAGCACCTCCCTTGTATAGCTGCTATGAATACTGAGTTAGCACAAAGTTCTTAGAAGAGTGCTATCTAGAAATCAATAAGCAAATATTAGTTATTATTTTATTTAAAGGACAGATGAACTAAACATACCTCCATGTTCCTTTTCAGTGGAGTTCTCCAGTTCTTTCATGTCCCCCGAAGCCTCGCCTTTAAATCTCGCAGTACTACTTATCATTTTAACATACTGCCACACACCTGCTCCAGAATCCTTGTTGTAGATACTCAGTCGCCATCTTATTACTTTGTGTGGGGAAGCTGGGGTTCCTATGGCCAGGATCCTCACTGAACTTAAACCACCAGATGATGTAACTAGCCTGTTGCTAGGCTACCGCTTCCACACCTTTAGGCAATAAGCTATTATTGCGCTATACTGAGAGCTAGCTCAGTGCTCTGGGCTGAGGCAGAGACACTAGGGCTTGACCTACCGCTGAGAAAACAAGTCGGGTAATAAACCCTTCCATCCCAAAGAACTTTTGCTCTCATTTTCTTTGCTCATATTGAATCCATAGCGAACTTGTCCATGGGCTGAAACCCATTGGCAAGATACTTTCTTATTCTTGGTCCTCTTTCATTGCATAATTTTTAACACAATTGTCCTAAAATCATTTCATATATGGTCGTTTTGTTCCCTCAGTTTTTAAACTCTATCCACTCATCTTTCCTTTGTAGTATGGGACTCTGTCCTTAATAGGAACATAATAATCCATTTTAAAAGCTCTCCTTTACTATGTGCCAGGAACAATTACATGGACAATCACACTTAATCTTCACAATGGCCTATGAGGTGAATATGATTATCCCACATTGATGAGGAAACTGAAACACAGAGACTTTAAGTAATTTGCACAAGCACATGTTAAACCTCAAATTTCCACATCCTTAATCATTTTTTCTCCTAAGAGAGTTTACCTAAGGCACTTAGAAAATACTTCTAGACTAAATGAGTTCTAATGCAAATGTTGCCATGAAGAAACATGATTTGCTCCTGGGACAAAGTCTGGAGAATTAATTTTTTTTTTTTTTGAGAGGGCATCTCTCATATTTATTGATCAAATGGTTGTTAACAGTTAACAACAATAAAATTCTGTACAGGGGACTCAATGCACAATCATTAATCCACCCCAAGCCTAATTCTCATCAGTCTCCAATCTTCTGAAGCACAACGAACAAGTTCTTACATGGTGAACAAATTCTTACGTAGTGAATAAGTTCTTACATGGTGAACAGTACAAGGGCAGTCATCACAGAAACTTTCGGTTTTGATCACGCATTATGAACTATAAACAATCAGGTCAGATATGAATATTCGTTTGATTTTTATACTTGATTTATATGTGAATCCCACATTTCTCCCTTATTATTATTATTATTATTATTATTTTTAATAAAATGCTGAAGTGGTAGGTAGATGCAAGATAAAGGTAGAAAACATATTTTAGTGCTGTAAGAAAGCAAATGTAGATGATCAGGTGTGTGCCTATAGGCGAAGTATTAATCCAAGCTAGACAAGGTCAACAAAACATCCATGGATGCAGAAGATTTCTCTCAAAACAGGGGGGGTGAGGTTCTAAGCCTCACCTCTGTTGATCCCCAATTTGGAGAATTAAATTTTAAAAGTTTGTATACTGGTCTGAGCAAATTTCTTCTAGAGTCTGACTAACTTGGAGATTAATTCCTGACTCCAGCAATTTCTGATGCATGAGCTTGGGCAGGTAGTCTAATCTCACTAAGTCTCAGTTTCCTCATTTATGAAACAGGATTCTATTAACCTCAAACTGTTTTTTCAGGGAGTAAATGGACTAGCGTTTATAAAGCACATAGCATGGTGCTTGGCTGTTCAAGATGGCTCCAGGCATGTGTGAAAAAGTCCATGGGAGACTTCAAGGTGAACTGATGTTTGAAATGAGTAGTAAAAATAATAAGATCTTGGGAGGGCAGAGGACTTGGGGTTGATGGCAGTGGTAGGATGTGGGAGTCAGGTAGAGGATGTAGGAGAATTTAACAAAATTAAGTCTCTACCTCAAAAACCCAGTTTTGTTTCTGCTTTAAAAATACATTAACACAGTTTAGCATTTGTTTAGATATTCTCAAGGAAGCCTAACTGATGAAACAGTACCTGGGCTTGACCCCAAAAGAAAACATCCGCTTCAGCACGGAACAATAATTTCCCGGAACAGTAATTTTCCATTCCACAAGATCAAATTTCTGAATAACTTCACCCCTATTTTTCGTGCGTGTGCTCCAAAGACCCACCATAAAAACCCTCGCACCCGAGTCTCCTGTGCAGCCTCTAGGTAGTCAGACTCTGCTTCCCGTGCCCCGAGGGAGCCCCACACGAATCTTGCCCTGAATAAAGCTCGCCTTAGCCTGTACGCTGGTCTTGCTTTCATTTACACTCGGGTTTCTTTCTCACGGCAAACCTTACACTAATGATTCATTATATAGTTTTGTTTCTGTAGAGTTGTCATAGAAATACTCCATTTGGTTGATCTTATTTATTTACATGTTCTTTGTCTCAGTATACACAGATTGCTCATCTCCAAAATGTAACCAGTTACACAACCCAGACCAATAGATCTTCTCCCACATACTGAAAGCACAGATTATTGAGATTTGACTTCAATATGACGAAAGAAAGGAGACCAAAATAACAAATTAAAAGTCACAAGGAAGCAAAGGAATTCTGTGCTCTTACAAAAATGTAAAATTCCTTCTATATATCTTTCAGTGACATTTTTCTTACTGAATTCATTCTAATGTTATGAGTCACTAATGTGGCAAAAGAGTAGAAAACACGTTTCATAATTATGTAATCTCATAATCTTTCTCTGGCAGACTCATATCTCCTTTCTTAATTGTTTCTGTATACAATACACACTGGGGAAGGGATGCCATGGTTAGATAATCAAAAGACTGCATCACTCTATTGCCTTCCTAAGCAATTAGCAAGTGAAACTTTTGTATGTTTGCCATGAAAAGTACCTTGTCTATGAATGAAGATCACAATAAACTGATGGTTATCAGTAATTTTTTTAACATGTTTTACTTCAGTAAATAGCAAGATTATTACTTAGATTTCTTTCAGAGTGTAGACCTTGGGCCTCAGACTTGTGTCATCAGTTCTATGCATCTTCACTTTTGCAAGAGTCCTGAGGATCTCCAAATAGAAAAAGAAATTACTTTTAGTGAGTGTAATAAGCTGCTCAAAAAAAAGCATGTTTGATGGAAGTTGTTGGTCATCTAAAAATACATATTAAATCTTGCTCTTATCAAAATAAATATTAATACTGGTTCACCAAGCAAACATGGACTTACTACCCACAAAAGAAAACTTCTTTTTCTTTTTTTTTCCAACCCACAGTAGCAACACTGCTATTCTTAAAGATTGTGTTCAATTTTGTAATATAATATTCTTATCTCCTTTCATCATACTGCAATATATTTTTTCATGTGGATAAGACTTATAGGAGTATAATATCTCTGCCTTTGTTGTAATGTTCAGGGAAAGGTTATTTTGATAGATTTCAATACTTTAAAAGTTTAGTGCAGGTGTTTTATTTAATTAAACTAAATATATGCAAATACAAGTTTTAGAAAATCAAGGTGAATACATATTGGCTCTGGATCTTTCTTTAGAAATACTATTTTTAACTCAAAACAAGGTTGTTGAAAAACTTAATTTTCTGAATCTACTTATTTTCCAATTATTTTTTTTCTTAAATACTCAATATAGATAACAATCTGATCAATAGAGTATATTTTCACTGAATACATTCATGTGTATATGTGTATATATATTTATATGTGTGTGTATGTATATATATATACTGTACCAACATATATAGATGACAGAAGTGGCTTAAATTTTTTAAATAACTGTAAGTTATTGTATTTGGATCTTTAGGATGCAGGGAAGGATATCTAATAATGTTTTTATAAAGTAAAAATGTTTTATTATACAGCTTATTTGGGTCATAAAAAATGTCCTAAAAATTCTATGTGGTTGACAGAACATATTTTTCAACATTATTTGGAGAATAAAATACTGGGGGGAGAAGTTTTATGCAACTCAAATATTTCCACAAACCTATAGAGTGAAGCATAAATAATTAAATATAGCATTGTAAATATTTTATATAAAGCATGATGTAATTATGGTTTTTACCCTAACATTTTTTGCTTTTATTTTTGCATTGCTTGCTAACCTAGTTTATGCCTATACTAGATAAACAATGGTTAATTCAGAAAATTATCTCTTGTGAGTAGAGGGACTTTTTAAGGCCTAATATTCAGGTGATAGACATCTTATTTTTTACATAAGCATTTTATTATTATTTAAACATGAATTTAATGGTCAAGGCAAATAAAATACGCATGTATCTAGTATATGGTATGCTCTCACAGACTGATGCTCTCCAGGCACTCACTTATCTTAACCACTAGAAGACAGTATTACTACTAGTCAGATTTCACAACTCATACAACCTTTTAACCCTCAAAACTTCTTTATTACTGCCACTCCACTACCATACAACTGTCTTAGGACCTATTGCACAAAAGGCTAGAAATTATCAGGAATGAACTACTTCAAATCAACATATTTCCTAAAACCACCTTTTGTAAGTCTTTTTTACTCTCCTACCCTCCTCCCTTCTTGTTGTTGTTGCTAAATAAACCAGAATATCACACCTAATTGATGCTTTTGTATGGTTAGTGACTCTTCTAAAAATACTACTATGATTTGGCACATTTTTTGAAATTCTCTTTGCATTTTAACTCATATTTTTGTTGGTTTCTTTTCTTTTCATGGAGTTGGAATAACTAGGAACAGAAATCATACAATTTGATGTATTGGTTCACTGCAGATTTAATTTTCTGTGGGTTTTCTCTTTTACATTTGTTTAAGGTTTAAGAGCTCAAAGTATTAGTCCTGACAACATGCTAAATGTTTGAAGTATGGATGTATGATAAAATAATGCAATAAATGTTTTGTATCCACATTGATTTTGTAGATGAATCTGCTCTGAAAAATCTGGCACCCAGAAGCCCAATATCATTTAACTATGGTAACCTTTTAGTTTTTCAAAAGAGCACTTCTGTACCTAGGTATAATCCCCAGAAGACTCAGTGGCAGAAGGAGAATTGATCCTCATTCTCTCATGCTATAAGGTCATTTCAAAGAATAAGGCTCTCAAGGGCTGTACTTCCAGAAAAGCTAGACAGTACCAACAAGTTGAGACACAATCTGGAGTCTTCTACAATTTCTGATATTTTCTAGAAGAAAGTATCCCTCAAGAATTAAGGAATTACTGAGGCATGTGGCCCTGAGACATGTGGCAAATAGGAAGCAATATTTAATGCCTTAGCATTAGACTTGCTAATACGAGATTTTTGATGGTATTCTTATACCCCTAAGAGATTTAGGTAAACCTAACTAAACAATGAAAAGATTCTCTATTTAATGAAGGGAACTGAAGGACCAAAAAAGGGTAGAGAATCAAGGAAGGTATTTATGGTGCCCAGTAGATGCACCAGGACTTATATAAAAGTGTGACAGGAAAGAGAGACTATGAAGGAAATAAGCACATGAAGGGAAATAGGGAAATGCCATCTTTCAGGGTCTCCTTTATTTCCAAATCTCTATACTTTCCTAGACCCTATCCTCAGCAGCTGCTAAGTGAGTAGCTCCCAAAAAGTCCCTTAGGCCTGTCCAAATCTTAAAGCAGATGTCTGAATTTTTTTATCTAGCCTTCATTTGCCTAAGTTTTGATGGAAAGAAAGACAGAAGGGAAAAGGGAGGCAGAGGGGAAGGAAGGAACACACAAACCAGTCTTGAGTGAGAAAATGTAATTGATCTTCGTGAGATGAAAGAATTTAAGCCACCAATTATGTTACACTTGTAGTTTTGCTGTGGATTCATTGCCTTTCTATTTCTGCCTTTCTCTACACCTTTCCCATCAAGGAGCAATTTTCCAAAACAAAAATTAACAAAAAGCAGTGGTATGCTCTTTTAAGCATTTATTTCCCTCTATTCCTATGATTGAAGATACAGAAGTGATTTTAAGTTCATCTTTGGAGCACTTTTTATATTTTATTACTTGCTTTTTTTCCCTGAAGAGTTGATGGTAGAAATTATTTGGGATAATTATGACATCTTCAATTTGACAAAACTCTGGTTTCATCATCCTAAACTCACTAGTATTCTATACAGAATGCTTCCATATCAGTCATATTTTGCTTTTATGTGTTTATTTTCTTGTTAGGACCTTTATTCATGCATCCAACAAAATGTCTTGAGGGTCTAAAGCATCTGTGGTGTGTCCACTCTTGCCCAGCCCCTGGGGCTATAGCAATGAGCCAGACCCCTCTGTCTTAAGAGACTTAAGAGACTCATGGCACAGTGTGATTGAAACATAACTATCCAGTTTACACATCTTCTCAATAACTCCCCTAAATCATTAGGCAGTTAATCACATACAGTGTTCTCTTTAAAGCACCATATGTGAGCAATTCAGAAAATAATCCTAAGTCATTTTCATGAAATAGAGAAAAAAAGATTTTTATAAAATCTTAAACTCTTCTTCTAATACAAATACATTTTTGTTCGTTTATTTTTCATTTTTCAACTTGCTAAGATGTCTGTAATGTTAATTGGGCCATTTTTCAATTGTCACCATGTTAGTTTTTTTCAGATTTAAATTCTGTTCTTGGCATTCATTTTTCATATCATTTAATATTACAAAGTGCACCCTTTAAACTGTGTGCCCTACATACAAACCATCTAGCATAAATAATACCTGAAAACTGGAGTAATGTTAATTCTTCAACTAATAGGATGGAGCCCTATGAAAACAAGTAAGTCAATGAATACAAGTTTTTTATTTTTTTGGCAACCATGAACCATGTAAAGAACTTTTAGAGTACGAGGACTGTGTATCAGCAGTGGAAATTGATAACTTTTTAAATTAGTATGTCCCCTTGGCCTAAATATTATTGGGTTAAGTGACATTTATGAAAAAAGATGTATTCTATATCTCTTTTACACTACTTCACAACTGATAAGATTTTAAACTCCCAAGTGACCCAAAGAAAAGGCTTTACAACTATGAAGGACTCGAAAGCAATTTGGTAAAATGTTATTTGAAGTCTCTGAGGCTGCTAAAGGCCAAACACATGGAAGTTTATTTTCCATTTTTACTGGTAGTTTTATCCAAACCAATGGTCCTTTCATTTCATGGTATTTTCTTGATCCAGGGCTCTTAGTTCTCAGCTCTCACTGCAGTCAGGATGATGGGAGAAAGCAGAGCTACAATTACCACAAAGAGATCTATCCGGCAGTTGCCTCCGCTGACACAGCTCCTTTTCCAAGCTGCTGTAAATGCGTTAGGCTGCCTGCAACCTTTTTCCTTATCCAGTGAGCTACAAAAGCGACTCACTGAGCTGTTATTTCTCTCCTAAGATCGGTAATTTGTGAAGCCTTCACACCGAGCTATTCTGGTCATAAGAGATGTGCTCACAATCTCATGCCCCCAGAAGCTTCCTGGACATTCCAGGTCGCTGCCTCCACTTTTTCTTTCTTTCTTTCTTTTTTTTGACTAGTACAAAACACATATTAGCAGTCATTTCTTACAAGGAACTACAGTCTAGCTAGTGAATTTTATCTGATGTAACATAAATTCATGACTGTACTGCTTTTATCTTGCTGAATAAGAAAGTATATTGAAAATAATTGGGGTGAGGAAAAGTTTCTCTGTTATCTTCTTTTATGTTCACTTTTTACTGTACTTTGTTGTACTTTGTAGATATACTACCTCATATTGTTTCATTTATGTTGTCTCTCCAGGTGGACTATAAATTCCTTAGGCCAGTGAAAAGGTTTTCTAATTTATAAAAGCTTCCCTTCTTGCCGAACACTGAATAAGCTGTGATGAATAAAAGCTTTTGAAATAACTAATTGGTTAACTTATTACCACTCACATCATTATCCATAAAATTATAAGCTTAATTTTCAAAATTTAACACTAATTTTGAAAAAATCCATCAATACTTTCAAGATAAAACAATAGTTTACATCCTTCCATGGAGGGTAGTAAATAATCTATTTATGTTATCATACATAGCACACATATGCATGTAAAGACCACAATTCTTGGCCTGAAAATTTTTTTTATAATTTAAGCCCATTTCTATCTCCAAGTCTATCTAGAATCACTTTTCCTATATTTCATATTCCAGAAACTCTAAGGGTTTTCAGTACTGGACCATTGTCCTTTATCTTCTGCCACAAGACCTTTGCACATGCTGTTCCCTCTCCCTGCTAAACTCTTCACCCCTTTTCCCTTCACTGAGATAAACTCCATCAAGCAGAAACTCGTATGTTGCCTTCTGGTACACAGCATAAGTCATTCACTCAGTTACTCAACAAATATTTAAAGACCTCCTATTATACACCAAGCATTATTCTAGGTATTTGGATTAAACAAGCAAGCAAAATAGAGAGATTTTCCCTCAAGGGAGAATAAACAAAGATTTCTGCTAGTTTATGCTACCTAGAAAGTTAAGCCATTATCTAGAGGCTTAGATCCTTAACTTCACTGGATATACAACTGTATTCTCACTGGTTTTTCAATGCTAAGGTTTCTAATAATTCTTAAAATTGTAGGATTAGATAAAAGATGATATAAAAATGGTCTTTTGACAAAAACACACTACTGTACATTTACAATTTATAGAGGTTTTGGCTTATTTTATGTCCTATGACTTCATAACTTAGCTGAGAGTTAACTGATATATACATTTGCACATATGTATTTGCTGTGTATATATATGTATATATACATATACATGATGTGTATATGTGCATTGCAGGATTTCAAGCCAAGTGGAGGCATGATTTCATCTGCCTTTTGAGGAAACTATACTTGTTTAGCAAAGAAAGGTGTAGAGAACAGCATGAGTGGAAATGAGGACACCAGTTAGGAGGTTGTGTGACACTCCAGGTAAGAGAATGCATGAGCTGCACTAGATACTTACAGTGATATGGAAAGATTGTATCTTTGAAATAAGGTCACCAAGTACTGTGCACTTCCTCCATACGACTTCTCAAAGTTTGTAGTTGCCAATTTATTTATTTGGCCATTGAGTAATGTCTGCCCCTACTAATCTCTGACCTCCATAAGGTTGACACTGTGTCTAGCTTGACTCTTGACTCCATCCCAGCACTTACTACCACACCTAGCACATAGTAACTGCTCTATAAATATTTGTCAATTGAATGACTGAAAGTGCATTCAAAATTAAAACTGCCTTGTCACCATACATAAAAGTAAAGAGAGATTTGCTAAGTAATCCATGTATGCAATACTGAGTTTTCGAATTTTAGAAGAAACCTCAAAATACTATATGAATATTAAAATATATAGAAAACCTAGAGTTTAGTATGTTTTATAACGTTTCTAAAAGAGAATTGGTTTAGGAAGCTCTACTAGAAATAGGTCACTATTTTATGAGGTAATTTATTCTGTTGCCAAAGAATTGGGCTTCAAAAGTAATTCTTATGATAAGATAAAAATCTATATTCTTTAAACTTCCACTATTGATCCTACTTCTGAATTCTGGAGCAACCTAGGAAGAATATAACCCATTTAATATTTCAAAGTTGTTTAAATATTTAAAGATTGCTCTGTTGAATCTACTCTCTCAAGGCTAAATAATCTCAGTTGTTTCCATATGACATGCTTTTAGAGCTTTTACAATCCTGAATGCCTTCTTCTGGAGGCACGTAACTTCTCAATGCTTCTAAAATGCATACCTATATTTGGGGAGCACAACTTTATATGTATACACAAACATACATTTTTAAAAACCTTTTGAGGCAAAGGGTCAACAAAATGCTGCAACTGTCATTTGATCAGCATAGTGTTGCTTCTCATGATCTAAGTATCGTCTTTAAACAAATTAAAAAAACTAAAATTGACTGTGATGTCATATGCCTAAGCTGGGATCTCCTTGTTCACAACTCATACTTCTACCCCATGATTATTTCCCATTACACATGAACTCAAGTTTTTCCCAATAAAAACATGATGATCAGAAAAATAAATGATTCTTGCCATAATGTATTTCCATTGATAAAAACCAATCATTATCGATATATTTCTTATTTCCAGCAGGCTCCAAAGTATCTAATTTAAATGGTGAACACTTTTTAATATACTAGTCTGGTTTTTGTAAAGAAGCATAGATAATCTTATAATTACAAGTAAAGTCTTCTTTATATAAAATATGGGTCATACAAGGAATACACATCCATCTTTTAAAAAACAATTTCAAATTGAGAACCTTGTCATATTTAATTAGGGTAATAATACAAACCACACTAGTATGGCTATTTTCTCTCATCTAATAAGTGCTTCAGTAAAAATCCAAAAATGTAATTAAAGTACATAAAACAAAATCATATCCAATTATTAAGGACAACTGCTATTTTCATCTGCTTGTCCTCTTTCAACCCAAATATAAATAATGGTTGTAGCCATTATATCTGATATACTGAAGTCTAATTACTATAGGATAATTCAGTAGGTTGTTATTTGTAGAATCTAACTGTATCAGAATCCATTATAAACCATAACATCTATTATTAAATGATCATTGCTACCACATATATTAACATTGGAATAATAAATATAATTTGAGAAAACATTAAAAAATGTCTAATTTTAAAATGTATTACTTCGAATCTTTTCTTATTGGATTTTCTAATATAGATAAAAAAGGACTTAACAGAATTTTTTAAAGGAACTGATAGAAATAAACACACAAAAATTGTACCTGCATGAGGAAAATGTCATAATATATCATAAAACTAACATTTATTTTATAATCAAAAAAATTTCCTAGTTCCTATAATATATAAGTAACATCTTAACAAAAAACTTAACATCTATTGTGTATATGAATTATATAATTTAATAATAACCAATAATAATGTATAATAATATATGTTATAATTAAATAATAGTATGTAATGATATATACATAATATATATAAAGATGTACATTTTAATAAATGTATACACTTATTGAACTGGAAGACATTTAAACAATTATTCATTTATTACATTCATTTATACATTTATTCTTTTTCTATAGGCTGAACAGTTACTAGTTTTTCAATAGATAAATACTGAATGTAACTAAATTCAGATTCATATTCATGGCAGTTTCTTTGCACATAATAAGTTCATGTGAGAACACTTTTTAGTTTATAAACTAATAAAATAAAATAAATAATTCTCAGTTCATAAAATTCAAGAAAAAATACCATCTGGACAGGCACTGAAAAACTGTACCAAATGATCACTAAGATTCATCCATTTACATTAGTCATCATTTTGGGGTTGTAATTTTTATCAGTTGAATAAATATTCTTTTTATTGTGGATAAGGAACATCCTATAAATATATCAGAACTAGTCTAACAGTTCTCAAACTTTTGCTTCAATACTTAGGTACTGCAAATATATACTCCTTCCTTTAATACTCCACACAATTTTAAGTTGTTTAATTTCTTCATAAAAACTTTAATTCAGTTGGCCCTTGAAAAAAACAGCAGTTGGGGTGCTGACCCCACAAGGCATTAAATAATCATTAAATTAAATAATCATTAAATAAATGATTAAAGTTATAGATGGATTTTAATTTTGACAAATACATAACTTTAAATTTTCAAAGGTTTTTAAAATCCAAAACTTAACTGTAATAGACTACTGTTAATGGGAAATAATATAAACAGCCAATTAACAATATTTTGTATGATATATTATATACATTGCACTCTTACAATAAAGTGAGCTAGAGAAAGTAAAATGTTTTTTTAAACTGTTACAAGTCTCCAAAAATAAGTTTCCAAATATATTTACTGAAAAAAATCAGCAGAAAAAAGGTGGTGGCATGAGAGGGGAGACAGAAACCTCCTCCCAAAACCACATATATTATGAAAGTACAGCAAATACAACTAATCCTGAAAGAGCAACCAGAGGACAGCAGAACAGAATGCCTACATCTGGGGAAAAGAGAAGACATCACAGAAAAGAGTAAAGTAGCAAAGCTATGATCCAGCAGGACCCAAGCCCTCCCCCTACCTATCCCATAGGTGGGAGGAAGAGAAATGGAGGTGGGAGGGCATAGAAGCCCAGGACTACTAAACACCCAGCCCTGAAGATCTGCTCTGGAAGCACCAACCCACATTATGCAATGCTCTGGAGTTTAGTGGAGTTGCAAAGCAAAGACAGGCAGCATACTAGGAAAGACTGAGATTCCAGCCACTTGTGGAGAACTGGTACACACAACCAGCTCCCTGGGACAAAACAAAGACAGGAACTTAGAAAGATATCCCAACAGTGAGAGGGGTACTAAAGGGACAAAGAATACATAGAGCTTGCCAATCAGGAGAAAGGGCAGGTGGACAATTCTCAGGAGCTTCAGATGCTCCATCCCCTTGGCTGACAACACAGGTCCAAGGTCCCACACTGCAATATGTAGCCTGCAGCTCCTTTCTCCCAGCAGGCACTGGTCCACACACCTGCTGTCCCCACCATCATGCCAGGCCAGCTGGAGGTTGGTCCTGCCTATGGCAACTACAGGGGTTAAATGCAGAGGATCCTCCCTGTGCACATGGACCACTGGACCTGGCAATGGAGGCAGGCACTAGAGTTGGGAAGCAGGAAAGACCTCTTTCCTCCTGGCAGGCTTTAGTGCCACTGACCTACAACCCCACCATTGCTACAAGTGCTCAGCAGCTCCAGAGAGTAGAGCTTCTGGGCACTAGAGGGTGCTGCCTACACAAAATTATTATTCTAAAGGAATGAATAAAAAAATGAAATGGTAAAAAAAATTTGTCCAAACAAAAATTCAGGCAAGGATGCCAGAAAGAGGACCAAGTCAAACTGAAATCATCAATATTCTTGATAAAGTTCAAAATAAAAATCATGAACATTCTCAAGGAGCCACATAAAAATATTCAAGATCTCAGGGAGAACTTCAAGAAAGAGATAGAAACTGAAAAATACAGTATCTGAAATGAAACATACAATGAAGGGATTTAAAAGTAGATTAGATGAGGTAAAGGAGACAGTAAATGAAAGAGAAATTAGAGAACAGCAACACAAAGAAGCAGAGGCACAGAGAGAAAAAAGGATCTCTAGGAATGAAAGAATAATAAGAGAACTGTGTGACCAATCCAAACTGAACAGAAGAAAAAGAAGACAGAGAAAAAGGGAAAGAAAGCCTCGTAGAGGAAATAATTGCTAAAAACATTCCCAATCTGGGGAAGGAGATAGTCTCTCAGGTAATGGAAGTGCAGAGATCTCCCAACACAAGGAAACCAAGAAGACAACACCAAGACAGATAATAAATAAATTGTCAAAGATCAAAGACAGGGACAGAGTACCGAAAGCAGCCAGAGAAAGAAAAAAGATCACATATAAACATAACTCCATCAGGCTGTCAGCACACTTTTCATCAGAAACCTTACAGCCCAGAAGAGAGTGGCAAGATATATTTTTAATGCAATGAAGCAGAAGGGCCTTGAACCAAGAATACTCTATCTGGCAATATTATAATTTAAATTTGAAGGATGGATTAAACAATTTCCAGATAAGCAAAACTTGAGGGAATTTTTCACCCAGAAACCACCTCTAAAGAGTATTTTAAAGGGATTACTCTAGATGGAAGTGTTCCTAAGGCTAAATAGCTGTCACCAGATAAAATAAAACCACAGTAAAGGAAGCAGACCAATTAATTACTAAGCAAATGCAAAATTAAAGCAACTACTTACAAAGTTAGTCAAGGGATACACAAAGAGCACAGAACATGATGCCTAATACATAAACAGTAGAGGAAGAAGAAAAAGAACCTTTAGATTGTGTTTGAAATAGCATAATAAGTGAGTTAAGTTAGATTATTAGGTAGTAAAGAAGCTTCCCTTGAACCTTTGGTAACCATGAATCTAAAGCCTACCATGGCAATAAGTACATATCTATCAATAATTGCCCAAAATGTAAATGGTCTAAACTCACCAATCAAAAGACACAGAGTAATAGAATGAATAAAAAAGCAAGACCCATCAGCCAACAGACACATAAAAAGATGCTCCACATCACTAATCATCAGGGAAATGAAAATTAAAACCACAATGAGATATCACCTCACACCAGTAAGGATCGCCACCATCCAAAAGACAAACAATAACAAATGTTGGTGAGGTTGTGGAGAAAGGGAAACCCTCCTACACTGCTGGTAGGAAGGTAAATTAGTTCAATCATTGTGGAAAGCAGTATGGAGGTTCCTCAAAAAACTCAAAATAGAAATACCATTTGACCCAGGAATTCCACTCCTAGGAATTTACCCTAAGAATGCAGCAGTCCAGTTTGAAAAAGACAGATGCACCCCTATGTTTATCGCAGCACTATTTACAATAGCCAAGAAATGGAAGCAACCTAAGTGTCCATCAGTAGATGAATGGATAAAAAGGATGTGGTACATATACACAATGGAATATTATTAAGCCATAAGAAGAAAATAAATCCTACCATTTGCTACAACATGGAAGGAGCTAGAGGGTATTTTGCTCAGTGAAATAAGCCAGGTGGAGAAAGACAAGTATCAAATGATTTCACTCATCTCTGGAGTATAAGAACAAGCAAAAACCGAAGGAACAAACAGCAGCAGAATCACAGAACCCAAGAATGGACTTATAGTTACCAAAGGGAAAGGGACTGGGGAGAATGGATGGGAAGGGAGGGATAAGGAGGGAGAAAAAAGAAAGGGAGCACTATGATTAGCATGTATAATGTGGGGAGGGGGGCACAGGGAGGGCTGTACAACACAGAGAAGACAAGTAGTGATTCTATAGCATCTTAGTACCTTGATGGACAGTGACTGTAATGGGGTATGTGGGGGGACTTGGTGATGGGGAGAGTCTAGTAAACACAATTTTCCTCATGTA
The DNA here is from genome assembly GCF_030020395.1 of Manis pentadactyla. Lineage (NCBI taxonomy): Eukaryota > Metazoa > Chordata > Mammalia > Pholidota > Manidae > Manis > Manis pentadactyla. The sequence continues at coordinate 80,427,543 of NC_080023.1, read as the reverse complement.
ATAGGAGATTAATGATACAAAAAAAGACTTCAAAAGCAAATAAAAAGTGTGTGCAGATAGCAGAAGAGTGCTAAGGCACCTGGGAGAGGGTAGGAGATGGAGAGTCCAGTTAATCAATTACTTAGCTAATTAATTCAGTATTTTTTGGTTGTCTTCATTATCCTGAGCCATACTGAAATGATGTTGACTCTCTGAACTCGGCACCTTGGAGAGGGTAGGAGATGGAGAGTCCAGTTAATCAATTACTTAGCTAATTAATTCAGTATTTTTTGGTTGTCTTCATTATCCTGAGCCATACTGAAATGATCTTGACTCTCTGAAGTCAGTATGCTCTCTTTAGTTTCCAGATCTCTGCCCATTCCCTCCAAGAAAGTACTTCATGCTCTGCCTCCCTTAGCACCAACTCACCCATCAATTTTATCAACTCTACCACCTCTGCTGCCCCCCCATCTCTCCACCACTGTGCAGCTAATTCCTATTCACTCCTCTATCTCAGCTTGAATCCCCAAACCTCTGGAAATCCTCTCTGTACCTCCAAGACTCAAGTGGGTGCAGACACTTGTAATCCCACCCCATGAAAAAAAAAATCTCTGCACCCAATACAGGAACACCTAAAAATGTGAAACAAATACTAACAGAACTAAAGGGGAAAGTAGATTGCAATGCATTCAGTTTAGAAGACATCAACACACCACTCACTCCAAAGGACAGACCAACCAGACTGAAAATAAGTTAGGAGGCAGAGGCACTGAAAAACATATTAGAACACATGGACCTAACAGATCTCTACAGAACAACCCACCCAAAAGCATCAGGATACACATTCTTCTCAAGTGCCCATGGAACATTTTCCAGAATAAATCAAACACTAGGCCACAAAAAGAGCCTCGGTAAATTCTAAAAATTTAAATTGTACCAACTGGCTTCTCAGGTCACAAGGTATGAAACTAGAAATAAATTATGCAAAGAAAACATAAAAGCCCACAAACGCATGGGGGCTTAAAAACATGCTGCTAAATAATCAATGGATAAAAGACCAAATTAAAAAAAATATCAAACAATATATGGAGACAAATGAAAACAACAAGTCAACATACTAAAACATGTGGGATGCAACTAAGGCAGTCCTAAGAGGAAAGTATATTGCAACATAGGTTTACCTCAAGAAAGAAGAAGAATCCCAAATTAACAGCCTAAACTCACAATTAATGAAACTAGAAAGAAAAGAACAGAGGAGGCTCAAAGTCAGTAGAAGGAGGGAAATAATAAAGATCACAGCAGAAGTAAAAAAAATTGAGAAGAATAAAACAATAGAAAAAATCAGTGAAACCAGGAGCTGGTTCTTTGAGAAAATAAACAAAAGAGATAAACTCCTAGACAGTCTTATCAAGAAAAAAAAGAAAAGAGAGCCTACACACATAAACAGAATCAGAAATGAGAAAGGAAAAATCGCTATGGACACCATGGAAATACAAAGAGTTACTAGAGAATACTATTAAAAATTATATGCTAACAAATTGGACAACCTAGAAGAAATGGACAACTTTGGAGAAAAACACAACCTTCCAAGGCTGACCTAGGAAGAAACAGAAATCTGAACAGACCAATTACCAGCAATGAAATTGAATCAGTAATCATAAAGTTACCCAAGAAGAAAATGCCTGGACCAGATGGCTTCACTGCTGAATTTTTTTTTCTGGTGCTCTGCAATCCTTTATTTAGATCATGTTTCAGTCATCCCGCACTATTTTCTTTTTTGTCTGAAGGACTTCTGTGTACATTTTCTTTAGTGTTGGTCTACTGGTGATAAATGTTTTCAGATTTTGTATGTCTGTATTTCACCTTGATTTTTGAAAGATATTTCCACTGGATATAGAATTCTAGGTTTGCAACATTTGTTGCTGGTTTTGTTCTTTCCCTTTTTTTCAGTATTTTAAAATGGTGCTCCCTTGACATCTATTTACATTGTTTCCAGTGTGAAATCTTGTTGCTTTCTTCCTGCGTATATAACATGCTTTTTTCACCCACTCTGGTTGCTCTTAAGATTTTCTTTCTATCACTGATTTTGAGCAATTTGATTATGGCATGATATGGTGTAGGTTTCTTTCCCCCACCCATGGTTGTTGTACGTGGTATTTGCTGGGCTTTTAGATCTTTGAATTCATAGCTTTCATCAAGTTTGGAAATTTTTCCTTAGTTCTTTAAATATTGTTTCTATCCCCTCCTCTCTTTCAAAGGGTTCATTATATATATTGGACCCTTGAAGTTTAGCCATAGCTCACTAATGACACATTCATTTTAAAAAATTCTCTTCTCCATGAATTTCATTTTGGATAGCTTTTATTGCTATGTCTTAAAGTTCATTAATCTTTTCCTCTGCAATGTCTAGTGCCTACTTCTGCCATTAATCCTATCCAATGCATTTTTAAACCTCAGACATTGTACTTTTCATCATTAAAGCTTAACTTGGACCAAAAAAGAAAAAATCTTCCAAGTCTCTATTTAAGTTTGGAACATATGTAATAAAATGATAATTACTAATTCAATTTCTTTTCCACAAATTCTAACATATGCATCAGTTCTAGGTCAGTTTTGATTAATTGGTTTTTCTCCTCATCACACAATATATTTTCCTCCTTCTTTGTTTAACTGGTATTTTTATCGGGTGCAGACTTTGTGAATTTGACCTTTCGGAGTACTGGATGTCTTTGTATTCCTACAAATATTCTTGAGCTTTGTTCTGGGACACAGTTACTTGGAAACAGGTTAATCCTTACAGGTTGCTTTTGAGGGTTCTTATGGGGGACCAAAGCTGTGTTTAGTTAAAAGCTAAAAATTTCCCACTACTGAGGAAAGAGCCTCCTGAGAACTCAACCAATGCCCATGAATCCAGTCTGGCTAGTGGGAACAGACAGTACCCTGAGCCCCATTTGAGCACCAACCACTATTTCCTCATTCCTTTTGGGTGGTCCTATCTCTAGACTTGGGTAGTTCCTTCATTCACATGCACTGACTAATGGTCTGCTAAAAGCTCAAGGGGAGCCTCTCAGCACATCCTAGAGTTCTCTGGGCAGCCTCTTTTGTTTGCTACTCTCTTCGGTAAAATGTCAATGAGTTGGTCTATACCAGACTCAGCTCCATCTCCTCAGGCCATGCTTGCCAGGTTCCCCTTCCCTGAATCCATAACCTGTAAATTCTCTGAAGACAATAAACTGGGACAATCACAGAGCTAACCTCTTCTATTTTCTGTGTCTCATTGCTTAATTCCCAGTATCTTGAAAAGCATTGTTTCATGTATTTTGTCTGATGCTTTGTTTTCAGGCAGGAGGGTAAATCCACTCTCTTTACTCAATGTTGACCCAATACATCATGTGGCTTTTTTTAAAAAAAAATTTTATTAAGGTATGATTAATATACACTCTTATGAAGGTTTCACATGAAAAAACAATGTGGTTACTACATTTTCCCATATTATTAAGTCCACACCCATACCCCAATGCAGTCACTGTCCATCAGTGAAGCAAGATACCACAGATCCACTATGTGCCTTCTCTGTGATACACTATTCTCTCCATGATCCCCCACACCATGTGTATGAAACATAATACCCCTCAATCCCTTTCTCCCTCCCTCCTCACCCACCCTCCCACACCGCTCCAATTTGGCAACCACTAGTCCCTTCTTGGGGTCTCTGAATCTACTACTATTTTGTTCCTTCAGTTTTACTTCATTGTTATACTCCACAAATGAGGAAAATCATTTGGCATTTGTCTTTCTCCACCTGGCTTATTTCGCTGAGCATAATGTCCTTCAGCTCCATCCATGTTGTTGTAAATTGTAGGATTTGTTTCTTTCTTATGGCCAAATAGTATTCGATTGTGTACATGTACCACATCTTCCTTATCCACTCATCTACTGATGGACACTTAGGTTGCTTCCATATCTTGGCTATTGTAAAAAGTGCTGCAATAAACATAGGAATACATATGTCTTTTTGAATCTGAGAAGATGTATTATTTGGGTAAATTCTAAGGAGTAAGATTCCCAGGTCAAATGGTATTTCTATTTTTAGTTTTTTGAGGAACCTCCATATTGTGTTCCACAATGGTTGAACTAGCTTACATTCCCACAAGCAGCGTAGGAGGGTTTCCCTTTCTCTGCACCCTCACCAGCATTTGTTATTCTTAGTCTTTTCGATGCTGGCCATCCTTACTGGTGTGAGGTGATATCTCATTGTGGTTTTAATTTGCATTTCCCAGATGATTAGTGATGAGGAGCATCTTATCATGTGTCTGTTGGCCATCTGAATTTCTTCTTTGGAGAACTGTCTCTTCATATCCTCTGCCCATTTTTTAATAGGGTTATTTGCTTTATGGATGTTGAGGCATGTAAGTTCTTTATATATTTTGGATGTTAACCCCTTGTTGGATATGTCATTTACAAATATATATCTCCCATACTGGAGGATGCCTTTTTGTTCTGTTGATGGTGGTGTCCATTGCTGTACAGAAACTTTTTAGTTTGATGTAGTCCCATGAGTTCATTTTTGCTTTTGTTTCCCTTTCTGGAGGAGATGTATTAAGGGAAGTTGCTCATGCTTATATTCAGGAGATGTTTGCCTATGTTGTCTTCTAAGAGTTTTATGGTTTCATGACTTACATTCAAGTCTTTGATCCATTTCGAGTTTACTTTTGTGTATGGGGTTAAACAATAATCCAGTTTCATTCTCTTGCATGCAGCTGTCCAGTTTTGCCAACACCAGCTGTTGAAGAGGTGGTCATTTCCACATTGTATGTCCATGGCTCCTTTATCATCTATTAATTGACCATATATGGTTGGGTTTATATCAGGGCTCTCTAGTCTGTTCCATTGGTCTCTGGGTCTGTTCTTGTGCCAGTACTAAATTGTCTTGATTACTGTGGCTTTGTAGTAGAACTTGAAGTTGGAGAGCATAATGCTCCCAGCTTTATTCTTCCTTCTCAGAATTGCTTTGGCTATTCGAGGTCTTTTGTGGGTCCATATGAATTTGAGAATGATTTCCTCCAGTTCATTGAAGAATTCTGTTGGTATTTTGATAGGAATTGCTTTGAATTTATAGATTGCTTTAGGCAGGGTGGCCATTTTGACAACATTAATTCTTCCTCTCCATGAGCACGGGATGTGTTTCCATTTTTTTGGTATCTTCTTTAATATCTCTCATGAGTGTCTTGTATTTTTCAGGGTATAGGTCTTTCACTTCCTTGGTTAGGTTTACTCCTAGGTATTTTATTCTTTTTGATGCAAGTGTGAATGGAATTGTTTTCCTGATTTCTCTCTGCTAGTTGTTAGTATATAGGAATGCCACAGATGTCTGTGTATTAATTTTGTGTCCTGCAGCTTTGCTGAATTCAGATATTAGATCTAGTAGTTTGGGAGTGGATTCTTAGGGTTTTTTATGTACAATATCATGTCATCTGCAAACAGGGATAGTTTAACTTCTTCCTTTCCAATCTGTATGCCTTTTATTTGTTTGTGCTGTCTGATTGCCGGGGCTAGGACTTCCAGTACTATATTGAATAGAAGTGGGGAAAGTGGGCATCCTTGTCTTGTTCCCGATCTTAAAGGAAAAGCTTTCAGCTTCTCGCTGTAAGTATGATGTTGGCTGTGGGTTTCTCATATATGGCCTTTATTATGTTGAGGTACTTGACCTCTATACCCATTTTGTCGAGAGTTTTTATCATGAATGGATGTTGAATTTTGTCAAATGCTTTCTCAGCATCTATGGAGATGATCGTGTGGTTTTTGTCCTTCTTTTTGTTGATGTGGTGGATGATGTTGAAGGATTTTCGAATGTTGTACCATCCTTACATCCCTGGAATAAATCCTACTTGATCATGTTGGATTATCTTTTGATGTATTTTTGAATTCGGTTTGCTAATATTTTGTTGAGTATTTTTGCATCTATGTTCATCATGGATATTGGTCTGTAATTTTCTTTTTTGTGGTGTGTTTGCCTGATTTTGGTACTTTGTGATACCTGGCCTCATAAAATGAGTTTGGACGTATTCCCACTTCTTCTACTCTTTGAAAAAACTTTAAGGAGGATGGGTATTAGGTCTTCACTAAATGTTTGATAAAATTGAGCAGTGAAGCCATCTGGTCCAGGTAGTTTTCTTAGGTAGTTTTTGATTACCAGTTCAATTTCATTGCTGGTAATTGGTCTGTTCAGATTTTCTGTTTCTTTCTTGGTCAGCCTTGGAAGGTTGTATTTTTCTCAAAAGTTGTCCATTTCTTCTAGGATATAATTTTTCATAGTATTCTCTAATAATTCTTTGTATTTCTGTGGTGCCAGTAGGGATTTTTCCTTTCTCATTTTTGGTTCTGTTTATGTGTGTAGACTCTCTTTTTTTCTTCATAAGTCTGGCTAGGGGTTTATCTATTTTGCTTATTTTCTTGAAGAACCAGCTCTTGTTTTCATTGATTCTTTCTATTGTTTTATTCTTCTTGATTTTATTTACTTCTGCTCTAATCTTTATTATTTCCCTCCTTCTACTGACTTTGGGCCTCATTTTTCTTCATTTTCTAGTTTCATTAATTGTAAGTTTAGACTGCTTATATGGGATTGTTCTTCTTTCTTGAGGTAGGCCTGTATTGCAATATACTTTCCTCTTCACACGGCCTTGGCTGAGTCCCACAGATAATGTGTTGTTGAATTATTGTGTCATTTGTCTCCATATATTGCTTGATCTCTGTTTTTATTTGGTCATTGATCCATTGGTTAATTAGGAGCATGTTGTGGAGCATCCATGTGTTTGTGGGATTCTTCATTTTCTTTGCATAATTTATTTCCTGTTTCATACCTTTGTGGTCTGAGAAACTGGTTGGTACAATTTCAATCTTTTTGAATTTACTGAGGCTCTTTTTGTGGCCTAGTATATGATCTATTCTTGAATATCTTCCATGTGCACTTGAAAAGAATGTGCTTTCTGCTGCTTTTGGCTGTAGAGTTCTGTAGATGTCTGTTAGGTCCATGTGTTCTAATGTGTTGCTCAGTACCTCTGTGTCCTTACTTATTTTCTGTCTGGTTGATCTGTCCTTCAGAGTGAGTGGAGTGTTGAAGTCTCCTAGAATGAATGCATTGCATTCTATTTCCCCTTTTAATTCAGTTAGTATTTCTTTCACATATGTAGGTGCTCCTGTGTTGGGAGCATAGTTATTTATAGTGGTTATATCTTCTTGTTGGATTGACCCCTTTATCTTTATGTAATGTCCTTCTTTGTCTCTTGTGACTCTCTTGGTTTTATGTCTATTTTGTCTGATACAAGCTTTTTTCTTTTAGTTGCAAGAAATATCTATTTCCATCCCTTCACTTTTAGTCTATGTATGCCTTTGGGTTTAAAGGGAGTCTCTTGTAGGCAGCATATAGATGGGTCTTGTTATTTTATCCATTCAGTGACTCTATGTCTTTTGATTGGTGCTTTCAGTCTATTTACATTTAGGGTGATTATCAATTGGTATGTACTTACTGCCATCGCAGACTTTAGATTCCTGTTTACCAAAGGTTCAAGGTTAACTTCCTTACTATCTAAGAGTTGAACTTTACTTTATATGCTATTACAAGCAAAATATAAGGTTATTTTCTTTTTCTTTTTTCTTTCTCCTCCATTCTTTATATATTAGGTATCATATTCTGTACTGTTTATTTATCCCTTGATTGTCTTTGGAGATAGTTTATTTAATTTTGCATTTGCTTACTAATTAGCTCTTCTACTTTCTTTACTGTGGTTTTATTACCTCTTGTGACAGCTATTAAACCTTAGGAACACTTCCATCTATAACAATCCCTCCAAAATAGACTGTAGATATGGTTTGTGGGAGGTAAATTCTCTCAGTTTTTGCTTATCTACAAATTGTTTAATCCCTCCTTCAAATTTAAATGATAATCTTGCCAGATAAAGTAATCTTGGTTTCAGGTCCTTCTGCTTCATTGCATTAAATACATCATGCCACTCCCTTCTGACCTGTAAGGTTTCTGCTGAGAAGTCTGATGTTAGCCTGATGGGCTTTCCTTGTATGTGATATTATTTCTCTCTCTGGTTGCTTTTAACAGTCTGTCCTTATCCTTGATCTTTGCCATTTTGATTACTATGTGTCTTGGTGTTGTCCTCCTTGGGTCCCTTGTGTTGGGAGATCTGTGCATCTCCATGGCCTGAGAGACTATCTCCTTCCACAGATTGGGGAAGTTTTCAGCAGATACATCCTCAAAAACACTTTCTATCCCTTTCTCTCTCTTCTTCTTCTTCTGGGATTCCTATAATGCAAATATTGTTCTGTTTGGATTGTTCACACAGTTCTCTCAATATTCTTTCATTCTTAGAGATCCTTTTTTTCTCTCTGTGCCTCAGCTTCTTTGTATTCCTCTTCTGTAGTTTCTATTTCATTTATCATCTCCTACACCATATCCAATCTACTTTTAATACCCTCCATTATGCTCTTCAATGATTGGATCTCCAACCAGAATTCATTCCTTAGTTCTTGAATTTTTTTCTGTACCTCCATTAGCATGTTAATGATTTTTATTTTGAACTCCCTTTCAGAAAGAGTCATGAGGTCCATGTCATTTAAATCTTTCTCAGGAGTTGTATGAATAATTTTACTCTGGTCCAGGTTCCTTTGGCATTTCATGTTTGTATATGGTGCCCTCTAGTGCTCAGAGCTCTATTCTCTGGAGCTGCTCAGCCCCTGAGGCAATGCGGGGGTCATAGGGGAGTGGTATTTGTTCCTGAAGGGAGGGAAGAGCTGTTTCCTGCTTCCTGGCTGCTATGCCTGTCTCCACTGCCTGAACCAGTGGGCTGAACACACAGGTATAAGCTTTTGTCCCAGTGCAACCATATCTGGATCCCTGCTTTCTGTAAGTGGCTGGAATCTCAGTCTCCCCAGGAATTCTGCCTCTGTTAGCTTTACAACCCTGTAATCACGAGTGTATCATCAAAGCACCATGAAATGTAGGTTTGTGCTCCCAGAGCAGGTCTCCAGAGTTATGTATTCAGCAATGCCAGACCTCCACTCCCTCCCTGGATCTGCTTCTCTTCCTCCTGCTGGTGATCTGGGTTGGGGGAAGGGCTTGGGTCCCACTGGTTTGGTATGTTACCCTGTTCTGTGAGGTCTCCTCTTTTCTCCAGGTGTATGTAGTCTGGCCAGTCCTCTTTCCTGTTGCTCTCTCAGGGTTAGTTTTATTAATTATATTTTCATATTATATGCAGTTTTAGGAGGAAGCCTCTGTCTCACCTCTCATGCTGCCATCTTTAATGCTCATTCACACTGCTGAATTTTATCAAGCATTTAGTGAAGACCTAGTACCCATTCTTCTTAACATTTTCCAAAAAGTAGAAGAGGAAGGAACACTTCCAAACTCATTCTATGAGTCCAGAATCAATCTAATACCAAAACCAGGCAAAGACACCACAAAAAAAGAATATTACACACCAATATTCTTGATGAACATAGATGCAATATCTTCAACAAAATATTAGCAAGCCAAATTTAAAAATACATCAAAAAGATCCATCTTGATCAAGTGAGATTTACTCCAGGGATGCAACATTGGTAGAATATTCAAAAATTCATCAACATCATATACCACATCAACAAAAAGGACAAAAATCACATGATCATCTCCATAGATGCTGAGAAAGCATTCAACAAAATTCAACATCCATTCATGAAAAAAATTCTCAAGTGGGTATAGAGGACAAGTACCTCAATATAATAAAGGCCATATATGACAAAACCACAGCCAACATAATACTTAACAGTGAAAAGCTAGGAGCTTTTCCTTTAAGATTGGGAACAAGACAATGAAGCTCACTCTCCCCACTTTTATTCAACATAGTACTGGAGGTCTTCACCATGGAAATCAGACAACACAAAGAATCAAAAGTTATCTAGATTGGAAAGGAAGAAGTTAAACTGCCACTGTTTGCAGATGACATGATATTGTACATAAAAAACCCTAAAGAATCCACCAAAAATCTATTAGAACTAATAAATGAATTCAGCAGTTGCAGAATACAAAATTAATACACAGAAGTCTGTTGCATTCCTATATATTGTCAATGAACTAGCAGAAAGAGAAATTAGGAAAACAACTCCATTACAATTGCATCAAAAAGAATAAAATACCTGTGAATAATCCTAACCAAGAAGGTGAAAGACCTATACCCTGAGAACTACCAGATACTCATGAGACAAGTTAAAGAAGAAACCAATAAATGGAAACTCTTTCCATGCTCATGGATAGGAAGAATTAATAGTGTCAAAATGGTCATCCTGCCTAAAGAAATCTACAGATTCAATGCAATTCCTATCAAAATACCAGTAGCATTCTTCAATGAACTAGAGAAAATCGTTCTAAAATTCATATGGTACCACAAAAGACCCCGAATAGCCAAAGCAATCCTGAGAAGGAAGAATAAAGCTGGGGGAATTATGGTCTCCAACTTCAAGCTCAACTACAAAGCCACAGTAATCAAGACAATTTGGTACTGGCACAGGAATAGACACATAGATCATTGGAGCAGATTAGAGAGCCCTGATATAAACCCACACATATATGGCCAATTACTATATGATAAAGGAACCATGAATACAATTGGGAAATGACAGCCTCTTCAACAAATGGTTTTGGCAAAACTGAACAGCTACATGTAAAAGAATGAAACTGGATTATTGTCTAATTCCGTACACAAAAATAAACTTGAAATGGATCAAAGACCTAATGTAAGTCATGAAACCATAAAACACATAGGAGAAAACATAAGCAAAAATCTCTTGAATATAAACATGTACAACTTTTTCCAGAACAATCTCCTTGGGCAAGGGAACCAAAATCAAAAGTGAACAAGTGGGACTACACCAAACTAAAGACTGCTGTACAGCAAATGACAGCATCAGTATAACAAAAAGGCATCCTACAGTATGGGAGAATATATTTGTAAACAACATATCTGATAAGGGGTTAACATCCAAAAAATATAAAGACCGCACATGCCTCAACAACCAAAAAACAAATAACCCAATTAAAAAATGGGTGGATGATCTGAACAGACATTTCTCCAAAGAAGAAATTCAGATGGTCTATAAGCACATGAAAAAGATGCTCCACATCACTTATTATCACGGAAATGCAAATTAAAACCACAATGAAATATCACTTCACACCAGTTAGGATGGCCAACATAGAAAAGACTAGGAACAACAAATGCTGGCGAGCATGCAGAAAAAGAGGAACCCTCCTACATTGCTGGTAGAAATGTAATTAGTTCAACCATTGTGGAAAGCAATATAGAAGTTCCTCATAAAACTAAAAATAGAAATATCATTTGACCCAGGTATTGCACTCCTGGGATTTACCCAAAGGAAACAAGATCTCAGATTCAAAAGATACATGCACCCCTATGTTTATCCCAGCACTATTAATAATAGCCAAGATATGGAAGCAATCTAAGTGTCCATTAGTGGATGAATGGATAAAGAAGAGATAGTACATATACACAATGGAATATTATTCAGCCATAAAAAGAAAAAATCCTACCTTTTGCAACAGTATGGATGGAGCTAAAGGGTATTCTGCTCAGTGAACTAAGCCAGGTGGAGAAAGACAAGTATCAAATGGTTTCACTCATTTGTGGAGTATAACAACAAAGCAAAACTGAAGGAAAAAAGTAGCAGCAGACTCACAAACTTCAAGAAGGGACTAGCAGTAACCGAAAGGAAGGAGAAGGGGATTAAGGAGCACTACAATTAGCAACCACAATATAGGTAGTCATGGGGAAGGCAGTACAGCACAGAGAAGACAAGTAATGACTCTGTAACCTCTTGCTACGCTGATGTACAGTGACTGTAGTGGAATGTGGGGGATTTTGATAATATGGGTGAATGTTGAAACCACATGCTGTTCATGTGAAATCTTTATAAGATTGTATATCAATGTTACCTTAATAAAAAAAAGAGAAAATACACATGTAAGTGGAACTGTGCAGTTCAAACATGCATTGTTTAAGAATCAACTATCATTGCAATTTACGTGGTAATTGTTGACATTAAAAAATGTTTTGGGTCATTCTAAAATGTTAAAAAGTGGAATCTAAATACCACAGCAATTTTTATATTTGTTCCTATTCAAGCTTTAAAAATACATTAAAAACTTTTCAATGGACCGAAATTTAACATCATGACTCTTTTCTTGAACTTATATATCCATTCCACTTATCCAATTTTACTAAGACGTAACAAATTACTAGATTTTAGTCTTTTATTGATTCTTCTATCTTACTTCTCTACAATTTAAAATAGTTATATAAAATGAAATTAAATTTTTAAAAAGTTTTTCTATGACTATAAGTCTCTGAAGTGTTAATAATTTATTTTAGATGAGTTATAATTACAACTGTTTATAGTACAAACTCCAATAATACATTAAATATATTACATGTTTGGTAATAATTATTATACATAAAGAGCAAATTTTTAGAAGAAATGCATCTTGTAATGAGATAAATGCAGTTCATTCCCCAAATTAATTTATGTATTCAGGGATGAACATTATTTATTGGTAGAATATGACAGGGTTCTCTATCAATTCTATTTAACTTGATCTATCATCAAACAGTAGAAAATTAGCTGCTTCTTCAATTTTGTTGAAAGCCAAGAATTAGAAACCATGTGATTTGCAAATGGATTTGGTACTGTTATTAGAATCAATTAATTTCTCAGCACAAGCACCAAAATTTGTAATTGTCATTTTATTTAGTGCTGAGAGTGAGGCTTCTACACCAGGACAATTTAACAGTGGCTGCACCACAGGATGGAAGAGAGTATGACTTCCACGAAGCAAGAGAAGGACATTTATAAAAGGGGAAGTGGGAAAGAAAATCAGGTTTGATACAGTATGCTTACTCAAGCTGATCTTTGGTTTTGGTACTTAGGGAAGTTTGAAGACCTTGATCTAGCCCAGTGTTGGCCACCAGCAAAATAATCCATTCTGAAACAACCCTAAGAGATATTAACAGTTAACTACTGCTATTAATGTCTTCCATGTCCACATTAGTTCTACTCACAGACCTCACAGACACACTCAGGCTGAAGAAGAGGCAGGAATGATGAGGAAGGGGTTCTTATTCCACTTACTGTCCGACCCAACTATTCTGGATTTTCAATTGCTCTTAATTATTCAGCATAGAGTAAAACTAACCACAATAGTAACATGTACTCCCTGTTTAAGATGATTTTAACCAGAACTAACATTCTGGTGAAGTGCTACACCTTTAAGGCAAGAGACACCCCCCACTCCAACTCATCACCAAATAAATACCCTTACCATTCAATGTCAGAAGGATCCATATCTGTAATCACCAGAGATTCAACAATATTGGTTAGTTTAACTTTGTTTTACTGGTTATAATAACACTGATTATAGCTCTTCTGTTGTTTATAGGCTACATATTAACATATTGCCCAAACATGTATTAGAGAAGAAGAGACACTGTATCTATGGCATTTCCTTGACCTAAAATTGTTCAAAAGAAAATGGTGTTACTTAAATATAAAGTTTTCTCAAAGACTCATTCTGGCTACCAGTGAAACATAACTTACTGAAAGCTCACAAATTATGTGACCTAAAATTTTTCTATGGGTTGATATAAAATTAGCAAAATGAAGTATGTAAGACTGACCATTTCCTTTTTTGGAAAATACAATAATGTTTGCCATTTTCCAGATTTATGTCTTGGGCACTTATATTGATTCACCAACTACCACAAGAGTTTATGTAACTATATGTGCATAAACATTCTTGTCTACCCCAGGATTTAATTTGTCTTTAAATAGACACTGCTAATGTTAGACATCTAGATGATTTATCATCTGCCTTGATTTTCATTTCTTTTAAAATATATGATTTTCTACTCTCTTTGTTTTGAAAATGTTTGTTGGCAGAAAATGAGGAAGCAAAATATTAATTTTATTAAATAAATTAGAATATGTTGCATGTCTTTATACAATATTAGCAATTTTTGTTTCATTAATCAGAGCATTATATTTGTATATGGCATTTTAAATATTGGGCACTATTCACTTAAGCAGACACTCAAGCATGGATGATTAATGTGTGGACTGTAACACTACATTCATTTGAGCATTTAAGCCACTAGTATGTATTTTACTAAGTGTATTCCAAGGAGACTATTATTGCCAAGTACGTGATTTCCCTTAGGGTAGCTCTCACACTCTAAAATGGTCCTTACCATAACAGTTACAACAGCATTCTTTTTCCTTCTGTTATCGGATGTTAGATATCTGTTACCAAAACTCAGTCACTTCCTAAAATTTTCTTCTCCAAATGAAACCTTTTTACATTAGTACTCACAAAGTGAAGCTGGTATTTAATTCTAATAATCTTTGTATTGAAGGTAAATATCAAATTACTGTCAATATTCAGATACTTAATAATTCTAAATATTTAGTAATTCAGGATAGACTATCCTGAATTGGGAGTTTAAAATCTAGATTCTTAAAAAGCAACACCTTTTCACTTAGTCATTCAAGTGGTTACTGGGGGTCTACTATGTGTCAGGCACTGTGAGAGGCACTATGGAATCAGTGGAGAATAAGAAGGAAAGGTCCCTGACTTCATAAAGTTTTCATTTAGAGAAGACAGAGAGGTCTAGAGGTACTAAGCATGATGAAAGAACCAGGAAAATGTGATAAAGAGTGGATTGTGGAAATGGGCACCCTCTTTAGGTAGGAAATTATGGAAGACCTCTTTGAGACTGTGGGCAAGAAGTTCTAGAGAAATAGAAGGTACCTGGATCTTCCTGATCTACAAGACTCATTCTTTTAACTGACTTGATCTAATTTTACAAATTGTTCTGCCCTTTCCTTTTTAAAGAAGCAGAACATTTCTTCTTCATTTCCTTCTGTGTTATCTGTCCTCTTTTTCCAGCTGGATCCTCATTTTAATCCCTGAGTTATATGGAGAAATCCAGCAGTTTTATAACTTGGGAGATTATAGCAATGGGAAGATTGGCAAAAATCAGAACTAATTATCCAGGTGGGATTAACTAGTATGTCTGATATGGGGCCCCACAGCAGAACTATGGTTTTTACCAGGAAGGTGCATGAGAATTGAAAGCCCAGATTTAACACTACACAGATTTAAACAAAGCAAAACTACACAAACAAGCTGAGTTGGAGTTCATGACTGTTTCATTGCTCTATGTGCATATACGAATGGATAGATGTCAAGGGTGGTATATTTCTAAGGTATTACACAAACCTAGTGCTATAGTATTGGGGGAATCATCTTTTGGCAGGTACTGTGCTAGCATCTGGGGATATGAGCTCAAAACTATGGGACCTATCCTCAATGTCTTCACACTTAAACAAATGGGCACAGATATGCCAATAAATAATATGCCCAGGGAAGGGAGTGCCTATCTGTCTCTCAGCTCTCTCAGGGAGTGGTAGTGATTAGTTCAGAGATAACAACTAAGCTGATTTGGCAGATGGGTAGCATAATTTAATAGGAAACCCCATAACAAGTGGACATTAATGAATTCTCTTCTGCTCATGTGAGGTAAAGGTGTCTTAAGAAGTTCAGGGCTGGGCTAGCCAGATCATCTGAAGAAGGAGAATGGGATCGTACATTGTTTTATCTACCCCTCCCAATCCCCCAGGCTGGCCACTGACTCTAGAAGGCATAGTTTTGGGACTGGAGGTTTATCCCGAGTCAGAAGATATAAACAAATTGGGGTAAAGTTTTCTGTATTTGACCTTGAAGAGAAAGACATGTCTGGATGTCCCTGTGTGTGTCAGAAGAAATGGCATGCAGTGTATCCATCAGAGACCTGGGAGGGCATGAAGCTGAGCAAGATGCTTATAAAGTCAGAGAAGCACCATCCAGAGGGGATAGAAACCTGTCATTTTGAAAAAGACTACTCATCTGCTGTTGTACTATATTTTGTGCTTCCTTATAATATAGCGAAGTTACTTTTGAAAATGTCATATAGTCTTAACTGTTTTGAGGGAAACGGGCTGCTGGGCATGCTTAGGTCAAACTGTTAAACCTAAGAGGGGGCATAGATGGCAGCATGAAGAGAAACTCCAAGATGAAGGAGACTGTATGTGAGGGTGCGGAGTAAGGAACAGGAGATTCTGGAGTAACTGTGCAGAAATGTCCCTAAAAATGTCAACCCATTCTCTTTCCTTGAATTTAATAGTGACCTTAGAGGGGACTGATTAAACCTTGGTATCTTGGCCCTTACGTATGATAAACAGAATCAGGAGGGGCTGGAGAGGGAGCTGATTCTAAGATGTTGAGAGAGCCTGCTGTGTTGAAGTGCTACACAAAACAGCCCACACATGGATCACTGGATGTGAGACACTGATCCCTACACTTGTTCTCCACTCTTCTTAGAGAGGGGAAGCAAGGCGTTATATATTCATTCGATCACTTCTTCCTTTATACATTTCATAAATACTCACTGAATATCTTCTAAACTCTGTGTGCTTTCTACCAATGGCCAGAGAATGCAGAGCTCTTACTGCAGTGCTGGAGGCAAAGGTCAAGTCCTGCAGGGAGTTCAGAGACCCCCAGCACTTGCAGGACTGGGAGCCACTGCAGCTCTGGGCTAGTGAACATTCAGATGTGCAGAAGAGCTCTGCAATGCCTGAGACACAAGACTTTCCATCTGCTGAACTTCAGACAAACCAGGGAAGACAGAAAACTGCCCTATCATTCAAGTGGTCACTAAAAGATTTCAAAAAGATTTCTCCAGCCTTTAAATTTTGTGCATCAACAGTTGAATGAAAGAAAAGATAGTAAAAAAAATTTTTTAAGGGTAATTTTGCATAAAGGAAAAGAATGAAGTGAAAGGTATATTGCAAAGTAATATGACATTTAAAAAAATAGCATTAAACATGGTAGGAGAATCATATTTATTTCACACATACTATATTCCATGCATTGTATTAGGTCAGTTTATATCCATTCACACAATAATACTTCCTAACAACTCTATTTATTCAGGTTTTATTACTCTGCATTTAAAGATCAGTAAACCAAAGTTTACTTAGTTGGGTTAAGTAACTTGCCCCAAATCATACAGCTAATGAATATCAAACATGGAACTGATATCAGATATATCCTATTCCAGAATCTTTCCAATATGAACAGGAATCAGAAGACATGATTATTGGCATTGATTCTATATGAAACAATCTTGATTTGGACAAGTCAACTTGATGTCCTGGAGCTAAGTTTCCTTATCTAGAGAATTATGTTTCCAAGAGTCTAGTTCTAATCATGATAGAAAAACCAACAGCCATGCTTTATTGATAAAAGGTACATGGAGAGAAACTAGGGAAATGTGGAAAGAAACAAACTAAAGTAGTAGAAAAAAATCGGTGGTAGAAGGACCTCGTATAAGAAATTAAATCCATGGTAAGGGAAATGTAAGTCCTCCATTGCAAGGGGCTCTCTTGGGGAGGGAGTGGGGAAGTGGGGGTGTGTGGGCTTCTGTGATCTACAGAAGCATTACCTGTAAATACTGGAAAGCTAGTGTCAGAAATTTTGTTCTAAATTCAGGAAGAAAGAGGTGGTTGACATACCCTGTACACATACACACACCACCACCACCACTACACATCAATTTTTAACATTGAAAATTAGGGCTAGTTGCCACACAAGGCAAACACAAAATGCAGAGACCATTGCTATCCAGTGGCATTTAGCTGGTGGACAGGCATGCCCTCAGAGATAGGCTAGACTTTCTGTGCCCCAGGAGTGTCATCGATAATGGCAAGGCTCTCATTTGCTTCAGTCTTTCTGTCTCTTTACATATATGGTCCCCTCCAGGAAACAGGGGAGGGTGAGCTCAGAACCAGGCTAGAAGGACTCTAGCATCCACTGCCTTATCAAACCAGAACTCCAAATGCAATCTTTTCTGTAGCCTACTCATCCAGTCCCAACAATTTCTTCTCCTTAAGTAATCCGAATGCATCTGATTACCACACTATCTAAACAAAACAAATACAGCTATCCTTTAGCCCTCCCAAGGGTGGGAACTTCTGGTGCCTCCGGGGGAATGAAGGCACCCTTTTGGTGTAGCAGAGGTTATTTATGCCCTGATGGAATCCAAGGGAAGGTTCTGGCACTTCTTTGGATTCAATGACCTCTGAAGGTCATAATGGCTTGAATGCGCAGATATCTTCATACAGATTAAAAATCTTTTCCTTTAGTTTAACAAGATCTTGAATTTTTGCGTGCATAAGAATTACTGGGCACATTTATATACACAAAACATATACTACTCTTCATAATTGATTTAAAGGATCTTTCAAGAGTCGCTTTAGTTATAATTATGTTATTTATTCTAAATCTCAAGTCTTACATCAATGGCTCCAGTAATAACAGTTGTGCATGTGGTTGCTCACATTATGCCACATAGTGTGACCTGTTTTGATTGTGACATATATATATATATATGTGGAAACCTATCCACAATAGAAATTATCTTTGAATGACTACGTGGAACCTGCCATTCAGTGCCACCGTACAAATGGAAATAATGATGTTTTTAAATTAATCAGAAGTTCTTAAATGAATCATTTTGCTGGAGGTTCAGGCTTTGAAAATTATAACATAAAACTCAAATAAATGCAATCAGACAAATTTCTAACAGGAAAAGATTTCATCTTTTTTACTCTACAGCTCAAATCAGCGTAGACATGACATTTATGTATCTTTAAGCTTTAAATCAGTGCTGCACAGTGGGGGCAAGGTAGGAGGCTATCACAGTCACCCAGGAAGCCTTTTCAAACTACACCAGCCCTCCTCCCCCTGCAGTCTCTCCTCCCCCTGAGATTCTGCCTCTGATGTGTCTCTGAACTTGAGCAACACCATCTGTTCACTTACAAATAGGCATTTTTATCTCCAAAAGGGCAGGTTTCTGCACATGAGCCTCTAACATGTAGAGAAGCACGGGGAGAAGGGGGTGAAACATACATCAGTGACAATCTTTCAATTGAAAGCTGACATGTTAAAAAATGGATATGTCTATATTTTCTGAGTGATAGATTCAATTGGTTAGCTCCTTGTGCTAATGAGATGAAAATTGCTACTTTAAGTAGTCAGAGAGGTCAGTAAGCTTCATTCTGAGAGTTTTTTGAAAATTCAGTCTTCATTCTATAGGATTTTCATAAATGCAAGCTTTTGTAGAATTAAGTAAAATAACATGGCAGACTCAGCTCAAATCAACTACTACTATTAGGAAAGCATGACAGGTGAGTAATACCAACTTTGTATCATAAGGAGCATTAAAAGTCATTTTTATTATACACATGTTCTCCATTGCTTAAATTCATATGAGGACTGTGTCACATTCCCTGGAGTGTGTTTTTTCCCTTTAAAAAACACTGTGAAGATTTGTAGATATTGTTCTATTCTCCACAGAACTGACCTTTGAGGCCTCCTTTGCTGCAACCATTATCTTGACTTTGTGAACATAAGATACAAACATAACATAAACACATACGCTGCTCACAGTTTTTTTTGTAATCACACATTGCATCATTTTATTCTAGCATGCTTTTGCCACATTTTTGGAATATGGAATCTGTTGATATTTTTAAAAACTAAATATTCATAAATTACATTATTTATTTTAAGAAAGTAAAAATATGCATATGAATGGAGGTCTTACATTAAATACTTATGGAATTAAAATATTCAAAATGCTACAAATATACTTAATTTAACAAGTGTTCATATCTGTGATATGACTAAAAGATTTCTGAAACTTCTTTGACATATATGTATTGAAATATAATAATGATTATAACGATACTTTAAAAAAATAGCTAACATTTACTAATGTTTACTCACTCCCACACAGTTATTAGTGCTTTATGTGAATTAATTTCTTCATCTCTTACAACATTATAAGATAGATCTTATCAGTATCCCAATTTACAGACATGAGTGCTGATTAAATACTTATGAAATTTTCTAAGGTCCCAAAGTTAGTAAGGGGCAGAGCAGGAATGAGACCCCAAGCACTTTTGTTATAGAATGTGTGCTCTGAAACCCTGTCCTGGATGACTTGAAGTCCGCTGGTGCTCTCTGGCTTATTTAGTCTTGCAGAACACAATGATTTCCACCCATTCCCATGGCCTCCCAGAGTGGGTATTGTGGAAGTTACCATGACTTTCAAATCAGTACTACCCTGTATGGGTTTTTTTTTCATTAAGGATATCTTGGATGCCTGTATGACACAAAACTGCCTTCCAGAACACAGAATAGTTTCCTTTTAAGAATTTTTTTGTACTCAAGCACATCATGTTGCTGTAAGGTGATCTTGTTATCTCCTCCTCTTAAGGTATAAGTTTTCTATACTCCCCTTTCTCATAAGTAGAGCCCATGGAGAGTGATAGACAAAATACTTGACTTCTTTGCTTTCTTTCTCTTTCTGCATTTTTTGCCACATTGAGCGGGGATAGACCTGGTGAAATTTGGACTTCTGGAATTTTCTTTTCCCCATATTATATCCTCCAAATCAGAAGGCTTAATGGCCTCGATCTTAAATAGAAGTGGCATCTTCCTTATCTTCCTTACATTATAGAAGCTAATTTTTGAGCCTATTTTTTGGCTAAATACCTAGAAATTCTTTCTTGGAGTTCATAAATTAAATATGAATTTTTTGCCTTATGCTATAACCAAAGGTGTGCCCATTTCCTGCACCTTTTCCTTCTTACCCAGGTAGATGAGAGCCTTGAGATGAGTAGGAAGGCTACTCCATTCATGGAAAGGCAAAAGAGACAAACCCATTAACACATTTAAAAAATATTATCCATTTACTATATGTTGACCAACAAGTTAGCTATTGTTAAAGAGTCTAAGCTGTCTGAGATCCAAACTTGAATCATACATGCCATAGAAATTAATAGAAGGAAACTATACATTTATAGAGATATTAATAGGAGGTGATAAAAAATCAGGTGGACATCAGAAAAGGGCTGAACACTTCCAGCTGTAGGGCTCAGGAAACTTCATATCTGACTTAGCATTTGAGCTGAACTCTGAAGAATGGTTGCTATACTTGTGATGAAGGGTATTTCAGGTAGAATAAGTGTCACAATTAAATACAGAGGTTTGAAGTTCTCAATCTCCAGATAATTGACTATGACCTAACAAAAGCCTTGCTGCCAGGGAGAATGGCAGTTGGCCATTCGGAGGGCATGGAAGCAGAGACAAGGTTCCAACATTAGTCTCCAGATGCCTACACCCACTTCTCAGGTAACTTATTTTAAATATTCTTGGAAGATTTTAGCCAGCTCAGGTATTCAACTAGATTTTCCACAGGTGACTTGGCCCTATCCCCTATAATCACAGATTTGCTCGATAGACTCCTCCTAATCTATAACCAGTGCAGTTTGTAGCCTGTGGTTGGAGTGGTCAATAAAATGAAAAATAAACCATTGCCTTTAAATGACTGGTTTCCTTATACTTTTAATAATCAACATCAGCAGACAAAAGAGTGGATGAAAGATGAGGTCCTTTTTGACCTCATTAGTGTCAGAAATGTAAGGTAAAATTTACTTTGGAGGTAAATAATCATCAAGATATTTTCCTGGTCCTAACAAGAAATATATTAGCAAAGAACAACGAAAATTGCATTGATTAAATGAAAATGCACATAAATTTGTTATATCATTTACTCATTTGTTTATTTTTTCATTATACAACCACCCCTAGGATTTTCTAAGAGTTAGGCATTGGGGTAAGTAATGCCAATGATTCAAATATTACTATGGTAGAGTTAAACCCTTCTTGAGAAGCCTGCTGTCTAAAGAAGTAACACGTGTAAACAAGCAAACAAATAATTGCAAGGGCTTTATCCTTAAGGGTACCTGACTTGTAATATATGTATAAATCTTAATGCCCGCTTGCCGCTGACTTTACAATACCAGGCTGTTCTTGGCCAGTGGGGCCATCTGGTGGACCTTGTGGGTGATGATCTAAACCACTGTTGGTGTTTTTTAACTTCATTGCATTCTTTTTAACTTTAGCTTCACATAGTTCTGCTTAAAATATTTCTGGAAAGCTCTCACTTTAATTGTTTTACTTCATTTTCTTTGCCCATACTTCTTGTTTTCCTCAATTGTATCAGAAAAAAATGTATGTACTTTTTTACCCTCTTTTTCCTTTTAATTCAGTACATTAACTAAGAAACAATCATGATCAGAATAGGCTAGTTAAAACTAGTGCAATATCTATGTTAAAGAAAATAAAATGTTTCCAACTGACATTAAACATAAAGTAGAAGGAATGGATTCATTGTTATGAGTTGTTGAAAATATAATGGAATTAAGTTGGAAATCTTATTAATATTTTATATTTTCTTCCTTATTGATACCATAAGTACAAAGATCATGTTTTGCTTTTTGTATGACTAAATAAAATCATGTTTTGCCTTTTTGGTTGAATTATATATTCTGTAATATCATTGTTTTCCATATAATTATATTTGAGTAACAGGAATTTGTAGGCTGAATTCTATACCATAATTTATGGCATGTTTTTGTAAATAACATAAAGCACAACACATTTCTAACAATGTACTTATGAATAAATTCAGGAAAAATGGAAAATAAAAGATTTCTAATATGTAATAACTGATGTAGGTTATATATTATTAAAGTTTCTTTTATAAATCATTTGTTTGTATTTAAAGTTTTTATTGATTACCTTTTCTGTACCAGGAAAAGTGTTAGGGACCATAAAAAAATCTGGCTTATAATCAAAATACTGATGAACCATTACAACATTGCTTGAACAAACCATTTCAAGTCCCAGTGAACACAAGCGGTCCTAAGAAATTAATGTGTCCCTCTCACCCTCTAAATCTTATTTCTAATTCTTTAATGCCTTTAATTAAGTTGAGGGTAGTTTATTGTTGCAAGTAGTTTTTCAGGGTTACATAGTTTATTCTTAATTATATCATGAATATTTAATGATACAAATTTTTCATCCTGTGCTCTGGAATTAGTAACAACCATCTCCATTGAACATGGTGTATACATCCCATTCACTCGTTTTCTGTCTACTATTAGTTACGTTCAGGCTTTCACTGCTTCTCATTTTGATTATTGGAAGAGACTGATTTTTTCTCCCCACTTTAATCCATTGTACACACTGATGCAAGACATGGTCATAATATTATCTGATTGCCTAAATCCCTTTGATAGCTTTTTCGTGTGTGTAGAATGTAGGAGAAACCATGTAGCAAACCATTGAAAGCCTTTCAGAAATTAGTCCTATCTTCCTCTCCCAGTTTGCCTTGTAATTAATATTTGCCTGCATCCAGATAAATGTGAGTTCAGATCAAAATCTGATGCTAACTCAGCGAGGCAAATTACTTAATTCCTCTAAACCTTGATCTACTCACTCATGTTTAAAATGAAGGTAGTAATAATAATACCAACTTCACAATAGCATTGTAGTGTGTGTTAAATGAACATATATATACACACATAAACTTATATGTGTGACTAAGAGGTGTTCAAAAATGTCAATAGTTGAATTTTTAAAAAATTATGATTAGTAATAGTATCAAGTTTAATGCTTTCTGGGCTCTACACTAAGCCCCTCAGTGTTTAACATACATGTTCTACTCTTCTTTCCTGCTTTTGCTCTGATTGTTCCTTCTGCCTGGAGTGCCACCCTTCCTAACTCAGCAAACACAAATTCTATTCATCCTTTAAGGCCCAGGCCTAATGGACTCTCATTACAGTCTTTGTTGGACATTTCAGTTCGAAGCAGGCCCTTTCCTCCCACCTCCTGTAGCTACATATCCATATATCTCCCACTGCCTCTCTCAGAGTCATCCTGTTCCGTTCTGTAGTCTGGCTTGTTTTGTACTAGCTTATTAGCACTACAGGAGAGACTGTCATCTGATTTATCTTGAACTTAATCTGGGGACATGATTTCTCACACTATGCATATCAGACACTTCTTGCTGTGATAATTCTGCATAGAAAATCACCCCAGAGCTCTGTAGCTGAACACAGCAAGCTCTTTGTTTTTTTTCTTGCTCCTGGGTCCCTGGGTTTGTCAGAACTCCATCAAGCTGGGCTGCAGAGAGCAGGCATTAGGCTGTACATCTTCCCATGTCTCTATCTACCTTAGACTGGTGGCTTCCTGGGGAAAGTTCCTCTCATGTCCTGAGGCAGGAGCACATGGAAAATGAGAAGTATGCAATGGAAGGACTTGGTGCACTGTAGCATCTGCCCACATCCATTTGCAAAAGCCAGTCTCATAGCTGTGCCACCAATCATATGAGTCAGGGAAGAAAATCCACCTATGGTGGGTGGGACTACAGAGGCAAATGACAACTCGGTGAACAGGAAGGAAGTACAGAATCAGGAATAATGCAATCTAGCACCCTATGTTTACTCCAGAACTCCCTGTTTTAAGGAAAGGAGTTCCTTGTAACACACTTTGGGAAAGGGAGCATTTGGGACTATGAGGAATCAATGTATGGGTTTTTAGGATGGGAAAATGACAAGCTGGCATTTTAGAAGGTCATTCTGAGATGTCTGGAGAGTATGGATTGGAAAGTGAAGGGAATACTGGCTACTAAAAAAGTAATTAGGAAACACCACAGTGAACATGCCAATATGCTGTACAGCTGTGGGATGAGAAGATGGGCTAGCTTCTGGAGACATTTAAGTAGCAAAATTGGATGGATTTAGTAAATGAATAGTTGATATGGGCAAAATGGAGGGAGATTCTGAGAATAGCTCCAAGTGTATACTATGGTGGTATAATTTTGCATAAAGAGCCCCATCACTAAGGTTATTCTTTAGATAGTCATTCAATGTACAATATTGAACATATCTTATCATGTAAATATAGTAGTAATGATATATTATGAAACACTTTCACACACATTTCCTCATCTTTAGGGCAACATTATGTGTTCATGTTGTTCCTGTTTCTCATAACAGCAATTAAAGGGCAAAGAAGTTACAAAAGTATCTGAGCAAATATGTTGATAAATGGAGACTTAAATACATACTGATTCAGAATCTTCCCACCATTCCATAAAGTATCTTATTTCTTTCATCTGTCACATGAGAAAAACCACCACGGTCCAATTTGGCATAAAAATTTAAAATAAAATGAGCATTTGAAAAGCTATAAAAAGCAATAATTATAACCTCTATCCACAATAATTTCTTCTAAATTACATATTACATTATTTTCCTTGTGATTTTTATTGAGACTTTCATTGTTTCTCCCTCTTACAGCAATCACTGTGTGCTATGCAAATGCAGAAATCACACTGGACATGATTTCCTTCTCTTCCTTTGTTTCTTCTTTTTATTCCTGTTCTTCTTTTCCTTTTTCCTTGCATCTTTACTTTCTCCTTTCCCTCTTTTTTCCTCCCTTCTCAGTTTTTCATGTCATCTTTCCTTGTTTGCTTTGCTTCATTTTTGTACATATTTGCTCTACATCCCAACTATAAACTATTGAGAAGATGGTATCTCATGAGGTGTACATACTTCCCAAAGTTTAATAAATAGACTCTAGTGGACTGAAGAATAGAGTCTGTTCCATCCTTTTATTTCCCAGCTTGATGGAAAATACTCCTCTCTTTTATTCAACCAAAGATAGAACTACTTTACGTCTACTTGCCATTCTTTAAATACATCCTGTCATTTCCTGCCTTTGTGTCTTTCTCTTTGTGCCTTCCTCTTGTCCCTCCTTTCCCAAAGAATTATGTCCAACACAGATGATCTAGCCAGCATTCACAACACCCTTTCCTTATTTACCACATGTGACTGGTCTAGAAGGGCCATTTGACAGACTATTGAGAAAATGGACACTTGGGCTGAGAGCTTCCAGAAATGTTTTTTGGAAGGCACCTAAGCTAGGTGCATTCCCCTGGGCTGTTTGTTCTACACTTCCTGCCCAGGAAGTGTAACACGATGCCAGAAGGTGGGAAGGCCACCAAACTGTGAGAATGAAAGATACACATGATGGAACCCAGAACCACGTCATGAAATGAGTGTAATTTAGCTGCTCTTAGTCTGCAGTAGCACTGGACTACTTACTCCCAGATTTCTAATGCATTGTTAGAGATAAATACATATTTTTTTGGTGCTAAGCTTAGCACTACTAACACACAAGTGCTGAAGTCTTACATCTAGGTTGTTTTCTTCTCAGATTTCCCTAGTTAAAATTTTCTCTTATCCTTATATCCCCACACACATTTTTCTTTATGTGGAGTCCTTCTGTTTATTCATTTATATGGTCTGTTAGACTGTAAGCCCTTGGTGCACAAGGTTCTTCCCCTGGGACTCCTGGAATGGAGTCTTTATATAACAGGGACTGAGTGAAAGCTTTCTGAACTGAATTGAGGTGAAATGAACTGAATTGCATTGAACTGAGTCAAATTTAATTGAATTGTACTCAATTCAGCCAGCCAATGGAAAAAGCAACCTACTAGAGGCTGTTTTCAAATATAATTTTATTTAACCAGTGCTCTTCATTTGCTACAGTATGTGTTATACAAAACTCAAACCCCGGAGAACTCACTCTTCCCCCCACACCAATGAGTAGGTGCCTATTGTTTTGTCTGACCTACATCCATTCTCTTGGCATTTGGTCTTTCATATTAATTTTCTTGCCAGTATATTGATTTTCTTTTCGGGAGACCCCTTCTTCTCCACTCTCAATCCAAATTTCCAGTTGGCAGAAATTGGCACATCATCCAGGCCTTTCAATTCAGTATATTAC
This sequence comes from Manis pentadactyla, assembly GCF_030020395.1. Lineage (NCBI taxonomy): Eukaryota > Metazoa > Chordata > Mammalia > Pholidota > Manidae > Manis > Manis pentadactyla. The sequence continues at coordinate 80,400,704 of NC_080023.1, read as the reverse complement.
AACCATTTGGCCATGGTGATTCACTCAGGTATGGGTATGTGATCCAAGAAAGGCCAAGGACATAATTCTGGGATTTTGTTGGCCATTTGGGAATGAGAGCACTCTTTGTACTGAGACTGATAATGGCAAAAACAGTATAAACCTGGAGCTGCCCGGAATCCCAGTAGGGCCATAGTGAGTCTGTGCATGAAGCCAAAACATAGCAGAGCAGAACCAAAAGATTGGAAGGAGGTGGGGGAGAGACCAAGCCCTGGGAGCATTGGTATTTAAGTTCTTGGGTCAAGAATAGGATCCCTGAAACCAGACTGGCACTGATAAAAACTGTGTGTGACTCAGGCAAAATTACCTAGGCCTTCAGTTTCCTCATATGTAAAATGAGGATAATAATGGTACTTTACTTTAATCCTCTTCCTGAGGATTAAATGAAGTAGCACATGTAAAGAGCTTGAAATAGTGCCTGACATATAGTTTGTGATCAATAAGTACTAGCCATTATTAATATAGATATTTTTATCCATGGTTTTTGAGTTATGTAAAGCAATAAATTCTCTCCTTTGCTTAAGCTGGTTTGAGTTAGGTTTCTATCACTTGCAACTAAAAGGGTGTTGTGTAATACAATTAATATAAGGCATAAAGTCCCAGGTTGTATAGGTTTATGGCAGGCCAAATTCCCTTCTGTGGACTGAGGCAAAGAAAGAGGATGGAATCAATCTAATCTGGCTCCACTTAGTTGGTGTCTATCAGTAATTTTACCTGAGCAATTTTTCTAACTCCTGGGTTAGGAAAAGCTCTTCTTCATCACCATCTTACTTATATTCCCTTAAAACCTTCTTCTTCTATGGTGCCAGTTAGTAATATCTCTGATATGATGACTTTTTGTAAAAATATATAAAAATACAAAAAATGTAGAACAAACACGAGATAGATAAAATGAAAGAAAATGTTTCTACAATTTAAATACATTTCCTATTGTTTTTCATAAGCTTTATGCTGGGAACTTTTTCCACACTAATTTAGAGTAAATAATATTATAACTAATCAGCCTACATGCTAAAAAGCATACTTTTCTTGGTGTAGATTTCTGAAGGAATATGCAGAGTATTTGCATGCTTAATTCCCATTAGCACCTGTCACTGGGATTTATTATCCCAGAGATAATTCTCCACTCACTGCAGCAAAGAAAAACGAAGCCCTTGTACATGGATTTAAATGAAGATTTCTATTTTTCAAAATGAGATAAATTTCATGTCTGTTCTTTAAACACCTGCAGTATTCTGACCCTGAAAAAGTCATATTTAAATTCATTTTTGGTTAAAGTGTGCCCAAGCTTAATTTTATTTAACAACTAGAAAAGCTTGTTTATAATTTGAAATTTTGTTTAGGGGGAAAAAAGAATATTTTAATCAAGGACTTAGTTCAGTTTAAAATCCATTTGCTCTCATTCTTCCATTCAATCTTCAATAAATGTTTTTTAACCACCTTTTATGTGCCAGGCAGTTTTCTATATTCTGGGTATAGAGTGTGACACTACTAGGAAAAAAAAATCCCTACTATGAGAAGCCTACGTTCTACTGGAGAGTATACATGTGTTGTATACATGTTATGTACACATATGTATACACACATACGTGTGTGTGTATACATATGTGTTTATTTTTAAAAGTGCTATATGGAAGACCAGAGAAGGTGAATGGAATGGAGGCTGAGGGAGTTTGTGTTGTTTTTGGTAGTTGGTCATAGAAAGTCTATCTAAGCAGCGACAGCTGAGTCCCAGTCTAAGTGCCGTGAGCTGGCAATCCTCTGCTCAAGAAACCTATGCGGCACTGCGTTCTCTCTCTTTCATGAAGAAAAAAGCTATGCAGGATGTGGATGCACAGGGCTACTTCCATCTGCAAGCACAGATTGTGGGAAACTCACCTGCTTGGTAAACTCATCTGTCTGCTGGTATTTTTTCCATCCTTGTTTTCATGCTCTCACTCTCCCCTTCCTTTTCCACTTCATCTCTATATACCATTTCTACAACCATTCTCCTGCCCTCTTTAGGATGAATTTCAGTATTGAACTTCTTGTCTTACTCTTTCTTTCAAATAATTAATTTCAGGTGTATCTGCTTAAAGCACTTAATGTCCCAAGCAGGATTATTGGACAATTTAATTTTATTTAACTAACTAAACTGTGAGGATTCTTTCCTGTTGAGGTGTTTGGGCTCTCTGTTAAACGCTGGGGATGAAGTGATGAGCAAGGCAAAGTTTCTGCCTTGAAAAGAGTCACGTTCTAGTGAGAAAAGATAGGCAATAAAATTGTAAACGAGGAAACAAAAACTTTTAGATGTTGTTAATATAATAGTGAGTGCACGTGGGGTTTTCTTAGTATCTCAACCCCTATCCTTCTTGGAAAAATCATAAACACAAATATGCAATATAATCATAACCCCTTCTGGTGCCATCATTCCCAAAACAAGTGACAGGTTATGGGTTGCCTTGGGGCATTGTCCAACACAGTGGCCATTAGCCATGTGGTTATTAAAAACTAAATTAATGACTGCATAAAAATAAAAGTACCCAATTAACACTAGCCACAGTGCAAGTGCTCAGTAGCTACATGTGTCTAAGGACTACCATTCTGGAGAGCATTGATGTGCACATGTTTCTCATTGCAGAAAGTTCTATTGGACAGAACTAATGTAGTGGCCATGCCGTTGATGCGAATCTTTCATTAATGGTGAGAATCACAGCTAATAATTTTATGTGTCAGGCATTTCACATATGTTTAACTTGTTTATTTCTCATAAAACCCTATAGAAGAGAGTTACTGCTAGTAAACCTCTCTTACAGATTAGGAAATTGAGGCACCTAGCTTTATTGTTCAAGATCTGTCAGCTAGTAAGAAGAAATGCTAAGAATTAAACTCAGTGCGATGTCAGAGTATCATGATATTTTGGCATGGGGAAGCTGAAGAGGTTGAAGAAGAGATTTTAGTATGGCAGTCAGCACCTCCAGAGAAATAAAAAATGGCCAGACTTGTCAAGGTCTTTGCCAAGTGTGACCTTTTTGGGTCTATCAGATTCATCCAAGACAGGTCTCCTTGGCTAGAGGCTCAGAAGCAGCTTGGCAGGCAGAGTCATGGAACGCTAGAACTGAAAAAGACCTTTGAAACCACCTAATAAACTATTTCACAGTTGAAGAAACTGAGACATGCAGTTTACCTAACCTGTTCAGGAAAACAAAGTGAGTTATGTCCACAGCCAAGGTTAGACCAGTAGCCTCCTGCCTGAGTATGTGTGTATACACATTCCCCCTTTGATACTATAAGCTTAAAATTCCTTGATATATTATTTTTTATTAATTTAGAAGTGTACTAATCTTGGGAAGTGGTTTTCTTCTTTCCAGAATGTTGGCTGTGCCAGTGTGTATTGACATTTTAATCATCCACTTTCCTTTTGTCTAGCCTTTCTGCATTTCATCCAACCACTCTTAGGTTCCTCCTTCATCATTACAACAGGGATTCACAAACTAGTCACCCAGATGATCCTTTCCTGAAATAAGGTACAATATTCACAGCAGTTTGAGTTCTTACACCACAGGGAATTTGGAAAACATGTCACGGGTTCCACCATCACTGAGTATGTACATATTTTGTTGTGCATTGTTTCTGGGAGTTTCTCCCGGCATCAGATGTCATCTCACTACCCTTTACAGACTCAATCAACCTTGCCAGCCACCAGGATGCACGCAAATAAAGCCGTGTTGAAGAATGAATTCTCCTTGGGCTTTTAGTTTCTGTTCCCCTACAGAGAGGTCATAGACACCTAGAGCATAAAGCAGTCTGAGTGGCGCTGACAGCCCCAAGATTGCAGTGGGTTGGGGCACTGCAAAAGCTTCATGCCTTCTTTCCCATCACGCAGGACTTCACCTCGAGCCCTTACGCCGCTTAATTTAATCGCAAGACCCAAAGTCATAGGGCGAGTCCAGTCCTAGGGAGCCTGGCTCGGGCTTTGCCGGAGCCTTGGAGAAGCTGGTAGGCGGCGGGCTGCGCTCCAGTGGCCCAGCCGAGGCCCGGGGCACGCCCGCGGCGCGCCCGGGGTGCGGGAGGCAGGCGTGCTCCCACGCCCGCAGCCGCCTCTTCCTCACGCCCCTCTCGCCGCGCTCGCCCCGCTTCCGCGAGTAAACCACCCGCGAGGCTCCGCCGCCCGCGCCGGGCGCGCAGCTTTCGCCAATCCTCGCTTACATAACGCGGGCGGGCGCGCTCCCGCCGCCGCCACCCGGAGCGGAGTTGGGCTGCGCTCTCCACGCCTTGGCGCTCCCGTGTGCCCCACTCTGGGAGGTGACCCGCCTCAGCCAGGCGGCAGTGGTAGCCGGGACGTCTCTCCTCCGCCGGCGTGAGGACGCGGGGACTGGAGACGGGAGCGCCTCACTGCGCCGAACTCCCTCCCTCCGCTCTCTCCTCCTCCCACGTCTCGCTTTCTCCCCGTCACCCCCACCCCCAGCCTGCGTGCGTTCGGCCCCGGCTCTGGGACCCGGAGCAGTCCAGGCTCTGCGCGCGGCGGAGCTGCGGCTGCTCCTGCTGCTGCGGCGAGCGGCGCGGTAGCCGCCCAGCGCCTCCCCGGACTTCCTAAGTGGGGGCAGAGCCGCCGCTCCCGAGCCACCAGTTAGAAGGCACAGGGAAAGGGACCTACAAACTCCTCCTCAGCGTTTCCTCTCCACCCCCTTTTGGCTCTGCCCTTGGAGAAAGTGGAGTGTGGCGTCTGGTTACCATTATTTCTTTGCACTGATCCGAGGTGCCCGGATTCAACTGCTTCCCTGTGGAGCTTAACGCTGTTTGCGCGCCTCTGTGTGCGGTTCCGCCCGGCACACCTCTGCCGACGATGAGGAACGGGCTACGGGCGACGGCGGCCCGCTGCGGACTGGGACTGGGATACGTGCTGCAGACGCTGGTGCTGCCCGCCCTGGCTCTCCTCAGCGCCAGCGGCACCGGCTCGGCCGCTCAAGGTAAGGGGGTCCGCCGGGCTCCGCGGCCGCCTCGCCTCGCTCCTCCCTTCCCTCCTTCCCGATTCTCCTGGCTTCCTTAATCCGCCTCGTTGCTCTCCACTGGAAGTCACTTCCACTTTCCCAACTAGTCAAGAAGCTTTGGTTATTATTTTTCATCTATCTGACGAGATGGGTATGGATGAACCGGGGACGCACCCGGTGTGGACAAGCATCTGTCTCTGGGCATGTGGGCTGGGCGCCTTGGGTGTCTTGCACTTTCTGCTGCACACGCTCGCGTTGTTCCATATTGTACGCGCAGGTTTGGAGAAACCCACGGTGCCGGTGCCTGTGTGCGTGCCATACATGCACGCTGATGCGCAGAGGCTCCCCGCGCTGTGCCACGTCTGGGGCCACGGGATCTTCAGTGAGTCTCTGAGCAAGCCAGGCGCTGAAGGGCGCCCAGTTAACGAAATGTGCCCTTTACCGCCGAGGACACACAGCACCGGTGCCCCTGCGCTGCTGCTCGGGGCACCGTGGAGAGACCCGTCCCAGACCCGCGACCCAGCCTTCAGCAGGCCCTGAGGTGTGCGCGCGTCCGCCCTCAAACCCTTTCCGCGTTTCCCTCCCAGAGGGCGTCCGAGAAACTTAAAACCCCAGAGCTCTCGGGAAATGGACTGGTCGTTCAAAACCAACCCGAAACTCCCTGGGGTAAACGTCCAGTTTATAACTCTGACATTTTAATTTAACGTGTCTGAGCCTTCAAATAAGCTAAATAAGTAATCAGGAGCCCTGGGTAAAAGCGAGGTTGGGAGGAGAGCGGCCAGAAGTTGAGGGTGGGTAAGGTAGGAGGGGGAGGCACGGGGCTGATAGCCCAGCTCCCTTGCCCCCCGAGTTTGAGGTGGTAGGCGTAGCGCCCACCTTTCCGAGCCCGGGAAGGTGGGTGGAATGGAGGAGAGGAAAGAGCCAGCGCTGCCTCCCCCTTTGGGCTACCTGGGCTCCCAACCTTCTGCCAAGACGAGCGCCCACCTGGGTCTTTTCACCCAGTTCTGTGGTAGTGCCTGGCTTCAGGGCAAGTGGCTTTTTTTCTCCTGAGGTGGGGGTAGGAGTGGGTGTGGAAGAAGCTTACGTATCAATCGGAGGTAATTCAGGGATCCCATCATCTCGGTTACACATCTTTCTAAATTTGGAGAGCAGAGGAGATGTGGCGACAGCCTCACCCGCTGGGCGATGCGCAGACCCTGGAGGTTCCCGACAACGTCCCCGGGATCTGCTAAGGCTCTAGGGGCGAGTGCGTTGGGAGGGGAGGGGAGCGCTGGACGTAGGCGAGTGGGGTCCGGGTAGGGAGGTAAGTGATTAGCAAGATTTGTGAATTAGCCATAGCTACTTTGGGAGTAAATTTTCTTGCTGCCTAGCTCAATGGCCATGTTCATAAATCCTTCCCTTCTTGCCAGATGCCTCCCGTTCCCTGAGGTTGTGCCCTGGTTTTCTTATGCATACTTCCAGAGCTCCTCTGTCCGTTTCACGAAAGATTATCCATTGAGATCAGATCAACTTCTTGTCGGTTTTTTCAAACTGCTAAGAGGTTCTCAGGACTGCATCCGAGAGTGCTTGGGGGTGGGTGTTTGGAACTCGGAAGTGTGCAACCTGATGAATAGTCGTGGAACCCAATGCTTGACTCCCTGTGGAATTCGCTCGCTGTTACTGGGTGCACAAAGGACTAAGCCACAGGGTGGGGTGGGTGGGAGGCTGGGAGAAGGACTAGACGGTGAGAGAACTGTTTGGGAGAAGGACAAGTCCCCAAAGATGCCGAACAGGGAGGCACAGGATCCCTGCTGAGAGCTTACCACAGCCAAAGTAAAGACTAGGAAGAAAAAGAATCAATAAAGATAAGCAAACAGGAGATTTCAAGTGGTTAATATGGATAGAAGAAGGGAGAAGGAATTAAAAGAAAAATATGCCCAAGATAGACTGAGCTTTTGCCACTTGCACTTTTTCTTTTTATACACCAGGCAAGCCAAAGACTGAGGATTGAACCTGCTCTTCTGATCTCAAGTGGAAAAATAAAATCTATTTTCTTGGGCATGTGCATTTCAGTGCTTCTGTTCTCTATTTAGCTTTAGTTCCGTCAGTTACTGGTGAATAAACTATTTATGTTTGAATCTGTGGTCTTTGAAAGACACTATTCCACCACTTTTATCTTTGTTATGCTCCATGTTCCAGGATACCAGCTCTTCCTGTGTTGTCAGTTAGGTATCAAAATTGTAGAAAGCACCGAACTCTGCTATCAGCTACTATCATCTACTATCACCCTCACTGCAGTCCACTTCCCCGTGTGTTTACTACAGGCCCGCTATTACACACTTCTCAGAACCACTTTTAAAATGGTCTGTCAGATCATCTCTTTTCTCTTCCCTCTTTGGGCTAAAACATAGGGAAATAAAAGATGATCTTGCTCCTTCAAGGTATGATTTCCATGTGCTCAGGACTTAAAGATGGGAATGAACTATTTTTATGAGTGGAATTACACATGCAATTAAGATGAGAAAGTTAATTTAAGCACTTTACAATGTGGATGAAATTTTCATTCTGTTGTTAGAGAAGTACTAGAGAAATTAGAAGTTTTAGAAAATATGTATCTTCCAAGATAGCCAAGAAAACAACAGATGTTTAAAATTTAAAAATAATAGTAATAATGGTACATGCGAGTGTACTTCATTTAGTGACTGTGGTTTAAAGAAAGACAGCAGTCATTTTAAACAAGAGATTCTCTAGGCTTTAGGCAACAACTTTCTCCTTTCTGGCTATGCCCTAATTGTTTCATTCAGGATTGCTGGGAACTCCTTGCTCCAGGGAATTTGTGGTGTTTCTGACTTCCAAGAATGATTTTACTAGGAAAAGAGAGAGAGAGAGATTGTGTGTGTGTGTGTGTGTGTGTGTGTGTGTGTGTGTGTGTGTGTGTGTGTGTGTGTGTGTGTGAGCAGTGTGCTTCAGAATTAGTGTCCTCTGTTTTATAAATGCATTTTATTTCTGGACTACACAGCATTGATATTCTGCTTATCTAGCACCAACTAGTGTTATGAATGTTAAAACCACCTAAGAACAGAAAATGACTGATGATGCTAACCATATTGGATAATTCTCTATTTTTGTAGGTTAATTTATAATGCTTTTTAAAACAATATATTTCTTCCTACAAAAAAGTAAAAATTATTATGCATTTATGCATTTTGATGTGGCATAGACAGTTGGTATGAGAGGTGACTGAATTTCATTACAATTATACCATGTATTTTTCAAATCTTAGGAGCAGAGTAAATTCATAACTTCACATTTGAAATTTTCAATAAGAAAATGTAAGCTAGCTTAACCTTTGTTTAAAAAATAATTTCATGTATTTTAGCTTAGGGAATACTTAAAAGGTTTGAGAGAACAAACTTATCAAGCACTTGCAAAGAATGAAGAACCATTAGATTGCTAACGTTTGTTGACTCCTCGCCTTCTGTGTTCTGGATACTGGGGATTCAGAGTTCAACAAGACAGGGTCCTTAAGCATCTCCTATTGTAGTTTGGGAGCTGATTGTTTTGATCAAAACTCACACTGATCTTTTTTAAGCAAACCACCTAAGGACATGAAGGAGGCAGGAGCTCTACTAGGCAAGCCCTCTTAGCTTATTTAGAATTATAGTTGAGACTTAAAGATAACTGTCCTGTAATATATTCCAGGTTCTCTAATTAGCACAAACAGCGAGAGTTTGTTCTATTAGGCCCTAACTGTGTTTAGCACTTTTCTGATTTAGGTTATGGCTTTGCTGGAGCAGCAGAGGGAGTCACTCTCAGAAGAAGCATTAAAATTACAGGCTGCAACCTCTTCAGGAGGATAATGAGGAAAGTAGTGGGGGCAGGGATTGAGCCAGCGCTCTTGCCTTGCAGTTTTAGCCTACATCTTTTTTAGTTTGACTTTTGTGTTTGTGTCACTTCAAAACAAGCCTGTTTACTTTTCCCCACGAGTTTTAAACCTATTAGTTCATTTGGTAGTGTGGGCTATTAGAAGTTAAATTCTTACAGTTATTGTGTGCTTATTAGGTCCCAGACTGTGTGACCTAATATTTGCTGCAAACACAGAGTTAAAGACAATAGTTTCAGAGCTCAAGGAAGACAGGCTTACAAGCATATAATTATAATTGACTTTCTGAAATATAACAGTGGGCATAGTTCTAGTGCTTTCTGCATTTAAATATCTGAAGATGGTAAACTTAAGTCAGGCTGAGGTTCTTGTGTGAGTGATGGTGGGGTTTCCAAAATTTCTGCACAGAGGAATTTAAGGGTGGCAGTTTGGTTGGAAGTGGGATGTTTTTATGCTAGGTTTGCATTGCAAATGTCTCACTTATATTAAATCTCAGTTAGATTTAATAAATAATAGGTCTGGCTTTGAGGAGGTAAAGCTAATGGTGTTAAAGGTATGTGCCCCTTCTACCAGTTAGCTTAATGGTTATCAATGTCTCATAATCCTGCCACTGCCACCTCCTAGCTGTGTTATTTAGCTTCCCTGTGCCTCAGTTTCCTAAACGTAAAATGAGGATAATGTATCCTGTAAGTTATGAGGAGAGTGAATGAATTAATACGTGTAAAGTATTTAGAGCAGTGCCTGGCCCATGCAAACTAAAAATTATTCTTTGGCTTCCAACTCTGTATACCAGTAGCGAAGAAATCTGGAAGTTAAAAGGAACTAAAGGTCAGTAGTTTTGACCTCAGTGTGGGGATGCTGCAAACACTGCTTCCCCCAAAGCAGCACATGTTGCTGTCTGAGGAGATGCTCCACAGTGTATTACTGCAAACTCCTGGGCAGTGCATGGTTCTTTGAGCAGCTTGTAGGAAGCTCTTTCCTTTCTTAGACCTATTTCTTCCTTTTTGGTCTCTCTGGGAAAATTAATCTAATAACAGGTCTAAAAATGCAGGTTAAGTCCTGACTATAAGTTCTACTCTTTTTATCTTTACAATGAATATTGAAAGATAACTTTTCATAAATCTATAAACACTTTTTTGGAAAAAAATTAAGCCAAGTCCTAGGTTTTCAGATAAAGGTTTGGGGAAAATCAGCCCTTTATACAAATGTTGATACTTTTTCTTAAAAAAAAAGAAAAAGGACACAAATGTATAAAGAACACAGTTGAATACATGTTAAAACAACCCAAAGAAACATAAAAAACTAGGTTGACTTGAAGGCAAGGCAAATTTACCAGGATTTTCATATATTTAAATTATATTTGCAATAGAAAGTTTTGTATCAGAAGTTAGAACAGCATGGATAATCTAGATGACATATATTTTGAAAGTTTCACATTTACTTTTAGTTGTTTAATGGTTTTTATCCCCATGTTTAATGCAAATTTTGTTTTCTGGCAAACACTTATGATAAAACTAGAGATTTCTTTTTTTTTATGTCACTTAGAGTTAAGACAGATCTCTCTCCTACAGTATTTGCATTCTGTTTTTATTTTTCATTGCTTAGTCTGCACTTAAAGAACCCCAAATTTCTCTTTCTTTTTTTAACCTAACTTCTTAAAGCCTATGGACTCTTCTTTGATTTCATATTTTGTCTGGATTTGTTATTGCTTATGTCTTTGTGAAGGAAGGCTATGTGACTCTGAGACCTTGGTATTATCCCAGTATAACTTGGTTCAAAATGTTTGAACTAGAACAGAGACTCACAGAAATTCAGCATGATTTTTTTATGCAGCTTTTTTGAAGTAGAGTCAGTTTACCTTGAGCAGTATTAAAATACTACTGTCCCCTTTTTTCTAGCTCTTAAAAAGAAATCCAGTAACTGAATAACTTACAGTTTCTCTTATTTTAAGTATTTGCCACCTCCAAATTTATGTGGATTTTAATAAAAATACACATTACACTAACCATTTTATGAGCTAACAAGATAGAGATACTGAACTTTTTTATACTTTCTACCTATAGAACTCTCAGAAGAATTTCCGCCTTTACATGAAAACACAAAATATGTATTATGTTGCAAATATTTGGATTCTTTATAAACAAAATATTAGAAAATATTTTTCTATAATTCCAGAATTAAAAAAAAAGTTTTGGGTTGAAGTTATGTTTTCTCATTTTGAGCATTCCTGCCCCCACAAAAGAAGCTGCTCCCTTAGGAGGGAGGTTTGGAAATACACAGACTGTCTGTCTCCAGATTTTAGAGGAACTTAAAACCTATCTGGCCTTCTACATCGGTTCATAGTGTTAAAGTTACTGTGACATTGATTAAACTGAAGTTATACTTTGGAAAAGTGAGCTATAGGTTTGAAAGTGCCAAATATGAAGATATTTTCCCTTGTGTCAGTATGCCTTTTATTAGCATGCAGTGAGTCAAAAGTGCTTTGTGTGGCAAAAGTGAAGTCTTAACATCCGAAAACTCCAGTGTTCTGGGAATACCCTCTTTTAATTAAATAACTAACCATATTTCATTGCAGTGTGGTAGTGGAAGGAAAGCGAGGGGAGCCAGGTGAGATGTCATTATATTGATGCGTCTTTTTAGAGTTCTTATTTTAAATATGAGGGCTCAAAATAATGTTAACAGATGATATTGATTAATCAAATTTAACTACAGAGTTACCAGTTTTACTTATTTTAAAATGTGAGTGTAGGGGGTTTTACCTTCATTAATCATTGCCGTTTGGATCCTGTGGCTAGTTTCATTTCTCAGCAATTATGAGAGCCATAAAAATGCCTCATGTAGATGAACATGTATTATCTCCTGTTCTAACTAAGGATGTTAAACAACAGAAACTCCCTCAGCACATTTAACAAGTTTATTGATGAAGACTAACATTTCTCAGTTTTAGTAAATGTCTTAATTGATTATTTAATTGTGGACTGCCTGAACTCAACTATAATTCATCTTCTTCTCTGTTTTTTTCTGTCTAGAAGGCAAATCTGGTATATGAACATTTCTTCCCAATAAAAACAGATTAGTACTGGCATATTAAAATGCATTTGCAGCCCAGTTATATAGGCAGATATGTCCAGGAATGAAAATGCAGGTGGTTTCCAAAACTCAAGAAAACTAGTGTATATAACATCATATAAAAGAGCAATATAGAAACTACATATACTATTTGCATAGAAAAGTAAAATTTTAAATTAATTCATAATGTACATTCACTTATATAATAGAAGTTTAGCATAATATGATAGGTCATATGTAGTAATGTCCACTTACAATTACAAGCATAGTGAATTACATTCAAGTATAAAATTAAAGTTAAAGGGAGCAATTTTGGACCACTCTACTCTGTATGAATTCACAAGTTTATTTTACTTGAATTCAAACTGAACATTTAAAATCATTTTAATATAGTTTTGGAATTTTAAGAAACTAAAAAATTCCTTTCAAGAGCCAAATCAAGAATAGTCTTGAACAAATGGTATTCTCTAGCTTTTACAGAGTTTAAAATGATAGTGACAAAAGGACTGTTTTAGTATATGTGATTTTCAGAGACCTGTGTTATATCAAATCCAAGCCAAACAAATAATCAAATTAGTACCACAACAAAAACTTTATGATTGGGAAGATATAGTAAAGAATGGTCATTTCATTTTGAGCACTGTGTGAAATATGTTGACATTTGAATTTACCTTTTGATAAAGAGAAAATGTTATTTTATCTTCCATTTAATAAAGACTTTGCCAGATACACACATTGTAGCCACCCAGTGGAAGTGCTCAAGTTTCGCAGGCAGCTAACTTGAAGCCATTCTAAATAAAACAGTAATTATGTTGCCTGTCATTTTCTGTAGCAACTTTCCTTCTTCCTTCTGGATCTCCATAAGCTGATGAAAGAGTATAAGCTTTAAAATGTGTTAGGGATCAATTTCAAGGATTGAAAGAGCCTAAGACATTTCCCTCTCAGCCTACCACAGCCATCAGCAACAGAGCATGCAGCTTGGTGGAAAACAGATGCCTACTTCAGTAAATGTTCTCAGAAGCTGAGGACAAACAGACATGTTCAAATGATTTATTATTCGTGCTACCCGGAATAGAGACCTAAGATCAGTATTTCATCATATTATTCCACAGGCCCTCTCACGTGAAACTTTTATCTAAATTAGAGTCTTGTTCTGCACCTATTTCAAATAACATAGCAAAAGAATTTGAAAAGTATTTTAAAGGTGTATACATGAAAGAAGTTATGTTTGGACTTAAGTGGGACCTATTTGGGCAGGGTGTGCTTGTTTGAGAAACCTAGTGGTATACTGATATATAGTATCTGATAATATAATTAATTTTTCATAAAATGCAATGTCATTTCCTGAGCCACTCTGTTAAATATTGTCACAATTAGTGATACCAACCTTGTATCTTAAATTGCAACATAAGAAGTACAGTAGCATTCTTAGAATTATATAGGCGCTCATAGGGACAATTGTTCCACAGAAGAATTTGGTTAAATGCAGTTTTATCTATAATTATAGTACATTTATAAAAGCATTGCCAATATTTTTCTCTACATATTGTCAAAACAGATTTTTATTTTTGTTTAGATTTACACACAGACCCCACATGCATATATAGAATTAAAAGGACCACAGTGAAGAAAGTTTTAGTTTCCTTACTACAACATAATAAAAAAAATAGAAGGATGACTAGGAAAAGTTTTAACAATTGGTATGTTTTCCCAGTAGAGATGGAGTTAATCATTTTATTGGATTTATTAGAAATGATGATAACATGAGAGGTACACATGTCATTTTTTATTGAATTAAATATCTATGGAGTTATTTCCTAGGAGGATATTTCCAATCAGGCTCTTAACAAAATGAAGAGTACTAGGAGTAGACAAAAATAGTTCAGTAATTCCCTACAAGTATATATATGCTTGCATAAACTGTGTGTGTGTGTGTGTATGTGTGTCTGTAACTTTTTTTTGTATTATGAGAGTTCATTTTTAAACAGCCTTGGCAATATTCTTAAAAAAAAGCAGAACCCATCAAAATATGAAAACAAAACTTTTTCACTTGTAAAACAAATTTATAAAGATAATCATTAGTAGGTAATTGGATTTAATCACTGGTTTCTAGCTGAAAAATGACATTCTACTTTTCTGCAAAAAATGCCTTGCTTTCTTGCTCTCTGGTGGTAAGTCACACGTAGTGTACAATAGGGATGCCTCTGCCCTGGTAGTGTAGGGGCTTATCTGATAGAAAAATGTTTCCTCCAATCCTCCAAGTGACAGAGACTGGGGAATCTCCACTTTAACCTGCTTATTCCAAACGTGGAGAACTGCTGTTGCTTCCTATACAACAGATATGATTTGTTGTCCAAAGGAGAGCACTGACTTTCATGCATGACTTGGTAGACTCCTTCAGCCGCATGTGCGACTCCTCTCCCGGTACCCTCCGGAACGGACATCATTTCCCTGGTAAGCAGCCTGAGGTAACCTTTGCTGTGGGCTGATTGAAGGACAGGTTAGTTATGGTTTTATTTCCTGAAGTCAGTGATTTAGTTCAACTTCTTAATCAAATAGGGATTTAGGTTTCTAGGTTGTGGAATATTTGATTTTCTTGGACTCCCTCAGATGCTTTCTTACCAGCTTTCTCCATTACATCCATTGAACACTTACTTAAATGAACAAAAATAATGTTAATTGAGGGGGGGAAAAGGTTGTTACTAATGAGAAAATATACAGAATATACAGAATTTCATTCCAGAGAGAGGAGTAATACACTTTCTTTGCTTATATTCAATGTGTTAAATGCAGGTTGATACATAAATATTTTTATGATACGTCAATATAGAAATGTATATTAATTATTGCCATACATTACCACATCACTTGGCAGTTCTGATTTTAAAAGACGCAAATAAATTCTGGGGTTCAGAAAATTGCTTTGCAAGTTCGTTGTCACATGTATCTTACATTCATGGATGATATGGGGTTCTCATAGCAAAATACGTAGTACTCTGCTAAGAATGCAAAGTAAATAATAATGCCTCACAAAGTTTTGTGATTACAAGTCTAAATGCTAATGAGAGTGGTTTCCTGTTTAATGCTGAATTGCAAGGTTAAAAAGAGGGTCTTAATGATAACAGCAGATTCCAGAGTCCTTGAGTTTGCTTTGCATTCATGACAGTCACTAAATTAGGGAAAGGAATGTTCCAACAACACACTTGAGGAAAAGTGATTTTTATAGAAAGGAGCCATTTCTGCTAATAGCCAGTAACTGCATGTAACCCCGCTGACATTAAAAGTCCATTAGCTAAGTCCAGTTTAAATAGCAGCTGATGCAGTGTCAGCTAAACGTACACTGGAATTTTTTCATATAATGCAGTAATAGCAGTTCTATAATTTTTTTCTAAAGTACATACATTAAGTAAAACAAATGTCATCTGCTAGTTGTAGGGCTGCTGATAAACAGGCAGAGATTTGAGATGAAACAAAAGTAACAGTCTATATAACAAGAAGATAATGGTAGTGATGGTTTTAAAAGGGAGTGCTTGAGAAAAATCATATGGAGGAGCTTAAACTGACATCCAGAAAGAGTTGTTTCCATAGAAGCACACATTAGTGTGTACTACTTTGAGATACTCATCTAAAGAGAAGTGATTTTGTACTATGAGCCTCAGTGTTTAGTTTTTCTGTGTGTTTTGAAACAGGAAGCCCCCTCAGACACTGTCATGTGGGGGAAACACAAGGTGATTAAAAAAAGAGAGCAAGTGAAAAAGTGAAAACAGAGGTTAACTTCAGATGTTACGATTTAAGGTGATTACTATGGGAATATTTTTGAAAGCAATGTTGCTTTGCAATGCCTCAATGAAATCAAAGGTTATAATAACAATATTTTTTCCAACTCCCCCACCAATTTTTCCATCTTTTGAATATCTTCCAATCTCCATTTTAATCATCTGAAAGACCAAAAGTTTTCCTGAACATTATATGAGAATCCGAGAATCTTCAATAAGTCATCTTAATGAATTCTCTTAAGTCAGTGTTCTTTAACTGAGACCATTGTGGAAACAAAGTGTAAGTGTTGCTCAGTAATCTAATGTGTGAGTTGAGGACAAGGCAGTAATTAATCAGTGGCTGTCGTCCTTACACCACTATCTGGTGTTATGAGAACCTACACGGTGACCCCCACCCCCGACCCTGCTATTATCAGACCATTAGTGAGACCTTGTACAGGCAACAACGGGGAGCCCTGCTTAAGCTTACAAGCCCAATCACTTGGGTGAATGTTTTGTGCATATTTTCACAATGGTCACGTAAACTCTCATTCCACTTTCTAGTACTTAGAATTATTTATCATTCTAACCCAAGAACTCATTTGCAAGTCAAACTGAGATATCACATCTTTTATTTATTTATTTTAAAATTAAGTCAATTTTCTTTATATAATTAAAAAAAACTCACATAACTGCATTACTTGAAAAAGAAAAAAGAAAAGGTAAAGAACTACTATTTGATCATAATGAGGTGGCAGAGACCCCCGTTTTATGTTCACAGATTTTTAATACTAGCATTTCTTAAAATCAAGAAGTGCTGTTGGGTGCTGTTAACTATTTTAATTCAGTTCAGGCCACTGTAAAGACTTGTTTTGAATGAAGTGGAGGTTTACATGGACGGAGTTTATGCAATTAAATTCCTAACCAAAATCCCATTTACTAACATATTGCATGAGGGGCTTGATGAATAATCTGGTCTTTAGTATGTAACTCAGATATTAATAACAGATGGAAATATGCCTCAGTTCCACCAGTAGGCTTTGATTTTTAAATTCTAAAACCACTTTATTTTTTTTGAGAGTAAAACATCTGTTAAAAGGGATATTTTCCGTATGTTTTTCCTTTTAGATTGCATAAAACTTAATTCTATGAAAAAGAATGTCATTGTATTTGACCACACATTAAATTTGTACACATCTATGAACTAGTATTATGAAATTAAATTATGTTGAAAATAACAAGATAATGCTAGACTGGTTGAACTAGGACAATTATTATATTAGAGTTTAGGGAAAATTAGTTTTTATAGTTTTTAGAAAAATTTTTCTAATACTTTTTAGAAAAAATTATTCTGCAATGTTAATAAGCTCTTAAAGTGTATCTTTTTTGTCTGAAGAATTACATTTTTAAAAAATTTGAGTAAATACAATATATAGTATGGTTTGGTGCTAAATGGAATTTCTGTTTGGAAAAATTTTCTTAAAATAATATTTTATAATATCCATTCTTTAATGTGATTATCATGCCTGTGTTTGTAATAGGGAGTGGTTTTAGATTTCTTTTTATTTTTTTAGATTTTTTTTACCATTTCCTTTTTTCTACTATCAGGGAGTTAAAAACATTAGGTGTATGCACGTGTGTGGATATGATCATTCCTGACATAGGAAATTGGTCAAACTTTATTGAAAAAGTATTGATATCTACAACCAAGAGTATTCCAGGGACAACTGTGCTAGGGAAATACTAATGCCAGCCTTTATTTAAGTCTCCTGGTGAAGGTGAATAAACTGCTGAACTTAAGGCTTGCGAACACAAGTTCACACTCTCTTAGTTATACTCCACATTTGCAAGTAAAATATCAGAATAATAATAGTATTTACAACATACATTGTGAGGATTAACAGTATAATCTAAAGTGAAGAAATGAGAATAATGTCTGGTTCCAGAGAAGCACTTAATGCACATTAACGATTGCCCTCACTGATGCTATTGTATTTTCATTATGTAAGACTATCTTATACAATGATTTTCAACTGTCACTACTATGAAAATAACTAAATATGTCACAAGAATGAGAGAATTGCCCTCACTTGGGGGTACTATTGGTAGAAAATGCCAACGAACTAACATACTGTCAAAGTAAAAATTTTTAAATAAATTGGTAGATTTTAATATCACATTTTTATACCTTGTTAAGTTATGAAGTTATATTGAGTATTAATGCTGTTTGTAAAGTCAACACGTATTTGTTTCATTTTTACGGACAAGCAAATTTAGATGATTTCTTTTTTCCTGTGCCAATTTTTAATCTAGAGTATAGTCCATTAAAACTAGTATCTAATAAGTGAAAAAATCAATTTATGCTTTTCTTCACTATAGCTGCCTATACTTGTAAAAAGAAATTTAAGTAAAGGTTGAAAAAAAAATAACAAATTATTTACTTTTTGCTAACATTTAAATTCTTTCTTGAGGAATAGAAGCAACTTTCCTCATTTATATCTGAAAGTTTAACACACCAAAAGAACTACTGATCCTAGGATAGAAGCAAAAATTTTTAAACTGAAATTTCCAGGCAAAGTACAAATTCTTACATATGCAAGGGGCTTGTTATCATACAGGCAAAAAGGGAAATTAATTAGATAACAAGCTGTTAAATACATTTTTTGTAACTGATATATCCTGCATTCAATAAAGCATTTTTCTAATGGATTCGTTCATGACAAAAGTGTAGCTGAACTCTGCAGTTTCTCAAAGACATACGTGTGTTATTTATGATATATATAAGAGAAGGGGGAACAATTTACAGAACATAGTTCACTTGAAAAGTTTTCTAGCATCTAGTTTCTATATTAATAAAATGGAAGTGTACCATTGCTTAAGTAACAACTTTATTTTGAAAAACGTGATATGGAAAATGCTTTTAGCTACAAACAATATTCAGTATTATATTTTTCAGTTTCCTGTGACATTAAATAAAGCCTTTTGTTCATTTTATATTCTTTAAAATGCTTCATTGTAAAATTAAAACGACAAAGCATAAAAATGTTTTTCCTCAAAATGTTCCAATTTTAGAGGAATAATGTAACCTGAACATTTGTAACCCAAAATAATGCAATTGTGGACCATTAACGAACAAAATGTAATGGATGCATTAACTAACTAGATAACAAGGATAACTCATTCACCACACTCAAACCCTGCCCACACAGGAAACACTTCAAATACGCTGATTCCTTCATCATTTTCTTTGTCCAAAAAGCAAAACTTACCACTTTTATTTTTTAACCCCAGCCCTCTTACCCCACTTCTCCAAGTGAAGTGTTGTAGAAAACATCTGCATTTTTAAAGGCAAATTAGTAAGAACTCTGGAATCAACAGTGTGGTTTAGTTCCTACATAATTATACAAACCCTTTATCTTTCTAGGAACTTATTCTGTGTGAAGAACCCAACAGAAGTAACCTAGAATGTTTTTAACGATTTGTTAAACTGCTTATTTTGGGTTTTATATTGTATATAACATTTGGTTTGTAGTAGGCTTGTTTTGAAGATTTCCAGGGGATCAAACCACAACTACTAAAAAGAGGAGACTTTTTATAGTACTTATAACCCCTTCTAGGCTGTACCTTTTACTTTCTGTTGTTTGCTTTTTTTAGTAAAGTCAAGCTTCTTGAAATTCTAATTTCTGAACATTATATTGTCTTAGTTAAGTTCTGTTGTGTGATTACTGAGGGTTTTTTTTAAATAGATACAAACAATATCTATTTTGTGCCAAAATGTGTGTGTGTTTGCTATTATTTTGTTGAGGGGGACAAGAAAACAATTTAGAAAGCCAAGTTGTTCAACAAATAAAAAATTAAATTGTCTCATAGAGTCCCATATATTTGGATGTTCAACCCTCTAATGGTGTTGTATTAGAAAAGACAACATATATTACCTAAAATCTTTTCAGGCATGTCCATTTCTCCCAGCTGCATCACTGAAGAGGTTTCTTTTCTGGTCCTGCCCCCGCCCTCCTCTGTTCTCCACACAGAAGCCAGGCAAATCCTAACATCATCAGTAAACCTATTTTTCTTAAAACCATTTTGTGCCTTTCCATTGCACCTAGAATCAGATCTGAACTTCTTTGCATTGCTGACAGATCTATTTGCTTTTACATCTCTGTTCATTCCTGGAACACCTCTGTAGTTATAGTCTCCTCAGACCATCTCTCCCAAATGTGGCACAGGATGTTTCAGTGCAACCCAAAGCCTGGACATCCTTCAGCACTTTTTAGCAAGCTGGCAGTGAGTGAGCATGGCAGCTCACACTCTTTCCTTGGCTGTAAACAAGTGTTCATTCCTCCTGTTCCATCCCTTACTGCTGGCTGCCTTCAGCTTCATCTTTACATCTTCGTTTAGCTCATGATTCCTCACCAAGCTACCTTTCACACCCAACTGTAACACCCTTTTCTTTTCCCTGTGTCCCCAGCTAGCATGTCAGCATGAGGAGGGCAGGGACCATGTTCAGTGTGGAATCTCGAGCATGTGATAGAGTGCTGGGTATGCACAGTCGGCATGTGATATGGAGCTCCTGTATGTCGTTGGGTGAATGCACATTTTGTTCATGCATAAGTTACATGACATAGAGGGGCTTTGGAATACTCATGATGTTGGAGTTATGGAAACTTCCCAGGTCCTCTTCATCACCCACTTTTGAGAGCTATGGACAGAGTGAGCTGAATATGAAGCTGTAGATGGAAATTGAGGACAGTCTGAGGAGTAAAAGTTCACTCTTAGATTCTGCCTATAAGGCTTTATCTCCTAACCCTTCCTTCAGATATCTATTCTTAATTTCAGATTGCCTTCCTTGTAATTTGGGGCTATTAAATGGTGAAGACCTTGCGTTCTTTTATAAGTGAAGGAAATGTATCTTAGACAATTGGTGGGTAAGAAATGTGAGTGCAGTTGGACTTTAACTAGTTTGGTCAAATTACCTAAACACAGAATAGAGAGTTAAAAAAGATCTACAAGTCAAACAGCACCCCACTTCCCCACCATGGAGCCTTTCTGATTATTCAATTGTAGAATTCCATCATATGGAATACTGCTAAAATAAATTGATTTTCTAATAGTTGATGAAATTGTTTTGTATTAGGACTATTTTGTCAAAAATTACCCAATAGAATATTTTTTTCTTATTTCTCTCCACTATAAAGTAAACAAGTAAGTCTCTTGCAGAGTATGTCTTAACTCTGTTCACGATGCTATAACAAAATACCACAGACTGGGTGGCTTATAAATAACAGAAGTTTATTTCTCACAGTTCTGGAGGCTGGGAGCACAAGATCAAGGCCCCAGGTCACATGGGTAAGGACTCAGGAATGGTTCTTAGATAGTCGTCTTCTCTCTCTGTCCTTAGTTGGCAGAAGAGGTAAGGGATCTCTGCAGCGTCTCTTTTATAATACCACTAATCCCATTGATGAAGGCTCTGCCCTCATGATCTAAGGAGCTTCCAAAGGTCCCACCTTCTAATGTTCATCATCAATGAGGGTCAGTGTTTCAACATACAAATTTGCAGGAGATACAAATGTTGCACAAAATTTTACCTTTCAGTGATAACATTTTCAATTTTCACTGTTTTCTAAAAGAATATTATCATTGTTTCTAAACAGTATAATAGCATGAATATGAGATGATGGGCAGGAGTTTGTGGTGGGAGGTGGGCAGAGTGGCACAGAGTCGAGAAAAATAAGTTTGTTTGAGAATGCATATTAAATCTGGTTGTTTCCTTATAATTGACTGTCATCTGAAAGTTATTTTGTCAGGACCACAGCCTATCACCTTTGGGCAGGATATTTCATAGTTTAGACTAGGAAATAGTATAGTGAAATATATAATCATAAAGCATTATTGAGTCAGATATACTTGCAGGCACTTTTAAGGTGAACAGAATATGTTATGGATTGTACTACATTGCCAGCAAAGAGGAAATTATAACAAGTAACTGCTTTTTTTTGTTGTTGTTAAGACTTGAGTAAACACAGAGCCAACTTGACCTGAACAAACCACAGAGAGCTATGCAGTGGCCTTGAGCTGCTGGTTGTACTCAAGCAGCCTGAATTCTGCCTTGACATAAAGCAGAGGAAGTGTTTAGGAGACAGACCTGTAATTATCAGCAGCAGGTGCCCATAATGGCATGCTAGAGAAATGTTTAAAGAGGCAATATTACTTTAGGAAAGAATTCAAGACTGACAATTTAGACCAAAAGTCGTCTAAATAAAAACTGGCTCAAGAGCAGTATTAAAAGGATATTTCTTTGGAAACAAGAGACAACTGCAATGAAGTCCTTTTTTCCATATTAACCTCTTATTCCATATGCCTAAATATTATCAAGATGTGAAGTCTATAACAACACTTGACTCCAATTTCAAAAGAAGGGATGATTTAACAGCAGGAGACATTTTGGTTATTAAAAGGTTTATTTATGGTATAAACAAAAACTTCACTCTTTGTTTTAGTAAGTGTACTTATTACAATATACCACATGATAAATTGAATGAATAAAATATTCGTTTTTTTCCAATGAATTTTCATTGTTTTAAAGAACACCAAATGATTTCATAATCATATATGACCAGAAGTTTTTATTTCATTTACATAAGTAAACAATCTTCTCCATTGTAATGTTTAAGTTGGAGAATATAAAAACTGCTTCATGGAACCTTGAACTTTCAAATACATTTTTAAATTTTACTAGTTTACTTACATTAATTTATTGGACATTTGTTAGTTTTTGCAAAAAATTTTACCTTTCAGTAATAACATTTTCAATTTTCACTGTTTTCTAAAAGAATATCATCATTGTTTCTAAATGGTACTTAGAAAGAGTAATGATCCATACAGTACAGTATATACAAGAAAAACTTGTAATCAAGTTAAAAATATTAAATGTAGATTTATAATGCCAGCTCCCCTTTAAGAAATGCACTTAGCTAAGTTGTTTCGATAGTAAACTATTATTTCAATATTTTTCCTTAATCCTAAACTATACACCAAAGGCTGTGGTTTATATTAACTTACAGGAGATTTTGTTATGTGAGGCAATAATAAAATAAAGAAGCCCAACAAAATGTAATTGCTTGGGTAGTTTTTTTTTACATTTTTTAATGGAGAATTTTCTTTTTCTCTTACATTTTCGTTCTTTTCCAAGTAACAAAACTGACTTTTTGCTGTTGTTTTGGGAGTGAATGAGCCCCATGGAACTGAACATTTTCTGATGGAGAGCGCAGTCACGATGTATCTGTATGACCCCCTCCACTTTCACATGTGCTTAGCATGTATTTTGAGGAATATTTGTTTTCCTGCCTAATGCAAATCATATATTTTTCACTATGAAAACAAGTGGCTCAATCAGTTGTTCATTGCCTGTGCCAGAAATACCTTCAGGTCCCACAGTAGTTGTACATCAAGATCTTGCTCTACTTAGAAGGAAGACATGAGATTTATTCTGGAAATTTACCAGGGCACACCAGCTCTCAAAAATGTGAAGGAAAAGATTTCTGTAGCTAAACTGAAATAAACTTAAGTCACATTTGATGCATTATGCTTAAGATAACTCCATCTAAAAATATATATAAGTTGTGCAGGATGTCAGTCGTTCAAAGTGGACACCAAATACGGAAGAGAGAGATGTAAGAATTACCTAAAAACAGATGGATTAAAGAGGGGAATGATATTTTTATGATTTTTAATTTATTTGCATATTTTGACTAATTTGGAGTTCTTTTTCTTCAGATTCAGTTAAGTAAATTGAAGGCTGACATAGAGCGCATGTTTTTATAGGCGTAACAAAGCATCCAAATAGTTGCCTGCATTCTCACCAGTGAAATTTAAAATTCACATGGAAAGAGATGGTTAGGACTGGTAGAATGGAAGTTAGAATAGATTTGTGTTTTAACATGTAATGTATTCTATCAAACCACTGTTCAGTTGAGCTTTTCTTAATAGCAAAGAAATGCAGCACATCTGAGATTAATTCAATTTAGGAAGTATTAATTGCTATATCTCATAGAGATAAATGAGTACAACATATATTTTACCTATCTTTTAACATATCTTGTTAGGAAGATAAAATACGTAAAACTTCAAGATGGCACATCGACATGACAAAATAAGTAAAAATATTGTGAAAGAGATAAAAGGAGTGAGAAATGTGATTTGGCACTAGAACTCTCTGCTGGGATAAACCCTTAGCTCATTTTGAGAAAGGAGTAAAGCCACATCTGTCACTTAACTCAGAGGCCACTGGAAATGTTTTGTTATGGTTGTGCAGGACTCTATTCGCTCTTCACCTCTTCTCATTTTCTTCTTCCAGTTTTGAGAGCAATTCTTCGCTCTGGCTCCTCCTATTAATAGCTATCCTCCTGTTATCTTGCCTTGAGGTGAGGCATTGCCTTGAGTAGCTCCTTGCCTTTGCTCTCTCGAGGCTACATTGCATTTCTTTGGTCTCTAATCCAAATTTAGCAGTTTTATTACACACTCTGCATTTGAGCTGCTTTGGGCCAGATGTTACCACATCTCTCAGCCGCAGAGTGTGCATTTGTCAAGTTGTGCAGGTTTGTTGTCTCCTTTTTCACACAATTTTTACATGTTTTAAAACATGTTTGGATATTAAGTAATGGTCTCCTTGGTGCTCTGATGTTTTTAAAGTGATGTCAGTGCTTGAAGGTAGAGGATTGCTGTGTTAGATATTTCCCCTTCTCTTTAAAGAATCTATGAAGGGGAGAGGGACCTGGTGTGTGAATCTCCATGGGTGGGACAATGGGAAGAGTTAGGCATAAGCGATCTGTAGAACTACTTCAAGCACAATCGTAGAAACTTCTGTAACTAACAAATTCATCAGGTGACTTTGAGTGGAAAGGGCCAGAGGGATGTGTATGAACAATTCTGAAAGCTAGGTTTTAAATTCAAAACAGAAAAATGTTTTGCCTAACATCTTTCACAAGGAAGTTTGAAAACATACATAATTGATATTATATTAATTTTAAATTTGATAATGCAATTATTACATTATTGTCCTTATTCCTTAGTTCTCCCTTTAGTAAAGGCTTGTAAAATTTTCTCTTTGCCTCTTGTCATTTGGAGAAACTAAGAATATTACTAGGGTAAACAGTGTAATGATGCCAATGAATATTTCTGAAGCTCTGGTATTTTCCTATTTTAGAAATGTGAAAACAAAAATGTGGGAATTATGTGGGAGAAGAGTGTAAAGTGAGTTTGTGGTATAGTGTCACAGTCACGCACATGGAAAAACCTCATTAAAAGTTTCTGAAATGATTGGATTAAAAATAATATAGATAAGAAAACTTCATTTTAAATTAAGACTAAATTTAAACTTAATTTTAAATTAAAAACAAAATTAAGGTTTTCCCATATTCTCTCAAAGGAAGTCTTCATAACTCTTCACAAATGCCATTTTTCTCATTTGGCCCACTAATTATAAGTCTTTGAAAATAGACGATACATTTTTCTGAATATATATGAAAATAATCACAAAATCAAATATGAATGCTTTACTATGTTAAATGTATATACACAGAAATACATATTGATGCTGATATCTCTGTAGAATACCAGCTCGAAGACCATGAAGAAAGTTACAGAAGCTGAGAGCTTCTCTTGATTTAAAAATTTTTAAACTTAAAATTTTAATTTTTTTTAAACTTTAAAATTTTAAATTTTAATTTATTTAAAAATTAATTTTATTTTATTTAAAAAAATCCTAAGGTTGCACAGCTTACCAAATAAGAATCAGAAGTCTTTCTTTAACTTTTAACTCAATTTGGTAACCTGATCAGAAGTCCTATGTGCAGTTAAACATCTTGGTAATTTAAAGTCACTTAATCTATTATTTCTCAACAAATATAATTTATTAAGTAGTTAAAATAAGACAATGTCAAAGGTAAGAAAAAATATGAAAAGTCCTAAATGATGCAAAATTTGGAAAATACTGATATATTTTGTCTATTAATGTGTCTGACTTTTTTTTATCATTACTTATTAAAATATTTGGAATTTAAATGGACCACATTCCTCGAGTTTAGTCAGCTTTGTCATTTGATTTTGAATTTGTAGAGTTTTATATTGATTTTTTAAAATGACCATTTGCCTCAAAACATGGTCTCCTAAGAAGCTAGGACACCATGCCTGTGCTAAAGACATTTTGGTTCCTACTGTTGTTTCTTTGGTGTTACATTTTCGTTGTTGAAAAAAAAACTAAAGTTGAACTCTTAGCTACTTTTAGTCATGAAGGAATTAATGCAAATAATTATTATTTTGTGTTTTTATTCTTAGTTTGTAATGTAACCGTTAGGATCATTTTTCAATCTACATGGGTAGTTTCAGGGACCGCATCACACAGCAAAATTGATATGTCATGAGAATATTATTTCAACTCTAGAAAGTGAGAGGCCCATTTAGGGCTCATATTCAATCCTTTTTAAAAACTTGAATTAATTCATTATACAATATTTGAAATATCATTCTTTTGTTGTGGTTATTTAAGTGATTTGTGCTTTAATTCTAAGACAAATTGAAAACTTCATAGATTGTACAAGTAATGTACTTGTTCTAGAATTGCTTACTAGTTTAGTTTTAACCTCTGACCACTTTTCATTAAATTTTTTTCTTCATTACTTAACAAATCTAAAGCTAAAGTAAATCTTGACTAAAAATTTGTGTAGAAGTATATTTATTTTGTATTCCTAACTCTTTTTTTGAGTGTTTTCTTAATCAGGGTCTATCTTACCCTTGAACCTACATGTCTGTCTATGTGCAGTGTGTCAAATAGAAGATTAAATGCATTATAGTGACCCAGAGGTCAGAAGACCACATAATTATTACGTAAATTAGGTCATTTTTGTGAGTGAATGCGAAAGCTCTTATGAATCATTCCTGAACAACAAGAATAAACTAGGATTGTACTGGGTAAATAGGAAGAATAATCACCCCGCAAGTAGACTGCAAGACCTTGCAGTACCTTGGAAATCTCCAGCAAGAAAGTTTTATTCATGGTGACTTCAAAATTAAATAGACCTTACACTATGTTTCTGATGTCACTGTCCTTTTGTGAAGTTAAAGAGAATAACTGAGTAACTTTCTTGCCTGTGTCAAAGAGTAGAGAGTGCCCTACTTGTGTACTGCTAGTCTTCCATGAAGCCTGCTTGAACGTTTATTAAATGTATTGAAGGAAGTAAAATAGTTTGCTTTCAGTAAAAGATTGTTTTTTTAAAAGTAGTAGAGATCAAAATTTGTTTTAAAAAACCTAGAATATATTTCGCCAGGGTTGACCTTGCCGCCTTTTCTCGCATCTTTGTTAGTTGCCATGTGGCTGTTGGGAATTGTCACCAAATGACTATCCCCTTTGAGAAGCTCTATCCACATGTTCATTTGGGGCAGCTCCAGAGCTACTCAACGACAGAGCACAAAACAGAGAAAACCTTGACAGCAGCTTTCTGTAAGATGATTCACTTGTTGTAGCTGATTTCTACTTGAGAGCATATTGAAATTCAACTAAAAGGACAGAGATGGATTTTTAGGCTGAAAAGAAGTAATATTTCCAAACCAGTATTTTGGACAAGACATATTTTCCAAATACGCCTTTGTTTTTATAAATAGTCTTAGCCCACTGATATGAGAAGAGCATAGGCCCTTAAATAGCAAAAAGTGCTTATCGGATGATTATTTGGGTGATAAATTTTGAGTAACGTGTTTCACATCCTTTTATTGTGGAATTTACAAAAGTCATTTTATTAGAAACTTCTAGCCTGAAAAACACAAAAAGAATAAATAATGATTAAATATCCATAGTCTTCAAGTTTCAAAACATAGTTCTGAAAAGTTATTATAGGATAAGTTTGGAATTTTGCCCAAGAAGGATTATAAAGCAGATCTAATTTACTTTGTACTTGAGCATTCATTGGTATTTTTGGAAAAATAATAAACTTGAAACAATTAGTTATATTTACTCAAAACTAATGCATCAGGCCAGCAACACAGGGGAGCATTCTCAAAATTGCTCCTATTATGTATATTATACTTCCTTTAGGCATTTAAGCTTCCACATGTATTACATCAACTCTGTGTGCAATGTTTCTTTTTTTGACAGACGCATGTGGAGGGAGAGCTTTCTCTAATTCAGCCAGGCTTCAGTGACCCACTAATTTGGCATCATTTTTTTAAAAAGAACACATGAGAAGCTGAAACCCAGATGGGGAGCTGACTTGCCTTGTGTTCAGAAACTTGACCTACCCAGAATATATATTTTACAGATGAGGAAACAGACCCCTATAGAGCCCTGAGTTCACACAGTTGTTAATGGAGAACTGAGACTACAACTTATGTCCTCTGGCTCCTGGTTCCAGCTGCTTTCTACCACCCAGCATTGCATCTCCAACTGCCCCCATGCAGATTTACATGTCATGCCTCTGAGTCTTATTCTTCCCTGGCAAACTGAGTGGTCGCAGCTCCAGGGCCCACTGGGACCAGTGAGGTTACAGGAGTAAGTGGACTGAGTGGAGGGTGGCAGATACCCTGGGGACTATGACAAACAGTGAGCATAGAAGGTTCGAGGTCCCCCCACTGCAGGAGTATGGGCCTCGTATGGTACAGTTCCAGTGTTTCAAGAAAAGCCAGAAATCTCCATTTTTATTTGAAATTTCTCAGGCATGGCCGGCCAAAGACAACTCGCATGCAGGTGGACATTTGCTAGCTGCCTGCCAGATTGCGGCCTCCACTGAAGTTGCTATCATCTCTCATCTTCCTAACTGTAGCAATAGTAATAGGCCCTGTGGCTTGATACATGCAAGATGCCATTTATGCACAATCTATTTTAATCCTCTCAACAACCCAAGGAAGTGTTGAAGATGAGGAAACTGAGGCTCTGCCAGTTTGAAATAATTTGCCAAACTCTGACAGCTAAGTGCAGGGCTGGGATTAAAGCCCAGACCTGTCTGATCAGCTGCTTTCAATCTTACCCTCACTGTTCAGCATTCTTGATGGTTCAGCTATCACTAGTTGAATTAAGATTACTAGTGAATGTGTAGTTTTCCTAAATCCATTTCAGTTCAGTTCAGCTTTTCGAACATGTATTGAATTGCATGTGAGTGCACACAAAAGCTATGGAAAAGTTGAAGGGTTATGTTGCATAAAGCATGCTGTCTGGCCTGGTGAACAAGCCAGGTTTGTAAAGTAGTAATTATTTTAAGTGTGGACCTTGATAATTTCCAGAATTTAAATCATATCTCTGGTGTAATAAATTTCTAACTGCTTATTTATTTAGCTTCTACTTGGATTGACATATTTTCATGATTTTTCTTCTGGAAAAAACTTTTTAAAATTAATTGCATGCCTCTAATGGAGATGAAATTAAAACTAAAAAACCCTTTTAGGAGACTGGTACTTTTAACTTTTATTCCTAAAGATAACATTGTTCCAGTCTGATTTAGTATGTATTAGGGATTGGAACTCTAATGGAGTCTATTTATAATTTTTTTATAGTACATTGTTTTAACTGCAATTATTAAAATTAATGTTTTGTTTTAGTTATCTTGTTCTTTCAATTTTGAATATAGTAGCAGCATTGGCATTTTAGAGAAACTAGTAGAATCAACTTCATAAATTAATTTCTAGTATTTTAATTGTTATTTTATCTCTGTCTACAGTATAGCCATGCATTCTTTCGTAAGGTAGATCCCTAATCAATTGCAAAGTTGCATTTCATTCCAACTGCAATCACAGCTTTTCATCTGTCCTAACTTCTGTCTCAGCTACATGTGGAGATGATCAATTATGTCAAACAAAGGTGATGGGAGACCTCTAATTGGTGGGGGGCATGGCATGGATGCTGTTGGCTCCCTGTCCTGATCTCCTTTACTGGCCCAGTGCACACATCGCCCAGCTGCTGGGATGTTGGTGGCTAAAAGCTCACAACTGCCCCTTCCTCCAAAGAATTGTCCTTGGAGAACCAGGAGCTGCTTTGCCTGGTAGGTTTTCTCAAGTGGGAACAAAACTGTAGGGCAGTTTGTGCTCCCTGTGCAAAGTCTGAAGCCTGACTCTAGCTGAGAGCAGATCTTCGCTTAGTAGAGAGATTTCCTCCTCTCCCTGGCCTGCGTCCCGCACTCCTGTCCTCCTGAGAGCCACCCTCCATGAATCATGCACACAGGAATCCTTGTGTCGGGCTCTTAGTTGAGGGAATCCAGACAAAGATAGACACCAGAGTACCCGTTGTGGTGTTGGCATACCCTGTAATTTACTGGAAAATGTGCCTATGAGTGAGAGGCTCTTTAATTTCTTGCTCTTTGCTCAGGTCCCTGGTGTTACTTAAAACCAAAAGCTACAGAAGACTGGAGTCTTTTAATTAAACAGTTATGAGACCATATGGCTTAGAATACAGGCTGTTCTTCCCAACAGTCTCTAACAGAGACACAAATTCACTATTAGGAGAAAAAGAAGGAAGAGGTGAAGATGAAGATACTGTAGTGATTTTAAGAAACCTGCTAGGGGTTGCTGTAGCCATCCATGCTGAAGGTTGATGGCGCTCAGAGAATGCTCTGTGATTTTTGGATGCTGACTCTCAGATCTGAACTTTAAAAGACCAATTGAAAATGCAGGTTGCTTTCTGTTCTCCACGGGCTGAAAAAAAAGTAATTTTTTTGGTAGGTGATTTTTTCATGTCAATAACTCCTTTCTGAAGATTAAATTGTTTAATACTCAAAATTTTTGTCCCTATAGTGATATTTTTAGGGGTATTTTACTATGCTCATCCTTTTTTGTTTTGTTTCAGTTTTCTAGTTTTGCATGAATCTGGGTATGTTTGTGATATAGCTGGAACATTCTCTTCTTCCATTTCCTTTTATTGTTTGTTCAAGGCACCTACCACATGTAGTCAAATATTTATATATAGTAAGTGTGACACTAACATAAGACTCTCTCACCCCTCCTCACTGCCCTCATCCATGCACTCTCGCTCTCGGAGCCCTCCTTCAGAATGGCTTTCATCCAGCCTTGTCTTTTTTCGTCAAAAGAAATGTTAGCATTGCACTTTAAGAAGGATTATTTTTAAAGCCTCTTGCCATTTGTAGGGTACTAATATATGAACAGTTTAGGGTTTTTTTTATTCTTTTCTAGAAAGGGTATTTTCTAAACATTCTTTTTGATATAATTTAATGTCTGGAAATCAAATATAAAAGCTATACTTTTTGTAAAATGCTTTTAAATAATCTTTTTTTCACATGCAGCTACTCAGCTATGGACATATTTGTAGTTGATCTGGGAAGAAATGAATGTGATTTAGTATATAATATTAATTTAATCCAGAAATAAATTCCTGGAAGAAATTGATCATTTTTTTTCTTAGAAAAAAATGCACATTTCTGACATTTATTTTCAGTTTGATATTCATTAAGTTGAATTGCACAATTTGTAACTGTCAGTTTTTTCATTCACCATTCCAAGACCAAACTGAATGATAAAGTTAAATAGAAAATTGTGTTTACTTTTTATTATTTTACTCATTTTGTTTTCCCTTGCATTCTGTGATACATAAAAATGGACAGGAACTTTAAAAAAATTTGTGATTATTTCTTTCTAATGTTCACTTCCTTATCAAGTATTTTGGAAAATTTATGAAGCTCTAAGTACCTTACTTCACATTTTTTTCCATGTTTCTATGAGGGGTGCCGAGACAGAAGGGAGAATCATTGCTTTATAAGACTACATAGTAGCAGAAGTTACCCACATTTTCAAAAAGGAGCATATACTTCCTTTTGCATATATTTCCTATTCTATATGTAGAGGAGGTATGATCTGTAAAGAGATCTAGAGACTCCTTTTATGATCTGTAAAGAGATCTGAGAAACTGTGATTTTGGGAAGGTTGTTTTGCCTTTTTGGGGCCTCAATTCTTCATCCATCTCAGTTATTTTTGGGGTTGTTGGGGATCCACATATACTTTAGCTTATCAGAATGGCTAAGAATGCACCTTGGCACTGCTCATAGAACAGTTTTGTATGATCCCCAGTGGTTCAGGTAGCGGTGACGTCTGGGTTAATGACTCCTCTGGGAGTAGTTTCTTCATTATGAAGTCAGCATGTTCCAAATCCGCTTTATAAATCATTTCTGTTAAAGATGCAGGCATTCGCAGCTAGGCAAGACAAAAATACCTCCAGCTAAATTTGCAATTTAGGTTTGAATGTAAGTAGGGCAGACAGTGGAAAAAATGGGAAATTCATAAAAAGTCTCCTCTTACTGTTCCCTGATGCATTCTGGACAATCAAAACATTTAATGAATGCCTCCACAATTAATTTCATCACTAGTATTGACATAAGGAAGAATTTGTTATGAGGTAGTTAGGCAGGTAGGTTGATTGTACTTTACTCTGGTGAGTTCCAATCAAAATGTTGCTTCAGCACTTGCAATGGGAAAGGATTAAAAAAGAAACAAAGAAAGTGTGTGTGTGTGTGTGTGTGTGTGTGTGTGTGTGTGTGTGTGTGTGTGTGTGTAGTTATGTTTCCTTTTCTGTTGAAGTTTTCTGGCTTAGTAAGTGAAGAAATGTTTTGGAGCACAGGGTGTAAGTAATGGTGATGGTAGTGATGATGAAATAATCTGAAGTCTATTTTATGGCCTATAAAGGGGGAAATCATTTAATCACTCTGGAATGATAGGGTGATATAATGGCCAGAGATCTCTGGTTTCTCCCTCCAAATGGATTCTTAATTCACTGAGAGATTTAAATCCATGCTGGCCTTGCTCTAAAGCCAAGACCCAGTCTTACCGCTGACTGGGTTCAGGTATCAATTATTGTGCTCCTAGAATTTTTTTTTCCCTTAACGAGCTGCTTAGAGCTTAACAGTGTAGCTAAGCATCATCATAAAATTCTCTTTAGCTCTCCTTTTATCTGTTTCCTGGAGCAACATTTCCCAAATGTTGGTGTAACCTTGAAGCAACCTTTTTCAAAGTGTGATACGTAGAAAATAGGAATTGTTTTCCTAGTCATTCTCTCTCTCTCTCTCTCCCTCTGTCAACTTCAAAATACATTTCAAATAAGACACTTTTGGAAATAATACTGTGAACCAGCCAGCCTCTTTAAATCTCTAGTACCAAAACACCTAAGTCAATATATTTTGTGATTGTTGCAAATATATTTTTAAGTATTAAATTATATATCTCACTGTGGCCTCAATCTTGTCTCCTTTAAAAATTTTACATCATTTTATTTTTAAAGACATATCTCAGAAAGCAACCTCTTCATCAAAGGGATAGTCAAATTTTACTTAATTACTCTTATAGCTCAGTTGTCAGTAAGCCCTATACAATATATTGTTTGATTGCTTTCCTATAAATGCAATAAAAATATGATTCTTAAAAACTAAATGGCTGGAAAGCATTTTTTAAAAGTGGGGTGAATGTTCTGCATATTAAAAAAGAAAAGTAAAGTTCTTTCAACGTGAGCTACTACAATTGTAGTTAGTTTCCTAGACCTTCCTCCATACTTGTATACCTAACACTGGATCTTCATACTGTTTTCTCTACAAAGATACATATTTAAAGTCAATATTTTAAAATATTTAACTATTTTTATAGCATAATTAGTAAATCAAGTTTTCTTCTGTATGTTTCAGCTTACAGAGTTTACACCTTATCATTGTATATATATGAGTCTTGTCTGTAGTGACCTCTTCATTTCGGTTGGTCAGTTAACGATGGAATGTTGCTAGAAAAAAGGGAATGAGGATCATTTTCTTCTTCAGTGTAAATATTGGGGGCTGGCTAGCCTGTGATTTATTTGGAGTGAGAAAATGGGCATTGCTTTTCCAGACTCTGTCACCAGTGACACATAGGCCAAACATAAAGGAGATTGTGTCTTAAGCCCTGGAAATCTGGTGAGGCCAGGCCTTCTCTCTGGTGCTTTATCAGTTCTTGGGCAAGGACTTCAAGGTTATGTTAAGTAACACATTTACTATCTCAGTTTTTTCTCCTCATTAAGGCGAAAAAAATTCTGCCATAACATGATCCATGATTAGAGTTAATGCGGGCTCTAACATCTCCCAGATGTTTTAACGTCACTCACTACACTTGCAGAGTTTATACATGTGATTTGTCTACTAGTTGATTCTTTTTCGGAGCAAACGTTATCTTTCTGCTTCAGGGAAAAAAAAGCTAAATCAGAGACTCAATGAGTTACTTAACATAATTTACAGTAGGTTTAGGAACAGTACTAAAATGCAGAGTATGTAATCAATGACACATTCTCATAAAGAATTAATTTGCACTCCGTAACAGAAATGTGATCATGCCAAAATGACCAGATGTCTCTTCTTAATGATATCCCCCCATTTTTTTTACAGTGTGCCTCAATTCCAACTTTTCATGACTCTAAAATATTTTTCTTTTCCCGTACCTGGATAGAAATTGCATAATCCCAACCTAGAAGAGTGTTTCTTTGTGATATTGAGTTAATTGTTTAATACTCAAAAAGTTTTGTCCTTATAGTGATATTTTTAGGGGTACTTTACTATGCTCTAGTATACTAAGTAACTCATTGAGTCTGATTTAGCTTTTTTTCCCTGAAGCTCATCCTTTTTTGTTTTGTTTCAGTTTTCTAGTTTTGCATGTGTGTGGGTATGTTTGTGATATAGCTGGAACATTCTCTTCTTCCATTTCCTTTTATTGTTTGTTCAAGGCACCTACCACATGTAGTCACATATTTATATAAAGTAAGTGTGACACTAACATAAGGTTGCTGAGGCTTAGAAATCTCCAAATTGACAGATTAAAACATAAATGAACAACAAAATGAAAGAAGGTGCAACTTTCAAAAAGGTAAGAATTGTATTTGAAGGAAGCAAGCATTTCTGAGTTGGATTGAGGAATAGGATAATAAATAGTATCTTGCATTTGAATAACACTTTAGTATTTTTATCACTATTAATAGCTGTTTGTATTCTAGCCTTACAATTTATGAAGCAATATCTATCTTTATTCCATTTAACCTTTGTAGTTAGTATTTGAGTACGGAGAAATAGTGTTATCCCCTAATTTACAGAAGGGAAAACTGATCAGTGAGTGAGCGAGCCATGAACCGTGAACCCATCCTGCCCCTTCTTGTGCTCCTCATTACTTCATGCTGCCTATAAACCTCTATCCTGGGGACTTCTATTCTCTTTTCATAGTGCTCGCCATGTGTATGTACCACAGGGAACACAGTAACTTGGCACTCATTGTAGGTCCTTTAGGGCACACAGGAAGTGTCATTCCAAGAAGAAATTTTAAAATTCATGGTTGAAATGAAGCCTTCTGTTGCTTGGCTCTCCAAGATGATAAACACCAGATGCAGACACTGATGTAACAACAATTATCCAGGCTGATGAGCATATTACTTTGATTATAAGGGCCTTGGACTTAGAGGCAGCACTTGGGAAGGCTTTGGGAGCGGTGACAGATTTTGTAAATCCATCACCCCTCCCTTCCAAAGGGTCATGGGCCCATTCTGAACAGGGCAGCTGACAGCCACCAGGTGTTCACACACACTCGTTCCCAAACTTACCTTACCTACCTGTTTGTATTCTAGCCTTATAATTTATGAAGCAATATCTATCTTTATTCCATTTAACCTTTGTAGTTAGTCTTTGAGTAATGAGAAATAGTATTATCCCCTAATTTATAGAAGGGAAAACTGATCAGTGAGTGAGCGAGCCATGAACTGTGAACCCATCCTGCCCCTTCTTGTGCTCTTGGAAAACCTTGGAAAAGAAGACATTTAATTCTTCACAGTCTGAAAAAATTGGCCTGATTTCTAGTAGTTTCACTAAAACTGGGGCCCTGAGTGTTTTTACTCCTGATTGGATACTGAATGCTCACTGTGTTTCAGTTGAATGAATGAAAGCTCTTCCAAGCCATAGAGTATTCCATCCTAGTCAGTACTGTTTTCATTTGCTTTATGTTTAGAACCTTCAGTCCAGAATTCACATTCAGGAACTTTCTCTGAGAAGCTGTTTTGGTGGTTAGTTCAAGATGTCCTATTTTAGTCAAGTATCAAACATGTCTAATTTAAATTACATTTTACTTAAATTCAAATGAAATGACTGACTATAACTGGAGTAATTTTAAGGCAAAGATGAAAACATAGTTAAACATTACTATTATAGTATTGAGAAAAAAATAAGATTTTTCTGCATGGGTGATCCGAACCAAAAGCACATACCATTTAATTACTTAAATTTTACTTCAGTTGTCCTTTGTAGGCACAGTTTATAAATTGTAATAGAGAATTTAATTTGTGTATATATAAATGAACTTGTAGAATTAATGCATGTGTACATGCACAACACTATATTATTTTGAGATTGTTTGGTTAATCTTTTTTAAAAAATTCGCGCCATGTATATATACTTTTCAGACTGCCAAGTTTCACTTGGCTGAAGTTACCATACAGCTCAAGAATAGGAAAATACAGTCTTTAAAAGTAAGAATTGATGAAATTGATTTTTTGAGCAAAAATTAACCTTTGTTTAAGGTGCACTATTAAAAAAATCCTATTACATGTGTTAGGTGTTTTTTCCCTTAGATCTATGTTGAATATCTGTTTACTATTGGCTATGCTGAGTAGATGATTAGAAATACTTAACTGAATTATTTGTGCTTAATATGAATTTATTTCTCTATCAAAAGGAAAGTTTTAGATGCTTTCAATTATCCCTTTGGTTCAGCTAACAAAAACTTCAGCTCACTGAGGGAAACCTGAGATGCTAAACACAAATACCTTATTTTAAGCAGCAAGCTATGGAATATGCTTAGAATTCTGTCTTTGGGATTTCATTTAGACTATAAGACTGTGAAGATTCCATTTTGTCAGTATCACCTGCCAACTGCAAAGGCCAAAATACACAACTTGTACTAACCCCAAAACATACCTTCCAGTCTACTGCAAGGGCCAATACAACTTTTAGGTAAGACCCTTAACATTCCGAGTCTCAGTTTATTCATCTGTAAAACAGAGACAAAAGACTTTGTCCTAAGACTCTTGTGATAATATTTTGAGAAGATGTATATGTTAAGGCAGCATATTCTGTGAAAGTACTATAATTACAAATTGAGTTTCAATTAGTAAACTAATTGTGTATATACTCTTAGGACATATACTACATAAGAAGTGAGATATTCTTGATGCTATTTTTGAATCATTGTTAGTTTTCCATGTTACTTACTTAAGGCAACTGACTTCTTTCTACCATCTATATGTTATAAACTATCTTCTATTGTCTCTATGTGAATTGAAGGCATGCCTTTAGAAGTTGTTATAGCCATACCATCTATATGTAAGAATTGCTTGCTTCAGAAACAAAAAGTCAGATACATTCAAGATGGTATATTATTAAAATGGGGAGATGTCAAGGAATAAATCACCATTCAAATATTTATTCATTTGATAAGTATTTATTGAATCCCTGCTATTTGTCTGACACCATTTTTGGATCTAAAGATTCAGTGTAAATAAAACTGTTGTGTGGGTCTTCCCCTTATGGAACACATAAGCTAGAGTAAGAAAGAAACAGTGAAGACTGATAGAGAAAATAATTTAATCCCAAATGTGACAAGTGTCTTTAAGGACAGGTATAATAAATTACAGAAACATATGGTACCTGGTGGGGACTGCCAAGGAAGTCTTCTTAAAGGAGGTCATTTGACCCTTAGAAGATTTATAAGAACTAACCCAGCAGAAAAAGAATTGCAGTCCACTGCAAGGGCCAATACAACTATAAAGTTTTATAAATTAGTCAAGGTATACTAAGGTCACACACATTAAAAAAAACGGCCTGAGTGTATTTTATATTTGTACTTAATCAGGAGCATAACCTTTTTCTGGTCTTCCCTTAATTTAGATAATGCACACTGCTTATAGGTGTTTAGATATAAATGTGTATTTTGTGACTTAAGTTACTCCTTAGGGAATCAAGCTCATCTATAACATTTTATTTTGAGTTATTATATGCTGTCTATCATTTTGGAACAATTATCTTCTAAAAATACCTTCTGGTGAAAGATACCATGGAAAAACGAGGAAAGTGCTACTAAGACAGGCAAAACTTGATATTCTCAGAAAGCTACTTTGAGAAACAGGAAGAAACAGACTCAGAAGTTTGTCATGATGATTGGCAATAGATTTGCATCCAAGAAAACATAGTAGGTTTGAATTTGCAAACTCCCAGATTGCACAGTCAAATAGGATTTGCTAAGCTATTCTAAGGTGTTGCCTTAGAACCCTCCCCTGCCCCACACTGCCTGTTTGTCTCTTGAATTTGGTGTGATCTAATACATTCAGCTCCAGAAATAAAGTGATTGAAGAGATGTACATTTAATGCTATTTGGTTTATAGGTCTTGATAATATATATTATGTGAACCTTGTGAGGAAATTAATATGAATTCCTGTTAAAATTCAACATAATTTGTCTACCCATGAGGGAAAAGGAAAAGTACTGCTGATACTTAATGAATGCTGGCAGATCTTTAAATTTCTAAAAGATTTCCATCTGTATCCTGACACGGTATAACAGAAAGAAAGTTTATGAGAGAAAATTGCCCCTGACTCAGTGAGATCGTAATGTATTTGTTTCTCTAGCCGTGGCTTCTTACCACGTAATGAATGGAGGTACCACTTAGCACGCTAGGCCTGTGTGTGCCTGGCATTCTGAACCTTAATCTGACTAATGCCCTCACTGCAAGTTGTAAATAGATTACAAAGAAAAATTCAATATTTTTGTCCTTCTCCCATCAGAGCAGCCCACATTAGTTGTTTCCTGCCACATAATTGCATTACATGCTGGGATGTGATCCATGGTTAATGGCAGTCACAGCTAACTGTCACTTTGCTTTTAGCCTCAGTCATTCAGTGTGATTTACATATTTAGCACCATGACAAGAACTGGCTTTGTTAAACCACTTGTGGAGGCATGATGCTAACATCTATCAAGAAAATAGTATTTTTTTTTCTCAGAGGGACACCTTTGCCAGAGGGTAAAACATATATGCACAGCATCTGTAAATTACTTTATTAAGGATTTTTATGCCCTTAAAAATATTGACTATATTATGGGGCAACACCTCTGAGACACTATTTTTATTACCTGAAAAATGGATTTTTGTTTAAATTTCTTACTAGTTTAACCTAATTTAAAAATTACTTTTAAGTAATAGTAGCAAATACCTGAGCATGTTTCCATGAACCTGGTATGAAAAATGGAAAATCTAATGTATCAAAATCATTAACAAAGCAAATGTGTTCAGGTAGAAAATCTTTGAGCTCTATTGAAATGTGAGAAATGGTCAATTTTAGGAGATTTTATTGTCATGTCTGAGCAGATACCAATTTAAATATTACTGAAATCATTCATTTACTTCTATGAAAGTTTCCTCCATGGGGTGACTTGAATGCCTAAGGATTATGAGCATAAAGGTGAAGTTGTGTCTTTGCCTTATTTTACACATGAATTCTCTTCAGAACCATGCCCCGTTTCCCTTACTTCATTGTTCTGAGAGAAGAGGATTAGACAATTGCTAGCTGTGAATAGAAATTCTCCATGCTTGGTTGAAAGTAGTCTATCCAATTTCTTTGTCAGTATCCTGATCTATAAGAGTTAGAACTGCCTGATTCCAGTCCATTCTTCATACCATTATCAGGGTGTGTTTTTTTGCATGTGTGAAATGCAAAATGATTTTTTCATATATTTTTAATATATCTTTTCTTATTTTTATGTGTTCCCTCATCAAATGAAAGCTTGACTCTCTGCTTAAAATCTTTAAATGGTGGAGGGGGGCTCTCTTGTCCCTTCCTGGCTTGAGTCAGGAGCTCTGTCCTCTCACTTTCTCTCTAAATAAAAGCCTCTGCCTTGCAAAAAAAAAAAAAAAAAAATCTTTAAATGGTTCCTAATCACCAATGAAATGAAGTCACAGTTCCCTGTATTCATGGGGCATGGTAGGCCCTTCACATCTGGTCCTCCTACCTCCTTTTCCAGTGCCATTTTTATTGCCATAGTCCACTTGTATTGCCTGCTCTTTGACTACTTAGTACCCAGTACGTAGTATACTGTTTTCTCCTAGTCTAACAAATATTCTTCTTCATCTTTTAAGTTTCTTCCAAAACAGTGTGATCTTGACAAAGCAATCTTCCCACAAATGTTCTTCCAGACAATACCCGGATGTCACCTCCAATGCCTAGCTCCTCAGAAAACTTCTATCTCTCGGCTTCCACAGTCATTGGTTCATATTTCTAGTTTCATCAATTTTCCAATTGCATGGTTCTAAATAAACTCCTACATCTTTCTCCCACATGTGAGAGGAAACCCTTCAAAGGAAGGGACCGTTTGATCAGCTTTACATCTTGTGTATCTAGCAGGGACAGTGCAGTTTCTCTGGAATGTAAACAGGAGAGCAGACCTGGTTATTGCTCTGTTCATGGAGTCTAAATAGGAGCTCTGCAAATATCTTCTCAAGGAATAGATCACTGTAAACATCGAGTGAAGACAGCCATCAACTGCACCGATGTAGATGGTTGTCTAGTGGTCAAACATTCCTCTATCTGTGTCTGTCTTAGGTGGTTTCCCCTTATGTAATTTGATTAAATGGTACATTTACTACTTACAACACTAGTTCTGTGTGCCGTATTTTTGGAAGAGAGGTAGCTTCCATTTCCCTTAGTCTAACATATTTAGCTTGCCATGAAAGTGTTGAGGTTGGAAAACACTTTGAACCTGAGATTAACAAAGAATAGAAGCAATTTCTTAGAAAACACACATGTACAAACATAATTGAAAATATGTGTGTATTGCTAAACTCTCTTTTGTGGTATTTAGTTTGTCTTCTACCAGGGAACTCTTAGCTTTTGCTAATTTGACGAGGTCAGCAGTTGCACCGTCTGTCTTGCAGTGATCGGAGGTTGTAAGGAGTTTCTCTTGGGTGAATCACACAATCGTTAACTTCTCTATCACTGAGAGAGCTTCCCAGCTATTCTTTCTGTCTTTCTGAATCAATGTCCCTGGGGTATCAGTGTCCTTTTATATCCAACAGAAAGTATGAATCCCATTTCTGAGGGCACTGGCTAATGGGAACCTGAAGAAGACTTTAATTGCCTCTGACACTCAACCACTTTTCTCTTTGTATTTTGGTGCTGGACCACCTAAAAAAAGAAGGGACAAACTGATTATAAAAATGCTGAGATAAGTTTTGGACAGGGTTGTAGAACATTCCATGGACTATAAATTTTTATTTATTAATATGCTTGATACCACAGGCTGCTCTTTGATTTTTAATAATGGAAATGTCCAAATTGCTCTGGTACAACTTGTCCAGTAAACTCTTGATATTTGATTTTTCTATAGTGCCCTGGTAAAAATTTAGATAAAAAATTATGAAGGAATAAAAAACTGAAGGAATGTATTTAAACCATTTTACAAATATATATGCATATGGGTATATGGAGACAGACCCAAGGATAGAGAGAGCCCTACTTGACTGCTTTAATTCTGAATTTCCAGTGGCTAGTACACAGTAAGCACTGAAAAAATAGTTGTTGAATGAAAGAATAAAAGAAGGAAGGCAAGAAAGAATGAACGTTAGGTATAACTAGTTATTTTAAGGAGCCAAATCCATTCACTTATTTGCAAATGAGATCAGAATGTTGCTTGCCCCCTAGTGGTCTGTTTTAATGAAATAGGAAAATAAAACTTCAATCTGGTTTTTAGAAGATGAATATTTACTTGATAATATAAAGTATTTTTAAATAGTTGTTAGGGGAATTTTCATTTTTAATAAATATATGTCTTACAAAGTTTTCTTTTTTCTGTGTTATAACTTCTGCAGTGAAACATGTCAGGGAGGATTTGGGAAACCAAGAATAAAAGGACCTTTCCCTTTAGAAAGATTCAGATATTTTGTGTATGTTGGTATCTTAAACCTGGTACCATTAAGTTGCAGGTGTATTTCTAATTTGTTGTGCCTTAAATAAAATACAGAATAAAAAATGGTATTTCCTATCATGAAGAATCTAATATTTCACAGGTGGGAAGTAAAATTGGTTTCACAGAGTATTGTAATTATAGACATCCACCTTATTTTGGAATATTCTTATTAGAGCTATTATAAAACTGACAATTTAGACACTTATGCGGCTGATTAATATATTTTTTCATATCCTATTGTTCATGTCTTGTTACTCTTATGCAAATAATTATTTGGAAGAAAATGGGCCTCTATTCTAACATCAAGAATAACAATCCAATGAGAACAAAATTAAGTTAACTTTCATCAAAACTTACATTTTGAGGTAGGTATTTTTCTCTTAACAACTTCCTAATTGCCTAATAATTGTCTTTAGTCTACATGATTGCAGTCCTTTTTAACTGAATTAATAACAGGCTACATACATTTTTGGTAATCAGTTGAATCAGTTATTTAATGACTGTATGTCAATCTTCAAATTTTTATTAGACCTCTTCCCCTTGTTTCTGTATTTTAGCATCTCCTTTCCTTGACTGGCTTCAGTTTGTGGTTTATATAATAGAAATAAAGATGGAAGTTTTTTTAACTACAAGGAAGGGCCTACTAATCAGGAGTTAAGGGCTGAAATGTCTGTAAAAGAACATAGAATTATAGAGTAAAAGTCTGTAAGAAATCCCTGCATAAGGAAGCTTAAAATAATATTTTAATCAAAATTGGGTTATACTTCCCTAACTGCTATCAGATACAACATTAACAATTACTCTGAAGCATATGAGTAGATATTTTATGGTTACTAAAAATGATCCTTTAAAATATTTTTCTCTGGGCTTCCAAAGTTTTTAATTGATGTAGTGACAACTGATAAGTCAACAGTAAATTTAATTAGATATTATTACACATTTTTTATTGTTGTTATTCCAGTGGTATCATATATTGAGTCTTCCACTTGATTGAAAATTAATTTTTCTACATTCTTAGTTCTCCAGGATTTAGTTGAACTCATTTTTGAAATTTAGAATTATAGTGAGATATTGTGAGTACAAGAGTTTAAAAACTAAAAGATTTTCATTTCTGTTCCTAACTCTGGATTTTTCATGTCTAGCTATCTAGTAGTTTCTAGGACGAAAAAAAAAGTTTCATTTTATAAATTTGGGACATTGTGTTAAAAATAAGTTGTTTACTATAGGACTTCTCAGAGCCCATTAAATGTTAATGTGCATTATTAATCTCCAAGATGGGTTGTAATATGCAGCTCTATCCGAGTGTGAGGAATCGTTTTTGTGGAAACTTTGGACCACAAGAAATGTTGCTCTGGTCTACCCTCTTTGGGAACAAACAAGATTCGAGTAGGACGTTGGAGAATGAGTAGCATAAAGATAGAAAGAAAAAGAAACACATTGAGGGAAGAGAGGAACGTCACGAGTCAGAGCATGAATGAAAACGTAATTTCAGAGTACGTTTTATTAGTTCATCCTGACTGGACCAGAGAATTCATACTGGCAAATACTATTCATTGAATCTGGGTTACAAACATGGGGCCAGACTGTACAGAGCCTGCCAGGTTAAGGGATTCGGGCTTTATCGTGTAGTGTACAGGAAGCTGTTAAAAGTTTTTAATTAGCAAGATGATAATGGTAATAATAGTAGTGGCCGGCATTTATTGAGCAGTTGTCTTAGGAACTTTTCTAAGTACTTTATGTGTATTAACACATTTATTCCTCTCAACAACCCAACATTGTAGGTAGGAAATAAGGCAACAAAATGTCAAGAAGTTTTTACAATATTAGTAACCTAGTGGAAATTGGAGCTGGTATGCATGCATCCCCAAACAGTGTGATTACAGAATCTTTACTGTTAAACTCTGCTCTATGATATAAAGACAGTGATGAATAGGAAGATTCATCTGGAATCACATGAAGGATGGATCCAGGTGGAGGCAGACTGAAAGAAAAATTGACTGGTTAGGAGATTCTTGCAGTAAACTAAGAGTGAATCCTGACTTCTTCAGCTAATATGATGGTAGTGGGAATGGAAAGGAAGGGGTAAAATTTAGAGATTCTAGGAAGGCAACTACTAGTAAACATTTTTGACTTAATGGATGGCTTCCCATTGATCCAAGGAAGTGAAGGAGTCCCTTCAGCAGTTATAGCTGATTGCGGCATTTTGAGTAAGAGGTTGGGAAAGATTATGATACCACTAACAAAACTGAGGAACTCATACAGAAGAGACAGTCATGGGGAAAATGATGAGTCTGAATGTTACAGATCTTTATTTGGCAATGATGTCAGCATGCTAGAATTATGTGGCTGTACTGGGAGGGAGAAATGGCTATACATAGAACATTGAGTTAATCAGCACCATTGTGATGAAGGAGGCCAGGGGAAGGTGAGTTTTTTAAGGCCATGTCTGAGATAGGAAGAGCTGAGGTTAGGGGATGGGGTCTTGGTATCTGGTCAGTGTTACAAGTCTGTAGAAGAAGAAAAAATTCAGAGAAGGAAACAAATAATTTTTAAGAAAACAGAAAATGTAATGCTGCAGGGGCTACATAGAAGAAGATACTTGAAATGATGGCACCCAATATTGTTAAAGAGGAAGGGAGAAAACGGAGAACTAGAATGATGGAGGAAGGGTTAAGTCATTTCATTGCGTTGGTCTGGCTGCTGGCTGTCATTAGAAAGAACTCAGTCATTCCAGTGTTACCAGTTGTCCTTCATCTATTCTAATTACCTAATGGTGCATCCTTAGCCCATTTTCTTTAGTCCGTTTAAATAGATAATCACTTTCCTTTGTATCTGTCAATCAGTTTGCTCAGTATGATAACATATTAGAGAGGAAATAAAAATGATTTTTCTCCAATCTTTTTTGATAGGTTTGATAGCCTGAAAATTCATGGGACCCAACAACTTTGAAAACTGAAAACTGCCACACATTAAGTCCTCAAAACTTTATTGAGTTCCCACCGTATACTTCAAAATAAAGTTATAATGATTTTCAGGTGGTTTAGAGTACAATTTCCAATCATCTAGTGTATAGGTGTGTTTTGTATATACACATAGACTATTTATTTATGCCACTCATTCTGCCTTGCTTGTATTATATTTTTAATATACTTGCCCTCAAAAATCAGACAATGAAGGCATTAGACCATAATAATTATGGAAGAGAATCAACTGTATCCTGGATATTATCATTGCCATATACATAAGCAAGCATTTCATTCTGTTTCATTCTTCT
This sequence comes from Manis pentadactyla, assembly GCF_030020395.1. Lineage (NCBI taxonomy): Eukaryota > Metazoa > Chordata > Mammalia > Pholidota > Manidae > Manis > Manis pentadactyla. Next base: position 80,355,746 of record NC_080023.1, on the reverse strand, counting down.
AATTAATACAGCACAGCTATTTAAAAAAATCCATATTGGTGATGTGGTTTCTGATTCTTTTTTCCCAGGTTTATTATCTGTCTAACCCCACTCCATAGATATTTTGCTAGGTCTTCTTCCCCTCCGTAGCAATTAGCCTTACTCTATATATGCCTGGTTTTTAAAAAATTGTAAAGGAAAACATAATATATTATTATATTGAAGACCATTCAAAATAGTAAAATGTGTGAGTGAGAGGATGGATTACTACTGAGCATTATAAAATCACTATCACCTAGGGGCAAAAACCGTCATGTGATGGTGAGGATGCCTGGAATGTGCTGTAGTATTGGGCATCAGTTAAGTACAGTAATATATGATAATTACTCATCTGGGGCAGATAAAAACAACATCCTAAATACAAATAGGCTTATGGCAATGTTGCTCTGAATTTATTGCTCCAAAGTTGAATATCCTGCAACTACCTAGTGATTTTACTGCCAACTTATTTTTGATTATTTTCACATAACAGAATCTTGTCTAGTTTGTCTACATGTCCTGGGAAGTTCATAAAAATAAATTTAGCCACTTGTTAAGAATAAGATGAATTTATAATGAAAATAAAAATTAGAACAGTGAAGTAAGTAAATGAAACATGTTTTTCAGCCTTTTCTTTTTGCCAAATATTAAGAGAAAGGATAAATGTCAGCACATATCCTAGTCTTCTGATAGCTCCTAAGAAAAAAGCCCTTTTGAGTTACTTTTCACCCTTGAAATTAGTTCAACCTTGTGTTCTTTGAATATGCTCTTGGACTTCATCTGAGACAGAGATAAAATCAAAGTTGTGACCTTAATGCTTCCACTTCCCAGAAGACGTAGTTTCTCACTTCTTGCAGAAACTGAGGTATTGCCTTTTCAACAGCCCCTGTATTTCAAATTGAGGGGCAGAAGTTTCACTGTTAGATATAAGGTTATGTAGGCACATATTTTTCTCCAGTAGTAGCATAATAAGTGATAAATTTATTTGGCTATTATTGCACTGAGTAATACACAAATGCCATGTGTTCCCATAACCTAAATCTGACATGTGTTGAGGAAGAACTTTTTGAAATAATGGTCAAACCAATTTGCTTTACTTGCTTAAAATATTATTTCACCCAATGACAGAACAAAAAGAGTGTTTATAAGGCATACTGCATAATTAGGAAGTAAATTCCTAAGATATATGGCTAATACAGCAGAGTTTGAATAGCACCATTTCTAAAGCTGAATCATGGTCTTTGATGAGAGTGGGCTATAACAATGCAGGCTTTGAGAGCCTTGCAAAATCTCAATTAAGTTGCTGAAATGTTTCCACGGTTTATTTTTCTAGGATCTTTTCCATGACTGCTTGCTCATAAAGACCTAGCTGTGGAAGGAAATTAGACAGGAACTCTTGAATTGGCCTCTTGTTTGCTTAGTTCTATTGACCTGTACCAGGGTGGTAACACTTTGGGAGCCTTAAGCTGTTCATTTGCTACTGTTCTTAATCGATAAATTGTTCTGTTAATGAATAATTAAAATCAAATTCTGATAATGGACCAATTGAAGCAGAAACAAAATTCTGAAATTAAGAAGTGAGTATTTGTTGATTTTTCTGATGCTCTGCCATATCTAGCATTGCTGTTTTTATTTTTTTAGAGTGTATCAGGAATCTTTGGATAAGTAACCTAAGCCCCTGAGTTTTAGACTAAGTTGGAATTGAATAATTTAAAACATATAGAAATTCCTTATTGAAAGTAATTGCAGAAAAATTAACTAATATCATAAGAATAGGTCATAAAAATATGAAAGAGTCCACCCCCAAATTTAAATTGGGAAGTATGATATCATAAGGCAGAAACATTAGTGAGTGATTCATATAAGTGATGTGTTACACACATATATGCATATATAATATCTTTGCACAAAAACATTTTTTAAAGAATAGTTAATTTGATTTTGGTACAAGGATTAATTTTACACTCCCTATTTTAATGTGTCAGCCTTTTTTTTGAAACCATAGTTCAATTTTGTTTCTGTGCAGACTTGACATGATGTGTGTATTTCTCTCATTTAAAAAAAATTTTTATGTTTACCTTTAAATAATAGACAAAATCAGTAATGAAATACTCCTGAAGTTATTCAGTACCATAACCATGATTATAATTCATGCTATTTCTTTCAAGACTACTATTAAGAAATTAGGTTCATAAAAATGTGATTCATATACAAGTATATATATTCTTTGTATATATTTGCCAAAGACTTGGTATTAAGAGGAAATAATAGGTGCCTGAAATGGACAACTGGGGATTTGAAGATAGGAGGTTAAAGAAATGCCAGAAGTTTTCAGTGTGTTTTGTGCTATATTTAGAACCAAGTGGTAGGTAAATTTGCTCTGAGGGGAATGCTATTTGCAGTAGTAAGGGGAAGAGGACCCAAGGCATAAAGGCAGAGAAAAATGGAAAACCTTTTCTAGGATCTGAGAACCAGGAAGTGCCATCTTATATTACCAGCCATTGGCTGTTCATTATTTCATAGAAAATGTCAGTGGGACTTCAAGAACAGAAGTCTTGTTTTACTGTATAATGTGAATGGAGTTAAGATAAAAATCATACATTGTAAAAATGATAGGAAATAAATGTTCAGGATTCTTAGTGATATTAGATAGTGGTGATTGATTAATGACACTAATTTGAAGTTCCTCTGGGGTTGATGTGAAGTGATAATTAGAGACTGAAGTGAAAGAGAAGAAAATGTTAGATGTCTCTGAAACTAAAGTTGCTTTGTTACATTGAGGGTATTAATGAAAAACTTCCACTGAGTGTAAGGAAAATGAAATAGGACAGAATAGAAACAGTGTTAAATGTCTGACAACAATAAAGAATTTAGAGGAATAGAGAGAGGGGCATGCTTTTCTACAGAGCTGGTTGGATGGTTTTGCATATTCAAGTAAAAAGAACAGAAATAAAGTAAGGTACATAAATCATATGACTACTATTCTATTATTTTAGTGCCTCTTAATAAATTTGCTGGCATTTTAATTTATTTGGCTTCTATTCTTCAATAACTTTCAGAAGGTTTGTGTCCTGACAGCAGCCAAACAATATTTAAAAAAAGAAACTGAAAACCTATTACACTAGGACAAGAATTATGTCAAATGACTCTAATAGACAATAAATTACAATAAGAATCAAAATGAATGTCAACCCATTAATGTTAAAAAGGGAAAAGTTAGATATATTGTCCAATAATTACAAATTTGAAGGTAATAGAAGACATATGAATTAAACTTTTTTCCTCAATATGAAGTTAAAAGATGGGATACACTTGGGAAATATTAATAGAAGTCTCTCTCTATATATATTTTTTGTTTTGTTACATGTTTTGTTTATATATATATATACATATATTTGTTTTTTTTAAAGAAAGAGGGAATGTAAAGCTAGTCAGAATCCAGGATAATATCATTTGAAAAATCTGAGATGTGTACAAGTCTTGCTTGGCAGGGCAGAAATGTTAAAGATTCTGGTAATATTCATGTCACTTTATATTTTAAAAATCCTGGGCAAAAATCTATGATCTGCCCTAAAAGGAAGTTATAGGGGACACTTTCATTAAGCACTTCTTATAAGGAAGGTAACTACTTCATTGTTAACAGTGGTAAAAATGGTGGCCAACAGATCCTGAGTCCTCTGTTGAATATTTGTCATTGTTGTGTAACTGTTCTGTAATTATGCCATTTAATTGTTTAAAACTATGTATCAATTTTCAAATGTTTATGTGAGATGTATTTGATTACATTTCTAACAAAGTTTCTAATCTAAAGTTTTTACAAGGTGATCAGGGCTGAATCAAATCCATAGTAATAAATAACCAAACTAGGAAAAGTTTATGTTCATCAGTAAAAGATGAAGTGTAAATGCCCGTTAACTGGTGTCAAAACTAGTGATGAAGTTTATGAATACACAATCATGGTAAGAATTTGAAAATATATATAAATGTTCTTCAAGCTAATGAACCACAGTTTTTGAAGTTAAAAAAGGCCCCTTTTTAGAAGGCCGATTTGTCAACATAAGAGTAGGATTCGTTTGTTAACATTAACATTTTTTATAAATTGAGGGAAAAATCACCTCTCTTTTTACAGTAACAGTTGTCTGTGGCTGCATAATCACAGGTTTCCAATCATGAAATAAACATTTCTGATGTAAGAGCAAAGAAGCTTTGGTAAATAGATGTACATTTCAAAAACTGTTTTACATGGAAGAGGTCATTCATCACTGTGAGAATATTTTCAAAGGTGGTATCAGATGTGAAGTACAAAACTACCTCAAAGCTGAATCCTGCAAAAGCAATTAAAATAGACAAAAGAATCTTTGGTCCTATGAATGTTCCTAGAGTTCTGATATGGCCTTTTAATATTTATACAAATTATAGTTTGTTACTTTTAAAGCTCTTCCACCTCAGAATTATTTTATTTCAGCTATATATGTATCAAATAATTTATTAATTTATTAACAGTGATTGAGATTTATATACTCTTCAGTGTGTAATAATACTAGTATTTGATAGGGCTGGAAATGACCTTTCAGGTATGACAGGGTTCATTAAGCTAATTAGTAACAAAAAATACATTGCAAATAGGAATGGCTAGCCTTCTTAGAAAGCAAACTCCTTTCAACTTTTCCTAATTGAATAGTGAAATTATATGTAAATACCATATTTATAGAGTGATTGATACTAGTTGCTAACAATAAAAACTCTAAATAATGGCCTGGCTTTCAGAGTTCTGAGCCAGTGAAATATGCCTCCAGCTAATCATTCTTTTAAAGAGCACAGGCCCATGCAGAACAGAGGACCAGCTGCATATTTATCCTTAAAAATGAAGATCTAATTGTGCTTTCATCTGTTTCAACATTTCAAACAGAAAGTACTTTCCAAAATCTAAAAGAAGTATATTAATTTATACCTCTGCAACTAGGCAGGATTAGAATTACATCTCTTTTTAATGCCTGTGAATAGTGTTTTCTCTCTAACCCATATTATCTAAATTCTGCAAAAATTTATTAACACATAGGAAATAGTATTATTCTGTTAATTTGCTAATGGTCATGTAGTACTATTTACAATAACTGTTAACGTTAGAAAGCTGGAACATTTATTTTTTGCGTGTTATAGCACATGGCTTGCCGAAGGGAAAGAAAGATTCACGGTACTTGTGCATAAACACAATCTAGGTGATATCAACGGGGCTGAATTTTCCCCCCTCAAATAACCAGTAAATGAAAATTGCTCCCTAGTATTTCAAATTAAAAAAGTGCTAAAAACTATTAGCTAAAAGAGCTTTCTGCCTGACTGCATTAATTTCCTATTCATTTCATTAAAGGGGAAGTTTTGATAGGGCTTATAAATTATGGCATGTCCCTAGCAGACTAATAGTTTGAGGAAAACATGTAATGGCTCTCTTTAATCAAAATAAGAGCAAGTTGTTGTTTATCCAGCTGAGGAACCTTGGATCAAGGGTACTCATTTTATTATTTCTATCCCAAATCAAAAGTAGCCCATATAAATATGACCAATGAAATACACGTAGAAATTTAGGAAAAAAGATTACTTTTGCTATGATAGGCATAGTTTCTTGGAAACTCATGTATTATTAACCAGATTATTTATTTAGGATTTAATATGGGCCAGTTATTGTACTATAAGCACTAGGGCTACCATAGTGAGCAAAGCACTTATGATGCCTGTCCTCATGAAATTTATTGTCTGGGAGAATACTGTAAATTGCTAGGGTAGAACTTGTGGGACCCCCTAACTCCACTGAAACTGGAGAGTCTCTCACTATTATTCTTTGTGGGATGACAAGGTATAAGTAAGAATGAAATAAAAATGGAAATTAAATTTATTTTCTATTAAGAAAATAGCACAGCACTTCCGTGAACTAGATGTTATGAATTGGCTGCTACAAGAACAAAATGAAACTCCAAAGTTTATATCATTTATTTTAATCTCCATGTCAACTGGATTTGTAGACTACCTTCATAGTGCTTCAGCTATGAATAAGTCAGACACTCAAGGTGTATTGTGTTCGAAGGATGATGGACTGATTCATCCTCATGTGCCTTCCGCTTTCTGAAATCCAGGTGTGTACTTAATGGCCTTGGAGGTAGTCAGTTAACCTTTCTGAAACATGGCTGTTTTATCTTGTTAATCACAGTCAATGACTGTCCTTGCACTCCTGATCCTCTCCAGTGCCTCCATCTTCCATATGTGCACACACATACCACCAACTTCTAACTAGATGTCAGTGCAGACTTACCTTAATGGCTTTAGCAAATGTCTGTGACTGAGAGGAGGGAGCTCATTAGAATGCTTTGTCTCTTTATAAGATTTAAAGTAGTTTCAGTTTCCTCTGATTGACTTCTATGGTCTTCCCTTTATCTGGCCACAACTTCACTTCTCTGGCCCAGATCAATGTCAGTAAAGTGAATCAGTTATTTGAAAGCTGTCTGTTGACCTATCCTTCGTGATTGGTTGCATGAGAAGAGCACATGAGTGAGGTTTCCAGGGAGAAGAACCTGCCCTTGCTACCTCTCCTAGAGATCACTAGGGTTTTCCACAGAGGCCCAGGCTGCTTGTGTAGAAGCAAGACCTGAGAATGTTCTCTCATAACTGTCATGAAGCTGAAAGCCACATCAGCCTTCCTCCACAGTCTGTGGGAATTATTTATAAAAAGAAGACAGGGGTTGAGTTCTTTTTTGGCCTTCAAAACATTTTTGAAGGGAACAGTGAACAAGGCCTCAGCTGCCTAAGGGTATTGAGCTGACTTTTCAAACTCTATCTATTATATCCAGAATATTCCTTCCCACCTTGAGCTTTTGAAAAATCTGAAAGGCATATTCCATCATTCTCATTTTATAGATAAGAAAACAAAGTAAGGAAGTGATGAAGCAGTTTTCTAAGTCTACACCCAGGTCTATGAGATTTGAAAGATGGTGGCCTTTGCATTATGTCATGATTATTATGTATCTGCTGGTTGAATGAAATATTATATAGCTATTTAAAGCTTATAAATTATGTAGGATTATATGAAAATGCTTATGAAGAAGTAAATAAGAATGTAGGTCACAATAAAATGCTTATGTATAAAAAGACAGAAAAAACATGAAAGATGGAAATGATTTTTGTGGTTTTTTTTTTCCTGGAATTTCTAAACTTTAATACCATTATAATTTTATTGTTCATAAATACCTATTTTTAAAAAATAAATGAGTTGAATGATTCAGTGGTAAATGAGTGTGCAAGGACTATTAGTCATGTATATTTACTATATGTTGTTATATATGTGTCACCTGTGTGCTTTTGTACCATGAGTTTCCACTTACTACATTAGGTCTTGCAATTTCTTTACACCCCTAGGAAACCATTAGGGATTTCCACAAGAGTGTGGCCTGCAGGATCCAGCACAGCGATCCACTCATAGTGTTCAATAGATCCCAGGTGAAAGGTCATTGAATAAATAAGGATCCTTCTTAAAGGTCATTAATAATACAGCGTTTGTGAAATAAACATAGTATAAATGTTAATAATATAATAATATAATCTCTCATTGTCTTCTATGACATATTATCGATACAGATTTATATTTCAAAGGAAGCACAAATATATTTTTCTTGTTATACTTGTTCTCAATGCTATTGTTGTTAAAGGGCCCAATATTTATACCACTTGGTCAACTTGGGTTCTTCTGGATACAAGTAATATCTCTGTTTGAAATCCAGGATGGGCTAAAAATGATTCTTCTGTTAGTAGTATCCTTTAAGATAATTTAGTTTAGAGCCTACAAATTGACTGAGGATGGGCAGGTCATAATTTCTTAATTAAAACAAGAGCAACCTATAATTATTTCTCCTTCTGTATTCTTCAGCTATCTAACATGACAAAATATTGATGAAAGACAGTCAATATTTTCAATTTCTTATCAGATATCTGGGTTATTCACTAGTTTGAAAGAAAAAAAGAAAAAAGCCATTAGGCACTATTGGTTAAATCTTAATTTCTGAAGGCTCAGTAAATATCTCCTTTGAAAATAAAAAAAGACCCAAAATATGTAAGTAGTGTACATACATTGTTGACAGAGAATGCCACCCTGCTGCTAAGTTGGTAAGTAAGGATTTATGCAAAATAATTTATGTATAGAATGACCATTACTGTTTTTCTCTATAATGGTATAATCTCCCCGTCATCAGATTTTTAGTTTTCTAGTTGTAGTAGTTTTCCATTAAAAAAAAATTACTAAACTAGCATTGATTGAATTACCTCATGTGCAATATAGATGAGATAATGTATGTAAAATGCCTTGAAAAGTACAAAGTCCTATACAAATGAAAAGTGTTGGTATTAATAATAATATGTCCCTGAAGCATTTTAATTTCTCCATATGAACAAATTGTTGCCTGGAATCTGGAAACTTGGCCAGGCATTTGAACTTTGGTAAATCTTCAAAGTTCCTCCTCCTTTTTGGCCCTTTATGTGGCTGCTGCTGTGGATGGTCTCAAGAGAGAGTCCATTAACTTCATGATTTAAAAATGAGAATGGTTGAGTTGGCCACTGAAAGAATTTGAGCTTTTGAGTCAGAACTCCAGATTTGAAATCCTAGATGTGTCCCTGAATGTTGAATTTGGGCAACCATTGGATCTCCTGGAGCCTCAGCTCCGTGTTCATGAAACACAGATTATAACCCATGTTGTCATTTACTCACTGAGGTATTTGTGAAGGTCCGGAGAGGTAGTACATGTGGGGTAATGCCACCTTTATGATAAGTACATATCAATTATTATCTTTTTGTTAAAAATATGTGGTCTCAACTCCATAAAACCTTCACTCTTCCTAGGAGGTTCTATCAATGCCAAACAAAGATGAATGCTTAACTTCATCTTGAAATTGACAAACTCTTCCTTTCTGATTTGAGAGACACCAGTTTTGTCAATCTCAAGTCCCTCTATACTGGTACAATTTGCCTTCTTAAAATTAACAAAAGTTACATTTGATAAAGAAACTATCCTATTGTTAAGAACATTCCCGAGAAAGGAGTGGAAAATGTATTATAGTCTTCCCTTTAGTTAGGCTTAGAAAATAAGGTATTATGTAAGAAAGAGAAAAATAGAGAGCAGTAATGTCCTCTCTTAAGTAAGGAAAATGGAAATGGATATGAGGCTTTGAGGAAAATAGAAAAACTCTTTTCAGCTTAATGACTAGCTAACTCCATTAAATTAAAAATGCTTGTTTGAGTGATATGCACAAGTATACAGAACTGGGTCACTTTCATTACATTTCAAGAAACATCCTATATATATATATATCTCCTATATAAATGTAATTTACAAATATTTCTATATATGGTGACCATATATATATATGCATATTTAAAAATGAAATCAACTTTTCTCCCAATTTTTCAATCAAATTTAAAAAAAGGTAATCATTAGCTACTTTTGGGTACTAACATTAATGAAGGCGTCTATAATAGATACTGACTTAAAAAATTGTATCATATAAATACATTATATGAACATCTTCATTTTAAATTGGATTTTAAAATAAGCTTAATTTTAGCTAAGATTTAGTTTAATAAGCTTTAATTTTATTTAGCATTGCCTCTCAGAAGACACTCCTTCCATTGAATTTGCTTTTTCGCATCTCAATTTTACATATCCAATTTTGAGAATTCCATGTAATGTGGGAAAGCATTCTAAACAGAGGTACATCTTTGAGGGGCATCCCATGCACTTTCTTTGATAAAAGCATTGAATTCTGTTAGCTATAATTAAGTGGGGTCGAGTGGCAACAAGATCTGGAAAAATATCCAGTGCCCTAAGCAAATTATGGGACTTCTTTGGTCTAATTTTTAACAGCTGAAAAGTCTCATCAGTAGTAAATCTTTTAAAGTTTCTGAAATCTTTGAATGAATCACAGGATGCCATTATTATTATTCCAGCTTAATATCTGAACATATAGATTCCCTCTTGACACTGCCATTAAATTATGAATGGCTTACTGTTTTATAAAATGTAAATGGATTCAAATGTCATTTGATATGTGCTTTTACATTCACCATTTAACACCACTCCTTAAGCCTATCCAATTATTTAAGCTATATTCAGCCAGTCATCTATTTTTCTTTTTAAACTCACTGATCATTGATCATATAACTGATTTTTCTTTCTTACCCTTTTCAGTCTGGGGAAACTTAACCTTAAGGTGAGTCAAGGGTTAAAACTGACTCCGGCAGTTTGAGTATCTCCTTATTGAATTTTGATATCATAGTTTTGATTTAATCGTAAAATGTACCATTTATTTGGCATCTTTAGCAGATTCAATTTTTGAAAACCAAAAATCCTGACATTGTAATTGAAATAGAATATTAATAAGGAATAGTAGTGGACCTTTCCTATTATTTGTCTTCAGATTGTTTCTTAGTAACAGGATTGGTCTTTGGCTCAGAATATTGGTGATCAGCCAGCCCTCTTTAACTTGGAGTTAACAAATTAATGATTTGCAAATCTCTCTGGAACAAGCAGGAATATGCGGCAAACTTCTGTCAACGATTTAAAAATTACCAACCTAGTTACTTGATACTTTAAATTCGTGAACAATGTTTGTCCTACATTATGTAGTTGGAAATGTATACCTAAGCACAATTTTAAAATTTAAAAGAAAGATTTATTGAAAAACATGTAGTGTGTTTACTTTTCACCTTCTGTGGTACTACTGATTATTCTTACAGATAAAAAAATTGCCAAAGTTCAATAAAGCTCACCCTCAATTGTTTCCATCCACTGACTAAAAAGTGCAATATTTGATAAAGACATTTAGATAGCCTTCTTTAAAAAGAATGTACACAGTAAAACCTTAGTTTGAAATGCAGTGTTTAACAGTCTGTCTCTAACTTAAAATTTCCTTCCATCTTTCCAACCATGAATTCTGTACTATAATTGGATTGTTTCAGTCACACTTTTCCAAAGGGGTCTATGAATTCCTCCTTCAAAGCTATATCCTTACTCTTGGTTTGGAATTCCTTACACCTTCTTTCTACTTCATTATGGTCTCAGATTCTAATTCTGAAAACATCTCATCCCTAATAAACCCAGCCATGGTCATTTCACATTTACCTGAACTTATATTGCAATTGTTATCTTTATTCTAATTTGAGGTTAAGCTTACATTACCTTACAATAATGTTGGTTACCTTTAAAGCTGCCCCAGTATATCACATGTACTGTAAGTTCTCTACAACATAGATCCAAACATTTTTGAGCCATTCACTAATTGAAGACAGTAATCTGAATCAGTCAAAAATTGTAACTATTAATTTAAAAGAAATGTAGTTATTTACTGCTAAATATATGTCTGGATATCAATATTTCCATACAGGAGTCCTCAGATAACTGCTTTTATATATAGATGAGAATGAGGTAAAAAAACCCTAAAAATCTTATCTTAGTTGAAAAGTTTCTTCTGTTAAATTAAACACTGTGTTTACAACAATTTCCTCCCCTGATCTCATTAGGAAATATTTATTTTAGAACACTAGTAAACTTAACCACAGGTATCTCCACTAGTAACCTAATCTCTATTAAAGGTGACATTGAGATTTTTTTTGTGATAACAATGATGAGTTATTATTAATTTTTTCTACATTGAATAAAATACACCTTTGAGTCTTAAACAGGGCTAAAAGTGTTTAATGCACAAGGAAACATAAGGACAAAAACCTTTAGACTATCTGCTATGTAATTTTGGAGAAATTATTTTAAAAAATGGCAGATAATTCAGGTTTTTAATGCTGGAAGATGATAGCTCAATAACAATGGCTGGTTTCTGTTAAATTGATCATATATTAATTTTAACAGGAAGCAGAACTAACTTTAAAAATTATACAACACAATGCTGCAAACTGTTAGTCTTTTTTTTTGTACATCAGCAATAAATGATAGAAGCATGGTAGAAACAAACACACATAGAGAGTCTTGAACTATCATCTTGGCTACTCAGTGTAAGAAGAAAGTACTTTCTTAAAATAATGTGACTAAACGCAAAAGTATAATTCATCCTAAAACCTATACATTCCTATTTAAATAGCAAAGGCCATACATCCGTTTACATTAGAAATTTATTTCTATCATACATTTCCTTTCTCACACAACTATGTATTTCACACAGACACAAAAACTTTTGCACAGTAAGTGTAACTAGGTAACTAATGTACTTATTTCAAGAGTTTCAGTGTATTTGCTGTATCTTATACATACATTTTTTTATATAAGCCAAAATTTCATAGTCTTCATGTTAGCTAAACAGTGCCATTGACTGGCATTTTAGTGTTTGGACCCATTGTTGATATTCAAATGGCAGTTTCTGTTGAGAGCAGAAAAGATCAGTAAATATCTTGGGGATGTCTTAATAAAAAAAATAGAACAAAACAAAAGGTAGAGATAGAATTTTATTTGCAACAAAACACTAACATTTCAATATTATAATTTATAGAGTGCTTTCATATAAATTTTCTCTTGATCTCTGGAACCATCTTCTGTAGCAATGATTATTTCTAACAATACAGCTTGGGAAATGGATTCACCAATAAGTGAATGAATCAGGATTTGGTTATGTGTTCTCTGTGACTGTGGAGTGGTCTCTGTTGCTTCACAGTAAACAGAAGGAGCTGTTCCCAAAACAGAACAAATGTTTTACTGCCATGTCCATTATGGACAGGCAGTTTTCCACATGTACATCTTTAAAATGTTCATTAAAGTAACATATATTTGACCTCTGCCTAACTCTGTGTCCTCTCCTAATACTGCACAGATTTTTTTCTATTAGTCAGTGAATATGATCACTTCTACAAAATACTGTCCCTTCTCCACCTTTAAAATGGCAATGCAGTTCTATACAGGGGAGATTTGCCAATGGTGCCTATGATTATTTTGTCAGTCTCTTGTTAAATAATTCACTATATTCCCATTTCCTTCCTTGTTCCATGCAAATTCCATATGTATACATATATGTACTTTTTTAACCAGTCGTTGAAAAAGTTTTATTTGCCAATATGAGAGCCTTAGAAAAGAGGCAATGCTCATATTCCCTCTGTCTTCTGCGCTACCACCTGCCCATTCATTTGTTTATTCAGTAGATACTTACTAAGTTCCTACTGTAGTCCATGAGCTAGGCACTGGGGAATTAGGGAAACACAGCCCCTTCCATGAAGATCCTTTCATCTAGAAAAAGAAATAGGTAATATATAAACATTACAGAAATACATTCTACAATGTATTTAGTACAGTGAAATGAGACCTGTCTGGATATATATATATATATATAATAATCCAGTTGTTCAATTTAAAGCATTTTGTATTTTAAAAGTTATTTTACCTTTTTAATTATCCTTTAACACAAATTAAAAACTTCAGAGACTTAATGGACTATCCCCTAGATATTCTCTCAATCAATATGACTAATGGATAAATGTATTCAGAAACAACATTTTCCTCTCAGTAGGAAGATTATTGAGCGACAACTACTGAATGCTAATTTTCTTTTCCATTTACATTTGTGGTTACGCTGACATTTCAGTCAGGTTTTATTGAAGCAATAAGGTCCATCACTAAAACTCAGGTGATGAATCTAATATGAGGGTAAATTATGCTTTATTTCATTAATGTGGACATATAGAATCTGAGTCATAGTGAAGATTTTAATTATCTTGTAATGATTAGAATAATTAATATAGGGGCTCTTTTTATATATTAATTAAAAGTTCACAGTGGGATCAGCAATTCAGATAAGCAATAAAATGTGGTTGAATGATTATTTTACTGTGACCTTTAGGAGGTTTATTGGCAGAAATATCTTGAAAAGTTCAAAATATTGAGTGTTGTCACATTTTCAATGCCTTTTTTCTTTTAGTTACTTCTGTAAGGACTTATGATAACTTGCTATATTTGAATTTGACCAATGCAACCCCTTTCATCTTCTCTAATTATTCCTTTGAATTGCCACACAATCATATTCTCCCTCTGTGTCCCTCCCATTGCTGTCTCTCAGATCTGTTCTTAGTCTCCTTTGCTGATACTTCTTTTTCTCCACAACTCTTAAGTTTTGAGGCCTCAGGGCTCCATCCTGGGTCTCTGTCTCTTCCCTGTCTATGTATTAGGCTTCCCCATGTATTTGCTCAAGTTGCATGTCATGGTTCTGATCATTTTTTTAGGTAATCTCACTTAATCCCATGGATTGGAATTTTAACCAGATGATGATGACTCCTAAAATCAATTCCAGCCCTGACATTCCCCCTGAAATCCACAATCATAGAGCCAACTGCATATTTGACATTTTCTCCTGGAATAAGAATGCCATAACAGAATTCTTGATTTCTTCCCCTTCTTCCTTCACCCCAAAACTCATTTTCTGCAGCCCATCCCCATTCCCTTCCTCCCTGTGTACATCACCACCTCTCATTGAGCCCGACTTGCCTTCATTCCATTCCTTAAGAATGCCAATGTACTTGCCACCTTAGAGATCTTTCTTTTTTAAGGAGAAAATTTTTTATTACTATTTTTCATAGATTTTTAAAATAAATTTTTAATTTTAGGATAGTTTTAGATGTGCAGAAAAATGGTGAAGATAGTACAGAAAGTTTCCATACACCCCATACTTATTTTCCTATGACAGTTGACCCTTGAACAACATGGGCATAAAGGGTGCTTATCCCCCTTGCAGTTGAAAATCTACATATAACTTCTGACTCTCTAAAGTCTTCATAGCCTACTATTGACCAGAATCCTTACTGATAACATAAACAGTTGGTTAACACATATTTTGTATGTTTCATATATTATATACTGTATTCTTACAAAACACCTTAGAGGTTTTTATTCTTTTACTTGCAATGCCCTGTTACCAGAAACTAAACAACCAATGCTTTCTTAACAGGCATCTCTCTTGTATCACTCTATCATAATTTCTAAGATCTTGAAAAGTATATTTCTTATTTATTTCCTTCCCCCTCCTCCCTCCCTCCCTGCTTTCCTTCCTTTACTGAAATATCATTTTTATTATATCCTTGTATCTTCATCCCCTTTGTACATAATATAATTTAACATAGCAGAGAAATGCTAAGCTGCATGGTTTTGTCAAATTCTGATTTTTCTAACTGATGTTTTCTTTTTTAAGGATGCTCTTGAAAGCTGGAGAGCATGCATGTCCACATGAGAATGAGCTACTACTTTATCTAACGTTATCTTTAGCTAGAGTCATCAAAATATTTGAAATATTCTGTGCTAACAACTCTTGCTTCCTCCTGAGACTGTGAATAAAATTATTTCCAGATGGCCCTGAAGTTTCAACATATTGCTATAGTTAACAAAAAGCTTTTGTAAATGTTATATGAACCACTAAGGGACATGCACTACCATTAATTTGTGTTTGAGTTCCTGTTGTTAATGGTAGAATTTGCTGGTACCTGCATTTTTCTCCTTAAATCATATATAATAATTAGAGTTTTGGTTGAGAGGAATCACAGTTACCAAATAAATGACATTAAAATACTTCAAAACATGTTAGGTGTACTTCTTAACAAAAACTAACTTTCAGAAGCTATGTAAGTATTACACTGTTTGATCTTAAGAAAAAAATTTATTTAAGAATCTGCAAAAACAGAGTTACGAAGACTTAGATTACTGTTGTTAGGGATTATATAAAGTGTGATTCATCCCTGTTTTTTCTTTTATTATATTTACACCAAGTAAATTCATGTGAAATTCTCTTTAGAACATTGTATTTCTGTTTAACTGTTACTCTGAATAATAATAATATTATGAATAGTGGTACATAGTATTATCAATAGTACATTGTTTTTCAGTTATTTATTTATGTTCACAGAAATTACATTAAAGAAATAAGGTGAGTGTCAACATTCCTGGTATTGACTTAATGGTTATGTCCAGAACATTTCCAGGATAGAGTATTTAAAAAGTCAATTGGGCTTACTGTAGTTTGACTGAAGGAGGCTAAAGATTGCTTCATTGATTGGACCAGTGTATCAACCACAGAAAGAAGAAAGGCTATCACTAAGAAAGGCTGTTGTTAGTCCTGATAAAAAACATCTGAAAAGTTTTGAATAAAATGGGATGGGATTTACCAAAATTCTCTTTAACCTACTTGTAAACAATTGACTTAAATGAAAAAGACAAACCTTAAATTACAGTGCCTTCACCCAGGAGAAAGGAGCTAACCAATAACAAATTCAGGGTCATAAAGTATACTTCCTATTTCCTTACCTAAGGCTATAGTTTCTTTTGCTGCTTGCCAACTTATATATGGTTACTAGGGAAACTTCCTGTTCTAAATTATGTTCCATGGAACTTACATGTATTCTCTGAATTTAGACTCTGAATTTAGATTCCACTTAAAATACCTAGGATGTGGTAGGAGGGAATTCTCTGATATATCACTTAACATTTGTAGTTTCTTTCTTAAAACGAAAAACTTTGGTGGCACGTTAAGTATTTATAATAGTGTAAATCAATACATAGCACATTTAACCAGCACGTCAATCTAACCAGTGTTTTTTTTTTGTCCAAATAAAATAAATTAGGCAAAAAGGAATGTTTCACTTTGAGTGATTTTATGTATGAACTTTTAAAAGTAGACCACAGAGCTTAGTGCTTATAGAGCATTTCCCTTTTGTATCTCTTGTGGCAAAATATGCGCTAGAGATTTATGGGCATATTTTCAAATGAGAATAAATATAGAGTCTATGGTATATGCTACTTTAGACTGTAATAAAACTTTGTATTCAGGTATTAGAGATGGCTATTCATTCATTCCTTTGTTTATCCAACAAGCACATATGTTCACTGTTAGGTGTAAGGCTATGTGCTAAATACAGAGGATCCCAAATCATAGGTTTTTCTTACTCTCAAGGAGCCTAGAGGGAAAGATGGCAATACATCAAGCATGAGAGTACATTGTGATAAATCCATGAATGAGAAGTGCTCTGGGGGCCAGGGTTATGGTGCAGAGCCACCCAAGTCAGATGGTGGGATACAGGACCATCTGGATTCTTCCAGGATCTGGAAGAAGGAATCCATTAAAGACTTTTTAAGCTGAGGAGGAACTCAGGTGACCCGATTTGCATTTGGGAATGATAATTCTGAGGGTGATGTGGAAGCGGGTGGGGATAAATTCAGACTGGACACAGAAACACCACATACTTAGTGCAGGATGATGAGAGCCCC
Organism: Manis pentadactyla; assembly: GCF_030020395.1. Lineage (NCBI taxonomy): Eukaryota > Metazoa > Chordata > Mammalia > Pholidota > Manidae > Manis > Manis pentadactyla. Next base: position 80,338,452 of record NC_080023.1, on the reverse strand, counting down.
AGGGAAGGCAGTGCAGTAGGAATGGAATGTTCAGAAGGGATGCCAGTGTTGACGTGTTTACGATTTAGAGTCAAAGGAAGAGTAGAAGTTACACTATGGGAGATGAGTGCCTATATTTTATAGGTTAGGAAATGATAGCCTAGAAAATGATGCTCACATATAGTCTTAAGTTTAGATAAAGGGGATATTATCAGTGTGAATAGGCAGTATTTTCAAGAACATTTCATACACTAAGGTTAAAATAATAAAAACTTCTGTAATGGTTATAAATTCTGAAATTATACATTTTCTTTTATGTATGTTTGACATTTTGAATATGAACAAATAAGAAACTAAAAGGTAAACCTGATAATGTTTTTTTAATCAAAGTGGATTAAATATGGTAAAAATATTTCAGCCAAAGGTTGTCCCCATGTGACCTGATATTTTTCAGAAAAATATTCTTTAGAGTTCATTTCTAACATAAATTTATAAAATCACTTAATGTCATCTAACATTTTCTTAACTATCACACAATTCCTAATAGAAAATGTATTAGAAGATTGTATAATTAAATGCATGGTTGAACTTGTGGTTGTTCTCTTGCAAGTATTACTCATAAAATTGACTATCTGGGTAGAGCAGAAATGTAGTTTCCAGAACCCTACCTCATATCCTTGACCCTTTTAAAACCATAGCTGAGATTTAATGTCAAAATAATTTGTAGGAAAAAAAAGACAAGCATTGATTAGAAAAAAAGAAAATAACCTTTTCCTTTCTCCTTTAAAAATGGTAACCAAAAATCAAGATATATTACATATCTGGTCTGTATTAACTTGGGGCCACATTATAATCACTATGATAAACTCAGTTTTCAAAGAGTTAACGTTGTAAAATGAACAGAGCAAGTATGAAGTACTCCATTAATTTCTGAGGAGGAAGCCTTTATTATATAATATTATGACACTGTTAATTTACTTCAGGACATCATGAAGGTCCTTATACATTGTGTTTTTATTTTATTTATTTATTTTAAATTTTTATTGAAGTATTGTTGAGAAGCAATATATTGGTTTTAGATGTACAAAAAGTGATTTGACAATTATCTACATTATTAAATGCTCACTGCAGTAATTGTAGTTACCATTTGTTACTTACAAAGACATTACAATATTACTGATTACGTTTCCTATGCTGTACTATGAATTAGTAATTCATCCCCATTACTAATTTATATTAGAACTAGAATTTTGTTCTTCTTTATGCCATTCACTATTCATCATGCTTTTAAAAACACTGTAAAGTGGACTATTTAGGGCTGTAGGCATTGATCTTAGGTAGATAATTTCTTTATTTGGTCATGACTCAAGTGCCTAGATAGGTTTTCACACATCATTGTTTCCTTAAGACATGTTTGTTAATAAATAGCTTATGGTATTTAATTTTAGGCACATTTTTCACTCTAGGCACAATTTTAAACACGACTGTTTTAGTATTGCCATAGAAGTAGGCATTGTTATGTTCCGTGTTAGTGTATCTAGTAATTCTGAGTACAATCTAGTGCAGTGGGTTTTTTTTTTATTTTATGTTTATTTGTTGGGAATTGTTGCCAGAAGATATAATTAATAATATACCATGCTCCATAAATGGAAATTTCTAATTTTTTAAATACATAATCAAACTAAAGATATGAAGGAAGAATATATCAATGTCAAATAGTGACTACTGCATTCGTTTTGATAACCACTTACAGAAATTATGTAACATCAGCCCAAAGAGATTATATATACTCAGATGGATTATATTTGTCATTTCTTAAACATTTTATAACTAAGGACAAAAGTTTAGAATATGTTTTCAGGTTTAAAAATAATTTCTTGTAATAAGAATTTGTTAAATGGTTTGGTTTACCTTCAAAATTTATCCAGAATGTCACTTCCACTCCTTTTCCTTGGTCCAAGCTACTGCCATAGCTGGACTGAGTTGTAATAGCCTCTTAACTAGTTGGTTTTGCCAGAACAGACTAGTCTTTTGCAGCAATAACTCTCAATTCTTCAAACCTCCGTGACTTAACACAAAAACAATTCCTATATCTTGTTCACAAATGTTTACTTTATATTGGCAACATTAAGGAGGTTGGAGGGAGCTGCTTCTGGTCACTCAGATGAGGCTGACAGAGGCTGTGCCATTTACAGTGTCTCCAGCTGAAGCCACTGGGGCAGACTGGAGACTCCTGAAGCCTCCGCATAGAAGTGATACAAGTCACTGCTGCTCAGCATTTCATTGTTCAACACCAGTCCTGTGGCTCCACCTGACTGCAGAGGGACTAGGAAATGTGCCTTCCTGTAGGCCCAGGTAGAAAAAGGGAGCCTGAAACTGAGGAGCACTAATAAAATAATGTCTCTCACACTAGTTTGGAAGAATCACAACCTTCCTCACTACAAGACAGTTTCAACAGAACAGCAAAAATGATTGTTGTAATGTGTCAGATTATGTCACTCCTCTTCTGAAAATCATTGAGTGGTCCCTATGTCACTTAGAAGGAAAACCAGCGCTGTTACTCTGAGCCACAAAGCCACAGGCCTGCCCATGGTTCCCCCCACTTCTTTTAGGGCCCCGCATTAGACAGGCCCTTCTACCCTGCTTCATTTTTCTACATAGCATCTACCACTCTTTGATATACTAATAAATGTGCTTGGTTTTCTCTATTTTTTGTCTTTTTTTCTACTATACTATAAACTACAAAAGGGCAAGGACTGTCTATAGTCACCGTTTTTACTCCCAGTTCCTAGAATGGTGCCTGACATGTTAGAACATGAATGAAGTAAGAAAATGAATGAATGAGTGGGATGGTCTAAGAGCTGTTTTGAGAATCTCATTTTCTGTGTATAGTTCACTCATTTCTTATATACTATTCTTTAAGAACCATGTTTTCTTTTTCTTAATTTTTTTATTTTGATATCATTAATATATAATTACTTGACATTATGGTTACTAGACTCCCCATTATCAAGTCCCCCCTACATACCCCATTACAGTCACTGTCCGTCTGCATAGTAAGATCTATAGAATCACTACTTGTCTTCTCTGTATATACTGCCTTTCCCATGTCCCCACCCCCTACATTATGTGTGCTAATCTAAATGCCCCATTTTCCCCCTTATCTCTCCCTTCCCACCCACCCTCCCCAGTCCCTTTCCCTTTGGTAACTGTTAGTCCATTCTTGGGTTCTGAGAGTCTGCTGTTGTTTTGTTCCTTTAGTTTTTGCTTTGTTGTTATACTCCACAGATAAGTGAAATCATTTGATACTTGTCTTTCTCTGCCTGGCTTACTTCACTGAGCATAATACCCTCTAGCTCCATACATGTTGTTCCAAATGGTAGGATTTGTTTTCTTCTTATGGCTGAATAATATTCCATTGTGTATATGTACCACATCTACTTTATCCATTCATCTGTTGATGGACACTTAGGTTGTTTCCATTTCTTGGCTATTGTAAATACTGCTGTGATAAACATGGGAGTGCTTATGTCTTTTTCAAACTGGGCTGCTGCATTCTTTTTTTTTTTTTTTTTTTTATTCCTTATGCTATACATTACATCCTGGTTACTTATTTATTTTACAATTGGAAGTGTGTACTTTTTTTTGTTGTTGTTGTGAGGGCATCTCTCATATTTATTGATCAAATGGTTGTTAACAACAATAAAATTCTGTATAGGGGAGTCAATGCTCAATGCACAATCATTAATCCACCCCAAGCCTAATTTTCGTCAGTCTCCAATCTTCTGAAGCATAATGAACAAGTTCTTACATGGAGAACAAATTCTTACATATTGAATAAGTTACATGGTGAGCAGTACAAGGGCAGTCATCACAGAAACTTTTGGTTTTGCTCATGCATTATGAACTATAAACAGTCAGTTCAAATATGAATACTCATTTGATTTTTATACTTGATTTATATGTGGATACCACATTTCTCTCTTTATTATTATTATTTTTAATAAAATGCTGAAGTGGTAGGTAGATACAAGATAAAGGTAGAAAACATAGTTTAGTGTTGTAAGAGAGCAAATGTAGATGATCAGGTGTGTGCCTGTAGACTATGTGTTAATCCAAGCTAGACAAGGGCAGTAAAACATCCACATATGCAGAAGATTTCTCTCAGAGCAGGGGGGGTGAGGTTCTAAGCCTCACCTCTGTTGATCCCCAATTTCTCACCTGATGGCCCCCCTGCGACTGTGCCTGTCTTAGGTTGTTCGTCCCTTGAGGAATCTTACCCGTCTCTGCCTAACCAGTCATCTTCCGGGGCCATACAGGGACATGTAAAGTTGGTAAGTGAGAGAGAAGCCTTATTGTTTGAAAGGGTTAGCTTTTTATTTCTTTGCATATTTATGCCCTGTGGCTTCTATGCCCAGCATTTGTCTTGAGGTATCTTTACCACTTGGAAGAATTATGATACTCGATAAATTTGATATGAGGCACGAATTCTATTTAAGGGTTGTAATTAGGAAGGAAGAAGAAAAGCTATAGAAGTAGCAGGCGGAAGAAAACATGGGAAGATTGATTATTTCTTTGACATATCTTCTTGTAGAGTAACTTCAGCATGTATAGGTTTTAAACTACTAATTAAATTGCACACACACATTAACTTAATAGGAGTATAGTTACATAACCAAAGCATACCTGTAATTACCAGCCATCTCCAGTGAAACAAAGAAAACCAGTTGGCACCTTAGGCATTTGTGAAAACTTATCTATGATATGGTGGATATTGTCCAACTGAACTTGAACAGTCTGAGAGAAATCAGACAAATTAAAACAACCCATTCCTGGGGACTGTTCACATCCCATATGTTCTTTTAACAGTAAATAGTCTGTAGTTGTAAGATTTTGGAGCGCTACAATTTGCACTTCTCCTAATTCTTGGTTGAGTTCCAACAGTATAGATCCAGTCAAATTTGTTGTTTTACTGTATGCACAGGCCAGCTTAGATATCTCCTTCTTCATTCCCATGGCAAGTCCAGGAACTGGTGGGATGAGTGCATCTATAGCTGTAGCAGTGCTTAAATCTTTGTTGGGGTTTTTGGATGATCATCTTCTGGCATGAGTCTTCCCGAGATTGCTGATGTTGGAAGTTCTTTTTCATATCGTATCTTAGTTCATTTTCGGGGTAGCCCAATTAGGCTTTGATCCTCTGTATAAACACAAACAGACCCTTTGCCTACACTTTTATATGCCCTTTATACCATTGTGTAGAATTCATTGGAGGTTTCCACACAGAAACTGCCTTTTTCTTTTTTCTTTTTTTTTTTTGGTGTCATTAATCTACACTTACATGACGAATATTATGTTTACTAGGCTCTCCCCTATACCAGGTCCTCCCTAAAAAACCCCTTTACAGTCACTGTCCATCAGCATAGCAAATGCTGTAGAATCACTGCTTGCCTTCTCTGTGTTGTACAGCCTTCCCCTTTCTCCCACCCCCCCTGCATGCTAATCTTAATACCCCCGTCCTTCTCCACCGCCCTTATCCCTCCCTACCCACCCATCCTCCCCAGTCCCTTTCCCTTTGGTACCTGTTAGTCCATTCTTGAGTTCTGTGATTCTGCTGCTGTTTTGTTCCTTGAGTTTTTCCTTTGTTCTTATATTCCACAGATGAGTGAAATCATTTGGTATTTCTCTTTCTCTGCTTGGCTTGTTTCACTGAGCAAAATACCCTCCAGCTCCGTCCATGTTGCTGCAAATGGTAGGATTTGCCCTTTTCTTATGGCTGAGTAGTATTCCATTGTGTATATGTACCACATCTTATTTATCCATTCATCTATCGATGGGCATTTAGGTTGCTTCCAATTCTTGGCTATTGTAAATAATGCTGCAGTAAACATAGGGGTGCATTGGTCTTTCTCATACTTGATTGCTGCATTCTTAGGGTAAATTCCTAGGAGTGGAATTCCTGGGTCAAATGGTAAGTCTGTTTTGAGCATTTTGATATACCTCCATACTGCTTTCCACATGGTTGAACTAATTTACATTCCCACCAGCAGTGTAGGAGGGTTCCCCTTTCTCCACAGCCTCGCCAACATTTGTTGTTGTTTGTCTTTTGGATGGCAGCCATCCTTACTGGTGTGAGGTGATACCTCATTGTAGTTTTAATTTGCATTTCTCTGATAATTAGTGATTTGGAGCATCTTTTCATGTGTCTGTTGGCCATCTGTATTTCTTTTTTGGAGAACTGTCTGTTCAGTTCCTCTGACCATTTTTTAATTGGGTTATTTGTTTTTTGTTTGTTGAGGTGTGTGTGCTCTTTATATATTCTGGACGTCAAGCCTTTATTGGATCTGTCATTCTCAAATATATTCTCCCATACTGTAGGGTTCCTTTTTGTTCTATTGATGGTGTCTTTTGCTGTACAGAAGCTTTTCAGCTTAATATAGTCCCACTTGTTCATTTTTGCTGTTGTTTTCCTTGCCCAGGGAGATATGTTCAAGAAGAGGTCACTCGTGTTTATGTCTAAGAGGTTTTTGCCTATGTTTTCTTCCAAGAGTTTAATGGTTTCATGACTTACATTCAGGTCTTTGATCCATTTTCAGTTTACTTTTGTATATGGGGTTAGAGAATGGTCAAGTTTCATTCTCCTACAGGTAGCTGTCCAGTTTTGACAGCACCATCTGTTAAAGAGACTGTCATTTTGCCATTGTATGTCCATGGTTCCTTTATCAAATATTAATTGACCATATATGTGTGAGTTAATGTCTGGATTCTCTAGTCTGTTCCATTGCTCTGTGGCTCTGCTCTTGTGCCAGTACCAAATTGTCTTGATTACTATGGCTTTATAGTAGAGCTTGAAGTTGGGGAGTGAAATTCCCCCTACTTTATTCTTCTTTCTTAGGATTGCTTTGGCTATTCGAGGTCTTTGGTGCTTCTATATGAATTTTTGAATTATTTGTGCTAGTTCATTGAAGAATGTTGCTGGTAGTTTCATAGGGATTGCATCAAATCTGTGTATTGCTTTGGACAGGATGGCCATTTTGACGATATTAATTCTTCCTAGCCACGAGCATGGGATGAGTTTCCATCTGTTAGTGTCCCCTTTAATTTCTCTTAAGAGTGACTTGTAGTTTTCAGAGTATAAGTCTTTCACTTCTTTGGTTAGGTTTATTCCTAGGTATTTTATTTTTTTTTATACAATTGTGAATGGAGTTGTTTTCCTGATTTCTCTTTCTGTTAGTTCATTGTTAGTATATAGGAAAGCCACAGATTTCTGAGTGTTGATTTTGTATCCTGCAACGTTGCTGTATTCCGATATCAGCTCTAGTAGTTTTGGGGTGGAGTCTTTAGGGTTTTTTATGTACAGTATCATGTCATGTGCAAATAGTGACAGTTTATCTTCTTCTTTACCAATCTGGATTCCTTGTATTTCTTTGTTTTGTCTGATTGCCGTGGCTAGGACCTCCAGTACTACGTTAAATAACAATGGAGAGAGTGGGCATCCCTGTCTAGTTCCCGATCTCAGAGGAAATGCTTTCAGCTTCTCGCTGTTCAATATAATGTTGGCTGTGGGTTTATCATAAATGGCCTTTATTATGTTGAGGTACTTGCCCTCTATTTCCATTTTGCTGAGAGTTTTTATCATGAATGGATGTTGAAGTTTGTCAAATGCTTTTTCAGCATCTATGGAGATGATCATGTGGTTTTTGTCTTTCTTTTTGTTGATGTGGTGGATGATGTTGATGGACTTTCGAATGTTGTACCATCCTTGCATCCCTGGGATGAATCCCACTTGGACATGGTGTATGATCCTTTTGATGTATTTTTGAATTTGGTTTGCTAATATTTTGTTGAGTATTTTTGCATCTATGTTCATCAGGGATATTGGTCTGTAATTTTCTTTTTTGGTGGGGTCTTTGCTTGATTTTGGTGTTAGGGTGATGTTAGCTTCATAGAATGAGTTTGGGAGTATCCCCTCCTCCTCTATTTTTTGGAAAACTTTAAGGAGATTGGGTGTTATGTCTGATAAAATTCCGAGGTAAATCCATCTGGCCTGGGGGTTTTGTTCTTTGGTAGATTTTTTTTACCGCTTCAATTTCGTTGCTGGTAATTGGTCTGTTTAGATTTTCTGTTTCTTTCTTGGTCAGTCTTGGAAGGTTGTATTTTTCTAGGAAGTTGTCCATTTCTCCTAGGTTTCCCAACTTGTTAGCATATAGGTTTTCATAGTATTCTCTAATAATTCTTTGTATTTCTGTGGGGCCCGTCGTGATTTTTCCTTTCTCGTTTCTGATACTGTTGATTTGTGTTGACTCTCTTTTCTTCTTAATAAGTCTGGCTAGAGGCTTATCTATTTTGTTTATTTTCTCGAAGAACCAGCTCTTGGTTTCATTGATTTTTGCTATTGTTTTATTCTTCTCAATTTTATTTATTTCTTCTCTGATCTTTATTATGTCCCTCCTTCTGCTGACCTTAGGCCTCATTTGTTCTTCTTTTTCCAATTTCGATAATTGTGACATTAGACCATTCATTTGGGCTTGTTCTTCCTTTTTTAAATATGCTTGGATTGCTATATACTTTCCTCTGAAGACTGCTTTTGCTGTGTCCCACAGAAGTTGGGGCTTAGTGTTGTTGTTGTCGTTTGTTTCCATATATTGCTGGATCTCCATTTTGATTTGGTCACTGATCCATTGATTATTTAGGAGCGTGTATTTTAGCCTCCATGTGTTTGTGAGCATTTTGCTTTCTTTGTACAGTTTATTTCTATTTTTATGCCTTTGTGGTCTGAAAAGTTGGTTGGTAAGATTTCAATCTTTTGGAATTTACTGAGGCTCTTTTTGTGGCCTAGTATGTGGTCTATTCTGGAGAATGTTCCATGTGCACTTGAGAAGAATGTATATTCTGTTGCTTTTGGATGTAGAGTTCTATAGATGTCTATTAGGTCCATCTGCTCTACTGTGTTGTTCAGTGCTTCTGTGTCCTTACTTATTTTCTGCCCAGTGGATCTATCCTTTGGGGTGAGTGGTGTGTTGAAGTCTCCTAGAATGAATGCATTGCAGTCTATTTCCCCCTTTAGTTCTGTTAGTATTTGTTTCCCATATGCTGGGGCTCCTGTGTTGGGTGCATATATATTTAGAATGGTTATACCCTCTTGTTGGACTTAGCCCTTTATCATTATGTAGTGTCCTTCTTTATTATCTCTTGGTACTTTCTTTGTTTTGAAGTCTATTTTGTCTGATATTAGTACTGCAACCCCTGCTTTCTTCTCGCTGTTGTTTGCCTGAAATATGTTTTTCCATCCCTTGACTTTTAGTCTGTACATGTCTTTGGGTTTGAGGTGACTTTCTTGTAAGCAGCATATAGATGGGTCTTGCTTTTTTATCCATTCTGTTACTCTGTGTCTTTTGATTGGTGCATTCAGTCCTTTAACATTTAAGGTGACTATTGAAAGATATGTACTTATTGCCATTGCAGGCTTTAAATTCGTGGTTACCAAAAGTTCAAGGTTAGCCTCTTTAGTATCTTACTGCCTAACTTAGCTCGCTTATTGAGCTGTTGTATACACTGTCTGGAGATTCTTTTCTTCTCTCCCTTCTTATTCCTCCTCCTCGATTCTTTATATGTTCGGTGTTTTGTTCTGTGCTCTTTCTAGGTGTGCCCCCCTCTATAGCAGTCCCTGTAAGATGTTCTGTAGAGGTGGTTTGTGGGAGGCAAATTCCCTCAGCTTTTGTTTGTCTGGGAATTGTTTAATCCCACCATCATATTTGAATGATAGTCGTGCTGGATACAGTATCCTTGGTTCAAGGCCCTTCTGTTTCATTGCATTTAATATATCATGCCGTTCTCTTCTGGCCTGTAAGGTTTCTGTCGAGAAGTCTGATGTTAGCCTGATGGATTTTCCTTTATAGGTGACCTTTTTCTCTCTAGCTGCCTTTAAAACTCTTTCCTTGTCCTTGATCTTTGCCATTTTATTTATTATGTGTCTTGGTGTTGTCCTCCTTCGATCCTTTCTGTTGGGGGTTCTGTGTATTTCCGTGGTCTGTTCGATTATTTCCTCCCCCAGTTTGGGGAAGTTTTCAGCAATTATTTCTTCAAAGACACTTTATATCCCTTTTTCTCTGTCTTGTTCTTCTGGTACCCCTATAATACAGATGTTGTTCCTTTTGGATTGGTCACACAGTTCTCTTAGTATTGTTTCGTTCCTGGAGATCCTTTTATCTCTCTCTATGTCAGCTTCTATGTGTTCCTGTTCTCTGGTTTCAATTCCATCAATGGCCTCTTACATCCTATCCATTCTGCTCATAAACCCTTCCAGAGTTTGTTTAATTTCTGTAATCTCCTTTTTGGCATCTGTGATCTCTGTCCGGACTTCATCCCATATCTCTTGCGTATTTCTCTGCATCTCTGTCAGTATGTTTATGATTCTTATTTTGAATTCTTTGTCAGGAAGAGTGGTTAGGTCTGTCTCCTTCTCTGGTGTTGTCTCTGTGATCTTTGTCTGCCTGTAGCTTTGCCTTTTCATGGTGATAGGAATAGTTTGCAGAGCTGGGACGAGTGACGGCTGGAAGAACTTCCCTTCTTTTTATGGTTTGTGGCCCTCCTCTCCTGAGAGAACAGCGACCTCTAGTGGCTTGTGCTGCGCAGCTGCGCGCAGACAGGGCTTCTGCTTCCTGCCCGGCTGCTATGGAGTTTATCTCCGCTGTTGCTGTGGGCGTGGCCTGGCTCGGACAGCTACTCCAAGATGGTAAATTCCTGTTGGAGGGGGAGCGGCCTGGAGGCTATTTATCTCCGTAAGGGGCCTCCCTGCTCCCTGCAGCCCAGGGGATTAGGGTACCCAGAGATCCCCGGATTCCCTACCTCTGGATTAAGTGTCGCTCTGCCCCTTTAAGACTTCCAAAAAGCATCCGCCAAAACAAAACAACCAAAAAAAAAAAAATTTTTTTAACTAAAAAAATAAAAAAATAAAATAAAAAATGGCTGCTCATTTTTCTTTATTCTCTGGCTCCAGCCTCAGGCATCTGCTCACCGGTCTTGTTGCCCTGTTTCCCTAGTATTGGGTTCCCTATCCCTTTAAGACTTCCAAAAAGCGCTTGCCAAAACAAAACAGAAAAAAAAAAAAAAAAAAAAAATGGCCACTTGCTTTTCTTATGTCCTCCGGCGCCAGGCCTCTGGTACCCGCTCACTGTTCTTGCTGCCCTGTTTCCCTAGTATCCAGGGCCTCCCGCGCACGCACTGTGTCTGTGCTCTGGCCCGGATGGCTGGGGCTGGGTGTTCAGCAGTCCTGGGCTCCGTCTCCCTCCCGCTCTGCCTATTCTTCTCCCGCTGGGAGCTGGGAGGAGGGGCGCTCTGGTCCCACGGGGCCGGGGCTTGTATCTTACCCCCTTTAGGAGGCACTGGGTTCTCGTAGGTGTGGATGTGATCTGGATGGTGTCCTATGTCTTCTGGTCTTTATTCTAGGAAGAGTTGTCTTTGTTATATTTTCATAGATATATGTGGTTTTGGGAGGAGATTTCCGCTGCTCTACTCACGCTGCCATCTTGGCTCCAATGGGCTGCTGCATTCTTAGGGTAAATTTCTAGGAGTGGAATTCCTGGGTCAAATGATATTTCTATTTTTAGTTTTTTGAGGAACCTCCATACTGCTTTCCGCAATGGTTGAACTAGTTTACATTCCCACCGGCAGTGTGGGAGGGTTCCCCTTTCTCTGCATCTTTGCCAACATTTGTTGTTGTTTGTCTTTTGGATGTTGGCCATCCTAACTGGTGTGAGGAGAACCAGGTTTTCTTTTATATTTTTCTTTCTACTTTTCATTGATTCTGAGGGTATCACTCTAATAGTCATAAAGACCTGCCCCCTGCTTAGGGGATCTAGGTTGCAAACAATAAAAATAAGAGATTGCAGCCAAACCTGACTCTATCAAGGTGAAGGAACCTGTAGGTTGGTAGGTGCCTGATTTAGGATGATTAGGGTGGTTTCTGAGCCAAATTGAATTAATAACAGAATATAGAATCATAAAGGGGTCTGTTTCTTAGCTTTATTTTATTCATACTTAGAATGGGACAGTATTAGATTGTTGAAGAGAGAAAAGCTTAACAAGCTGCCTTTCTTTTATACTAAGTCATATTCTAATTTAAAATCATAATTATGTTTAAGATTTCTAATCATTAGTTGCCTTATTAACACCATGAGCAGAGAAAAAATACACATTCTTATACATGTGCACATTTGTATTGGTAGAGTTAAGGAGTCAGTATTCATAAAATAAAGATAATATGAAAAGTGCTGATGTGACTTTAATAGTTGCAAAATGAAGAACATTAATACCCTTTTTAGTTCGCTTGACAGGAGATGAACTGTCAAAGAAGGGAAGACAGAAGGGAGTCTGGGTGAATTATTTGCTAGTGTGAGACTGATGATTTATTATGCCTGAATGGAACTTGAGTTCTCTGCCAGGGGACAGTCTAATATACAAAAACCAAAACCCAGGCATTTGCTATTAGACGGGTGGTCTTGAAAAAGGTAGTGATGGTCTGGTGCTTTAGAAACTGCTAGAATTCCCTGCTGCAGTGAATTCCACTGTGGTAATCTTAACATGCCTTTTTTTTTTTTTTTTCATCTGAGGTGTAATAAGCAGGCTGTGTGCATTGGCAGAGAAATGACAGAGGTTTGTCTTTGAGAAAATTCTCAGCCAGATTCCATCATACATACTTGGAAATGATAGCATTTATTGCTCATTTCTAAACACATGGCAGTTAGTATTTTGGGACAGCTGTTACCTAAATTATTAAGCATTTCAGAAGCAATAAACTGATACCCCATTGTATGTCAGAGTTCTCCAGAGAAGTAGAACCAATATATATAAAAAGATATTTGTTACAAGGAACTAGCTCACATCATAGAAGCTGAGATCTGCAGTCAGCAAGCTGAGGACCCCTGGGGAGCTGATACGTAAAGTTGTAGTCTGAATCTGAAGGCTTAAGAAGCATTAGAGTCAAGGTGTAGGTTCCAGTCCAAGTCTGAGTATAAAAGTGGAAGACAGATGTCCCAGCTCAAAAATAGGCAGAGAGAGTGAATTCTCCCTTACTCAGCATTTTTGTTTTATTCAGGCCTTCAAAGAATTGGATAAAGCCCACTGACACTGGGGAAGGCAATCTGCTTTATTTAGTCTACCCATTCAAATGTTAATCTCATCCAGAAACACCCTCACAACACACTCGGAATAATGTTTAACTAAATATCTGGACACTTTGGCATGGTTAAGTTGATATACAAAATTAACTATCACATTCATGAAAAATATATTACATCTTTTTTGGTGGGGGAGGGTTTCTGGGTAAAAAATACATTTATATTCTTGGTCTCTTATAAACTAAGCTATCCCTTATGGATATGAGGTCTTTTATCTCTGTTAAAGACACTTACCCTGGCATTTCAGACCTTCCATTGGGTACTATAGTTAAGTTCTGAATCTCCATATTGTTTCAAATACACAGTTAGGTAACTGAGCAGAAAACTACTGTCCAATCAAATGATAACACAGTTTCTGTCCTCTGCTGTGATGTGCACTGGAAGATCCCAGTCCATACTGCACTATCATTTACAGGTGTACAGGTGATAGCTGGTAACAATATTGGTCCTTGGGCTGCCATCCAGAGCAACTGAATTTAGATTCATTGGGGTGGGATCTAACATCTGCATTTGATAAAAGCCCTTCAAGTGATTCTAATGCACAGCCAGAATTGAGAACCGCTGAATTCCATAAATCAGAGTTGGTGCTGTTGCCCTTTCCAGTGAGTTGCCTCCTGCTCAGGAAGCTCCTTGTGCTGCCTGTGTTGTCTGGTACTTTAGAAGTCCTACCTCACCTTCTAAGGTTCTAATGTCTGTGCTTTTTCAAATAAATGCCAATTCCTGGGTCTCTTCGCTGCTCCGATAGGGTATGCTGATAGTAATTTTAAGTTTCTGACCTCTGTCATTGTTTTACAAAGTTGGCCAAGGGCTGAGTGTTCCCTAAGTAATCCCCAGGCTGTGATTGGACAACTGAGGGGACTTCTAAATTTAGTGCTTCTGAGTTTAAATTGTGCCTGTATTCTGTTCCCTGCTGAAAGATGATTGAAATTCTAGTGTTACATGACAATTTCAGGAAGCAGAGAACAGTTTCTTTAAGGAGTCTGCTCCAACAGCATGGAGTTGCATTTGGAAAAAAAGCCTGAGGAATATCTCTGTAAAACCTTCATTTCTTTGTCCTGTGCCTTTTTATAGGGCTTATCAGTCACTCATTTTAAGGATGACTGACTGTTTTTCGTGTATCTCACAGTACAAAAAATATATCTTGCTTCTTATATGATCTTTAATCATTCACTCAGGGATTTATCTGCTGGTCTAAAATTTCTTAGCATATAAGCCCACACAAGAACAGTGATGATCATAGTTTTTTGACCAAAACTATAGACACATAACAAGAAAGAATATTCATATGAAGATAATGGCAGAGAATATTTAAAATCAGGAATAACTGGGAAAATAAAAGCTCATATAAATCTGCACACAAATGGACAGGAATAAAACAGTTTCTTAGTCTGTTTAAGCTGCTATAAGAAAATGCCACAGACTGGATGGTTTATGAACAACAGAATTTTATTTCTCACAGCTCTGGAGTCTGGAAAGTCCAATATTAAGGCACAAGCACAGTCAGGCAGGCGAGGGCTCTCTTCCTGGCTCATAGCTGGCACCTTCTCACTGTGTCCTCACATGGTGGAAGTAGCTAGGGATCAACCAGGATCCTCTTTTAAAAGACACTAATCCCATTCCTGAGGGCTCCTTCCTCATGACGTAAATACCTCCCAGAGGCTCCAGCTGCTAATACTGTCACCTTCGGCATTAGGATTTCAGTATATGAACCTGGCGGAACACAAATGTTCAGACCAGAGCTAGCAGGGATGCATACCACAGTTCTTGAAGGTAGATGTTCAAATCAAACATAACCCTGGATTCTGGATGTAATAGACCATTGTATCTATTATTGACAGAGTTAAATAATAAAGTATAGATCAAATAAAGAAAAGTTTCTTGTGCCAGTTTAGGCTAACTGAACTGCTTGTGGGGGAGCATGCCATCAGTTGTTTAATTTACAAGGGTGTGGACTAGGAACAACCACCCAGAGAGTAAAAGGGTCATCAGTATTGACACTATTGTTCATAAAGTAGGCAAGAGGGAGAGTAAATACGAAGCAGTGCTGGACCATTGAAAGAGGTGGAAGAATGTCATTAACTGGTTATGGAAAGTAAATGTAGAGTAATACAAATATTAAAAGAGTGATCTCGGTGTGTGACCTTGGGGAAAGTGATAGTGAGAAACAAGAACAACAATCTCTTACCCTTGTCCTGCAAGTCAGGAAGTTGTTGAAAGAGGTGCTCTGAAGGGTCAGCCTTTATTGACAAGTGTTACTAGAGAAAAGAAATATGCTAACCAACACGAATGAGGTGGTGGAAGGAGGTTGCGGGGCAAAAACCAAAAGAGGGGAGACTGTCAGTACAGAGAGGGGGTGATGTAAGGATTGAATAAAGTGTTAGAATTGGGAATTAGTTTTGGGGAATGGTAGAAGTGAGCTAAAAAAAATCCAATAATAATAATAGCATCATCAACAATAATAATAGTTAAAATTTATTGAGCACTGTGTGCGCCATGTGCTGTTGTAAGCACTTCAGGCGTATCAGCTTATTTAATTTTCTGGTTGGTATATAAATTAAGTACCATTATTGTTCTCAGAGAGAGGCTACATAATTTGCTCAGGGTTGCATGACTGAATACTACAGCTTCCGTTCCAGCCCAGGTAATCCAGCAATGAAGCCAGTGTTCTCAGGGTTAAGTATGTGCTTACTGTACTTAAGTATGCCAGCAACTGCAGGCATTTGTGTCTGTGTTTTTTTTCACAGCAATCATGCTTCTTACAAAGACAGTACAATTCTAAAAACAAGAAAGTTCAAATGTAACATGAACTTAATGAAAAAAAAAGGCTGGTGTATTTGCCAGATTATCCTTTTGGAAGGTTGCTTGGTGAGCGTGGACCAGGGCAAGAACATCCAGAAGCACTGTGGTTCAGCACGTATGGAGCTCTGCAGCTTGGAGGCTCCATCTTCCTCAGAGATACACCTGCCCTACAGGCCACAGTGCCCTGCCCCTGGGCAGAGCTTAGCAGGGCTCCGCAGCCTCAATTTCTCACACTCTTTCTCTTTTTCAATCCATTTTAATGCCCTCTTACAGTGACATATTCTTTTCTTGGTTATGTTCATATCACCATTTAAGTCTTTGGCCTGGGAATCAGGAGCCTCTTTCAAGTAATACTGCTTTTTCCTTTCCTGTGATCTATTTTGTACTGATATCACAGTTTAGCAGTCACAGTGTAATCTCATTTCCAAATTACTGTCCCAACTATGTATATGACATAAAAAGAATAACAAAATCATTGGACTCCAGAGGATCTCAAGGGGTTACCTAAACTATGTCACAGCCTGTAGGCAGAATTGCTCTCCAGTGTCTTAGAAAGATGGTTCCATGCATCCTTATACATACACCTGATCCTTCCCAAAATATATGAGCAGTCTAATTACATAATCTTCCTAATTGTTAGCTTAGACATCTTTATTCAAGTTAAAATGACCATTCTAGTTTGCTCTTTCTCTCTCTCATATGCTTGTACCTATTGTGTGTGCAGATGCATACACATACACATGGTCATAAACTATCATAATTCAGATTCTGGATATATTCAGATGAATGAATTTGGTGTCAGATCAATTTTCCCTACACAAAGCTGTGGAAAAGAACACAGCTCTGGAGGCAGGCAGACCTGGGCAGAAAGACCCTGGGTGACTCTGAAGATTAAATTAATATCTGCCAGCCTGGGTTTTCTTATCTGTAAAATAAGATAAAGAATAGTGCACATCTCAAAGGGTTAGAAGACTAAGTGAAAATAAAAAAGTACAGAAAAATTCTTACCACCATAATATGTATTTTTAATATGAAATAACTATAATTTTTTATTTGTAGAATATTAGAAGTCATTGTATACCTTTCTTCTCTTCTAAGAGTACTGTTTTTTTCCCAAAAATTTGCAACTCTGCCAGAACACTGCTATGTATATAATCTCATTAACTTCATCTGATCTGAACAAATGTCATTCCAAGCCAATGTGTATTTGGTATTTTTTTCATACATACACTTATGAGAGTTTTAAGTTCCCAGTTAGTAACAAATGATTGTTTACTTTCATTGGTCCCTAATCTGTATCATAAAACACAAGTTAATACAGGGAAGGAAAGAAGAGATAAGAATAAAAGAAAGAAAGAATAAATAAGCCATTGATAAGTCTTCATAAATTACAATTCAGGTCTTACTGTTCTTATTTTATGAATGAGAATGTGAGAAACTTTCCCAAGTTTCCACAGCTGCAAAAGGCTGTGGACTTGGAACTCAGGCCTAGATCTAAAACTCAGGCCCTTCTCATTACATTAGCCATGCAATTTTTGTTTCATATAGGATTTCTTGTTTGTTTTATTTTGGTTACTATGAGATAGTTCTGAGAAGCATATGAAGAAATGATAGCATTCTAGAAACTGCATCAAAATATGAATTTGTGTTTTTAAATTTAGAAAAGGTGATAGAAATGAAGGATATGTTCTCTGACAGAACTAATGGACACCTCAGTTCTAAAAGTTGTATATTTTACTTGGTGATGGGAGTTTTTATGTAATTTGGATAATGTTTTGCCTGTAATCTTCTATCACTTTCAGGGTAAAGAAAATAGCTCACTGCCTGTCATCCCCTAACTGTGACATTCCTTTTACAACCGCAAAGTACCCTGTGGAGATGGTAGATCCAGGTCTTTCAAGACTTTACAAAGACTGGAAACCAACTGCTTTCAAACAGAAATATTTACTGAGAAGCTAATCCATGTATCAGAGATCTAAAGAAAGAGAGCATGACTAACAGCCGAAAATAGTGCTCATTATTAGGGCAGTCTTCAATGAGCCCAGAAGGAAGTTCTCTAATTCTAGAAAAGATGTGTTTCAAAGGAAAGGCAAAAAAATGGAGTTAGATGGAATGATATATTTGAAGCAAAAAGTTGGACAAACTAGCTTAAGTTACTGAATATTAATAAAAGTGAACAACATGGACTTCATTAAGTTTGTTAACAGTTCATTGTATGGTCATTATTCAGAATTTGCTTACATGACCAGGAATGCTGATTGGTACTTGAGAATATATAGAAGCAAGAAAATAGTATGTGCCTGATTTCAGGAACTTTTAAAAACACTATATTCTTCTGAGAAATGTAGTGGGGAATCTTCTTACTCTCATTAGAGAATTTGCTGCCTATTCAGGGAATGGAGAAGCTAGTAATAACTTTGATTCAGTGATAAGCAAGCAAGAAAAAAAAATTATTTTGCTGAAAGAGGAAAAGCTGATACAAGATAGTTAACAGTAAATTCTAAGGTCTCCCTTAGGCCTTTGTTTTAGTATGAGAACTGACTTTAACATCCTTTTGTGAGTTTAAAGGGATAAAGAACCTAATTGCCTTGAACATGCAAATTATTCTGGGTACCTTCTGACTATATTTCTTGAAATATTTTCGTATCAACCAAAATGAAAAGGCAAACAAATGAGACACAGAATCAAAACAATTGAAAAGACAATGTAATCGTATAAAAATAAATACTGACTTTAGAGCAATATTTTTTCTTATATATATTCTGAATGTCTCAGAAGAGAAAGACCTGGCAACTAAAGATTCATCAGTGCCACTTGTATGTTCAGTATGTGCACCATTTACTTCTCTCAGCAATCCTCAAATCAGGTGTCACGATTACTCTTTATGAATCTGGCGATGGAGGCAAAGATGAGGGAGTGACTGCAGCAAGACCCAGAACAGATCTCGAATTCAGATCCTGTGATCTCACATGTTCCCTTCAATCATGGTCCTTCATGGAGTCCATTGAGTTTCTCATTATCTTTAGGTCGGTTTTCAGAGGATGGAGTATAAAGACACTTCTGGATTTAAAGTAGATGATGCCTCATCTTTAGGGGAGTTGAAACATTTGATTTAAGTTCCAAGAGAGCAGAGCTGGAGGGCGAAGCCCCACATGACCCCCAGATGGAGCTGCCTGTCCGGGGCGGAGAAGCCTGTGCTGCCGGAGAGGTGGGGATGCCTGCATCGAAACGGTGCTTGATGATAAGAGAAAATCCAACATTTTAAAAATACTAAGACATTGTGAGAGACAAAAAGTGCAAAAACAGGAAAAACTAACCTGTGCTGGTAGCAGTCAGAAGAGTGCTTCCCATTGGGGTGGTGAGCGCTGACTGGAAGACAGCAGAAAGCAGGCGTCCAAGATCCCTGTAAAATCGTTATTCTTGATCTGGTGCTGGATGGACAAATGGTTCCATTTGTGCAACTCACTGAGTTCTACATTATAATCCATGTATTACTCTAAGTGTCTTTTTAAATTATCCATTATTTTTACTGTATACATTTGTTTATATAGAGTTTTATGTTTGTGTTTCTGTATTTTCTGGTCCTGATGTCTTCAGTTCCTGTCCAGTTGTTTCATGTCTTTTTTAAGTATATGTATTACAATTATATATATATGAGTGTGTGTATGTGTGTGAGTGAAACCCAGTTCTCTTGCATCTCAACTTTGTGATGGAGAGCCAGTCACAGAAGGGCAAATCAACTCTGAGGAAAGCAAGCACATTTTTGTGTAATATAAACAAAGTTGGGGAAAAACAATAGTGCTAATGGCTTCTGAATGAAAGGAAAATGTCAAGTACAGAACCATTGAAGGAAGAATTTATCATTGAAGGCTTAGGTGATATAGCAAAGAGTGTGATTTTGTGAAATATCATTGTCTTCAACACAGAGAAAATTGAAGGCTGAGAAAAAATGGGTTTTGTGATTGTAGTCTACCAGAGTTGAAAAACCCTGTGATCTATGTTAGGGAGTTGGGCCTTGACAAAAAACAGATTGTCATGTGGGAACTATTATCCTAACATTTCCCTTCTAGAATTCTGCCATTCAGAAACTCAGTGCTGACCTCACTTTCCCAGACTTGTCATTCTTGGCTACTGTCTTCCCCATGTAGAAGTTTTTATTGAAAGTGTTATTAGGCATGGAATATGCTACAGAGGAGTAGAGATCTTATTATTTCTCGAGTAATTTCAGCATAGGTCATTGCCATTGAAAATCTGCCTGTATGTGACCATATCTAAGAAGACTTCATCTTTTCACAGCTTTCTTGAAAATTGGTAAGAAAGGGTCACCTCAATTTAACATAAAGTTATACCTGTATCAGGAGAACATGAAAGAAAATTAAACCACTATTAAAGACAGATGAATTCTAAGTGGAATTTGCTCTTATGAAATCTGAAGATAGAAGCAGGGAAATTTCCCAGCAAAAATAGAAGAGGATACAACACCTTGTTAATAAATCACAAACAAGAAGCTAGCTCTCAAGAGACAAACAGGGAATATATTGCTCGGCTGTATAGTAAGAATTTAACTATTCACAGATGAACTTCCCATTCATAGGTGTAAAAATAAAACAGGAAACCAGGTTACCACAAATGGAGATGAGGCAGAAATCTTAGGCAAGTGTAGCTATTAAAAATCAGCTTGTAGATATCTGCAGTATGACAGGTCCCTCATCACGTTTCAATGGGAATTTTTAAGGCAGCCTATAAATAAAAAGACAAAACACAAAAGAAGAGGATTCAGCATTAATTACCATCAAGTGAATCTTTCACCAGATCATATTCTGAGGAACATATTAGAAGTTAAATTCCAAAGGCTCTGTGCTTTTGGCAGTACAATGTAAGATATTTGAGTAACAGTTTTGTTATTAACCAATTTATGATTCTTTTATTTCAGTGAAGCATAAGGGATATGATAAAAATTTACTACAAATAAATGACAGCTTTGTTGAACAGGAACATATATTTAGATTTTATAACAATGGAATAGACCAGATACCCTTGTAAATTTCATTAATGAGATGGATTGCTACTTTTAATGGAGGCTCTGTGCTCTACACTCTGCCTTATGCAGATTTGCCAGTTAATAAGCCTGAACAGTGTTTCTGTTCGTGCAAAATGAATCTGAAACGATTGTCAGATTATCTATTTGGCATGCCTGGCTGGTGTCTGGAATGGCACTTTGCTAATGTGCTATTACTCAGTGTCATTAACCCACACAAATGATTGAAAGGTGAATTTATATGTGTATCATAGAGCTCAGCACAGGGGAACAGGCTGCCGTGAAATGATGCTGCAAAGGATAAAATGAACCATTCATTTTTTTTTTCATTCTTTAGTCCCCATGTCCTCACTTTAGAGACATATGATATTTAATATGTAGAGAATAATGAGACAAAACTAATATCTAAAAAACACTTTGCATTGCATCAATGGCTTAAAAGTTATATGTTTGAAAAGTGAGTAGTCATCTTTCCCTCAAGATCCCTGTATCTGAGAGATCCTGACAAAAAAGATAACTTATAAATACTTTTGAACTTGTTTTATATAAAAACATTTTGGAAACTTTAGTTAGGAAAGCAGAACTCCTGACAGAAATGTGAAATGAAAGGTTTCTCACTTTTTTGGCACAGGAATTTAATTTACACTTTTGTGGATTAATTTAAATACTTTATAGAGTAGAGAATAATTTTTTTTGTTTTTGGTTAAATAACACATCTATAAGAGACTATTATAGCAAAGCCCATTAAATGGAAGCAAGAAAATATTTTCCATTTTGGTTTTTTAATGTTTGGTATTGTTTCAACAGATATTATAATGTACACCTATGCTTTTGAATTCCAAGGGCTATGGAAAATTTGAGAAGGCTTATAAATAATGGGTGGTACTCTTATATGTAAGGAAATGAATAGAAAATATTCAATATATGCTGTATGATTCATATTTTCTGCAAAGTTAGATTTTTTTTAGATTTAACACCCTTGAGGCAATACTTAGAATTATATTACTTACATTTATATTATTTTATTTGCCCAATTTCAAACCAAAGCCAACATTTACAAAGAAACTCTTTTTTTCTGCTTTTAATTCTGACCTCTTCACTGCTGGTTATTGTGTGCCCCTCTCGGTCTCTTGGCCCTCATAGAAATCATGAGTTTTAAATTTCAGCCATGGTTTCTATACTTAAATTTAAGAAGTTGTATGAAACATATTTTTAAATTTCCTAATTTGGGTTCACTTTACTTGGATATTGGTTTCTATCTTTGCATTGTTTCTTTGAGAAGGATAAAAACACTTTAATGTGTCCTGAAATTCACAAGACACCTAGAACTTTTTCAGCACCATTAATCTGTTTTGTTGAGAGATTAAATATTTAATAATTAAAAGAATAATCTAGGTCCTTGCAATATAAAAAGATTAATCAGTAATTTCTGCCTAGCTAAGCAAATAGAACATAAGGGTAATTTGGACTTGCTAGAAATGGATTTTCTTTATCATCTTCTTAAAGTATTTAGCCTACCGGAATGTTTATTTTCCTGTTCAAGTTATAAATGTTTGTTAAGCATAAAATTTGATAAATAACTGACCCATCTCAAAATCTATTATGAAATAGCTTCCTTTGTTGTGAGTACTCATTTTGTTCACTCTTATAATTTATTTCCGTTACATATTGCTGCAGTTTTTTCTTGGCTTTTCTCTCTGCTCTTTATTATCCACCCGCCCCAACACTAGAACTACTTAAGGTGGGGTGGGCACCCATTCCAGGGCAGTATCTCATTCAAATATGTGGTCCCCATTTCCTTCCCAGGTGTGCTAGTGGTGTAGTGGGTCCTCTGCCAACCAGGTAGTCCAAGTTAAATAGTAAATGGATCCTTGTTAATTTGCTCACTCATCTTTCCCTTTAAAATATTGACCCTTCCTCAGAAGTTCACCTGGGAGCAATACTTTATGCAATAAATATGCAAACACAGGGCTTTTTTTAACTTTGAAATAATTTTGTGGCTCTTTGCAACACATCTTTGGAATTGATGTAGCAGTTTTGATCAACTGTGGGGTATGTTGCTAAATAATGATTGTAAATTCCAAGGACATAAAAAGAAAATAAATGCATATTGCAAGGGCTCACAACAGTGCAAGTTCTTTCCCCACACTCTGTTTGTATCTATGATTGGTCTTCATGTGATTCTTTCTCATCACACACGCACACACCTGGTTTGCATTTCCTGGAATCCTGTGCGTTCTCTAACATGCGATTGCATTAGTTAACTTTTGTTGCCTAACAAGTTATTCCAATATTTATCAGCTTAAAACAAAAACAGTTATTATGTTTACGCAGGTCAAGCAGATTTGGTATCCCAGAGGATCTTGGTTGGTTCTGACTCAGGATCTCTCATGAGGTAGCAGTCAAGGTATCAGCAGGGGCTAGAGTAGCCTGAAAGCCTGACTAGGGCTGGAAGGTCTGCTTCTAAATTGGCTCACTCATGTGGCCGTTGGCTGGAGGCCTCAGTTTCTCATCATGGCTGAGTGTCCTCAAAAGACAGCTTCAACACAGCAAGGCACAGAGAGCAAGAAGGCAAGCAATGAGCCACACTGCCTTTCACAACCCACTCTCTAAAGCTGCCCATCATTGCACTCACCTCATTCTATTCCTTAGAAGTGAGTCACTAGATTCAGTACACAACCAACTGGAATGCAGTTAGGCTTCATCTCTTGAAAGGAGTAGCACTGAAAAGCTTGTGGATATGTCTTAAAATCAAATGTTTATTAAGAAAGAAAATATATCAAGTAGCTGAAATTAACACCATAAATGTGGTTTATTAACGGATTTTAAAAGTATAATGGTATGAGTTTCCTTGAGAGTTCGTATTTCTTAAAATCTTCTTCACCCTTTTATCCATAGTTCATCTCAAGCATAGAACTTCGTAAATAAATAGTGTTAGGTGCTGAATAACTATAAATTAATTAATGTCTTCCAGCTGGGACATGTTTCCTAAACATCTAAAGTTTTACTGCCAGCATTTTGTTCTTCTTGCTCTGCTTCCAGTAATGTTACATAGGGGAAAAAAGAATTAAATGAGTTTAATACCTTTTCATTTTGAAGATTGGTTGTAAAACTTACAAATGTCTAATTTATCTCCTAATGACTATCTAACATGTGTAGTGTATATGTAGTATATTATATATTAATACTGTTAACTATATATATTGTTTATTGGCTGTTACTTTTGCTTGATTTTAAGATCCATAGAAGCCAAGATTTTTGCCCGTTTTGTTCAAGGCAGTACCCCAGCACTAGGACATTGTTCAACATACTACAGGCACTCTATGAATGTTCATTAAAATATTCACTAAGCTAAGGATCTCAGAACCTTAACTTGTCATTTGCAGGGATTTATTTAGTTATGCTTATTTAGAGATCCTCAAAATATCTCTCCATCTCTCTGAGCTGAAGTTTTCAGTGTTGGAGAGGTTACATGTAAAAATCTGTTGTTGAAACACACACTTGACAGCTATTGCTCAGGTACAGGCACATGGGAACAACCCAGATACTTGATCAGCTTCTTGGCACCTTAGAAAGTATAGGGTAAAATATGGGACAGTCAAGTTTTACAGTCAAAGTATGGTAAAGAGAAGTCTTGAGTACCGGTAAAGGTAGAATACATGTTCCAGGGTCCACACAGGAGTGCACAGAGGAGGGAGAGCATGAAGGAAATCACTTATTTGCAGTTTTGGCTCTGAAATTAGAAACGAAATAAAATGTATAAATCCAAGCTATTGCTTTTTTTTTTTTTAAGCCTGTGTGCTTTGGATACACTTATATATATATTTTTTTCACCATTAGATTTTCTAATTCCTAGGTTATAAATTGCTCAAGGTCCTAAAATAAACTGCTAAAATGTGCTTATTCATTTTTACCCATCCCAGGTTACTCAAAATAATGGTGCAGATCTACCTTAAAGAACCACTAAGTCTGTTCATGGGAGTGAAGTAGAGACTATTTGACTTTCTAACTACTGGAAAGAAAGACAAGGCATACAGAGGCACTAGAACGTTTTTGTGAACCTCACACCACAATGATTGATATACTTTAAGAGTTCAAGAGACTTTAGAAATTATGTATTCTAATTTCCTTTTATTACATTAGAGGACTTGGATAATTATCCATGTCAAAGTGTGTCAGTATGACAATTTTCCCAGTTGAGCCTCTTCATTCATTCATTTTTTGGGAGGAAGTTATGGGCTGGATTATGGCTTGAGAAGCTATCCCCTGACAGGGATGGACGATATAGGGAGTCTCTTCAAAATAACTTTCCAAATTGGGTATTCCTAAGTCTTTGTGGCAGTTTGTTCTAAGTTTTTGTATTGTTTACTTAACATAACCTGCAGGTGACCCATACAGTTTTCATTTGGCGCTGTGCACCTTAGTAGTAAGATGCCCAAGAATCAGGTTCTCATCATCACTGGGGACCCACATTCAGTCTGGATTATCTGTCTTTAAAAAGCTCCAAAATAATTTATTTTTTATTATTTAACACCCAATTATGCTATTTCATTTGAACATTAGAATTCCTCTGGCTCACTTATTTTGCCCAAAGTTAAAATGTAGCATTTAACCCCATTCAGAAAACTATTAAATGTTCTAGGTTCTGAGAATGATTCTTTTATTTATTCTTAATTTTTTAGTTTCATAGCTTGCATGAAGGATAGGTGGGAAGACACCCTTATAAATTCAGGTTAGAACAAAGGCCTATTTGGAATTTCTTTCCTTCTCATGATACAAAAATAAGACAGTGATTTATAAGAAATTCAAACAAATAATTCCCATAAATCATTTCAATTCAAACTGACGTGAATTGATTTATAATTAAGAAATGTGTCTATGAAATTTGGAAATAGTATTAGTAAAATGTTACTCTGTATTTTAAATATGCTTTCTCATGGATAATGCATGAGCATATATGATTGTGTTCAGAAGTTAAAGAATTTAAAATGGCATTGTTTTAGATTCTTTTGGTTTTCTAGTTTTAAAAAAACCTTTCCTCTACCACCCAGGATACTGCCAAGTAACAACTCTTGAGGCTTGGAAAGAAACTTCTCTAATCCAACTATTCTTAATGATGCTGTGCTTAATACATGTCATTTTTAACTGTCTTTGACTAATTCTCACGTCTTAAAGAAAGATGGAATGGCTCTCAAATGCTAAGATTAAAATGCCAGATGCAGCCCATGAATCAATTGTAAATGACAAAAACGACTAGTAACAATTTCATTTCCTTAGGAACCAATTCATTATTATGCAGCCTGCCAATGAGGCTCCTTGTTCCAGCTCCTCCCAGCAGGGCAACATAGCCTTCACCAAGTATTTTTCCTTAAAAGTAACCCAAATGTAGAGCTTTTAAGTTGGAGAGCTTTTTCGGTGAGCCTTATGGTGTAGTTCAGTATCAGTCATTTCCAAATAGATTTTATTGGGTCACTAAAATGAGATATTTCTTTTCATCCATACATCCAACTTGTCTGTGATGTGATGACAGTGGTACCTTGTGAATCATAAGGTGTGTTGTTCTGCATGTAAGCTCACCTTTTCAGCTTATATAAAAGCATTTATATTGATAGACTTCATCGTGCACTTCCTGAGAAATCTCATTTACAAAAAAGGATCAGCAGTTATTTTATTAAAATCCTCCCTTATTTAACTGGATATTAATAATTTAGTAATCTAGTTGTAGAATTTTTAAAAATTTAGGACCAGAAACTTATGTTTCATTAGTAAATCTTTCTGCCTCCCTAGACCGTCCCCAGAGGGCAACTCCTGCTTCTTAATCTTTGTGTACAAAGCATCCAACACTGTGGTTTGAAAATAAAGCATCAGCATAGGTCTGTTGAGTAAATGACTGAATGGTTAAACAGATGTAAATGCTGCTATAAGACATAAACTGATTTTTATTTACAGGAATCTGAGAGTTACAATATCCCATGTGTTCATATGCCCTGTTAGTCACCCTGTCTCCTTGTCTTACAAGTCATGACAGTAAGGCAGGTCACTCATAGCTTTTGCTTGGAGGATTTCTCAGTATTGAGGCTCCCTGCGCTTCCAGCTCTGCCCTTTGCTCCCTGCTTCTCTCTCCTGCTTTCCAGTGGATTGAGTTCCTGCATCCTGCAGCATTCTTCTGCCTTATGGCTTTTTGCTCGCACTTCAGCCTCTGCTTGCATGTTATTCTGTACTCACCATTCATGGCACTGTTGGGCTGCTTGCCCTCTAAGTCAGGAAAGCCACATGTCTTCCTAAACTGAGACTGTTCCTGCCCCTACTTTCCTGAGAATCTTCCCTCTGAGTAGCAGAAGCCTCCTGTTCTCACTTGTAACCAATGTTTCTGCATATTTAGCTGCTCCACAGTCCCTGTGACCACTTGTCCCCATGACCACTCCAATCACTAACCTTATCTGGCAAACCTTTCTTTAGCCCTCTATGCGGCTGGAAACCTGGTTTTTCTCCAACATAAAAGCCCCTGGTGTAGCCACTGGGAGAGCGCAGCATGTTTGAGGGTGGCAGCTAGAGGACTACCTGTCCCAACGGAAGCAGATCAAACGAACCTCTGAGATATTTCCTGGTTTCCTTGTTTAAAAGACAGACAGATCAAAGGCAGAGCCACCCTCAAAGATTTGAAGACTAGCAGAGCAGCCTCAAGGCCATCTCCCTTCATGACCCCTGACTGTTCACCAACTGTGTGTTATTTATTTCACGTTCAAGTGTGTGAGTGTATGTAGTGACTTCACAGTATGTGGTCTGACTCTTAATCAAGTAACCTGGAGAAACTACACTTACAAATATGCTTCAGTCTCTTAAATATACCTGTCAACAAGAGGAAGGTCATTCAATAATGATTTTGATATACTGGAAGAAAATCGTCTGCCTAAGGTGTTTTAAAATTTGCCACATAAACCCAAAATACATGCTAATGATAGTTATATATATATTTTTTAATTTTGGAAAGGTCTAAAATGGTAACTTTTACTCATTTCATCCAGAAAGCTCTACCTGACTTTCCCTTAAGATAGAATTACCTCCTGTGTGTTTCCATATTATAAGAACATACCCTTGAACTAGGAATTACTCTTGAGGATTTCATTTTATATTCAAGATTAACTTGACTGTATTCTCCACTAGAATGCTTTTAGGTTGATAAGGGTCATTATGAGCAGGGAATGGATCTTGTTTATAATTTCATTCCTAATGTCTACTATAGTAACTGGAATGTATTTATCATTCAATAAGCATTTCTTGAATGTATAAATAAATACATAGTGTACATTGTACCATTATCCTGTGACTGGTTTGAAAGAGCCATTTTCTGTTGTCTAAATTTATAATTATTTACTGTTTATCCCCTTATAAACTTTGACATACATATACACATATATGTCAAACAGAAGGTATATATATATATATGTATACACAAACAGAGAGAGAGAGAGAGAGAGAGAGAGAGAGTCCTGAGGAAATAATTTGCCTTTTCAATAACAGTTAAAAAGCAGAATAGCTATTTTTGAATGTGGCTATATTTTATGGTAATACAGCACACCATTTTCTCTCTGTTCCCTCACCTAAAAAACCTCAAGGCTCTATTGAATTGACTGAGAAAGAATTGTGGAAATTAGTAAAATAATAGTGTTAATAAATAGTTCCAACTGCCAATCTTATAACCACAAGATAAAAATAAGAAAATCAGAAGAAGTGAAGAAATGTTTCCTCTGGCTAAATTTCTGCTTGTGAAAGGGTTAGCTAGGAAAGCAGTCTGATTTTAGCAGCAGCATTACAAGCACTGTCAGTATCCTCACCCTGTATCAACTCGGCTTCCTCCTTCACAGCAGGCACTGGGGTCAGACAAGGGATCAGAAAAACACCAGGTATGAGCTGTGCAACAGCATATTGAAGATGGGCTTGCCCAATTGAAGACTCTGAGTTGTTGTTGGTGTTTTTTTTACATAGAAAAAAACTAAGGATAATGTGAAAGAAGACAGTTTAAGTGATCAGAAAATAGTGAGGATGTCTAATTTTTAACACTACTGATAATCTCATTTCTTACATTAAGATAATGTTTCTCAGATAAAACTGAAGTGGTATTTAGATTAATGCAAATACTTGATTCTCAATCTTTTGGTTAATTGTATTTTGAACGAGCCAACAATAATTTATCATTTTACTTAGAAGAGTATTTTTATGTATACCTTTGATTGTAATATATTCATAATACAGTATTTAATCACAAAGAGAGCAACAATTTCTTTCTTTGCTTTCCCTCTTCTGACATCTATTCAGCTCACTCCTGGGTTCTACTTTATGTTGGAAAAGGACTGAATTGAATCTTAGCTTTAGAGGAAGAATCAGTCTAAAAATATGAGTTATTATAAATTTCCTGCCTTCCACTATCCTTGGAGGAAGAGATATTTTGCATTAAGAAGTCTTCTCTTCAGTAACCAGAGAACCTGTTTCTTTCATCAGCATACTTAGTTAAGTAATATAGTTAATAATTTAATAATAAATTAAATCATAAATAAATTTAAAAAATAAATAATAAAAATAAATCATTGTGTTAATAATTTAAAACTAAGACATGAATATTTTCTATAATAAAAATGTGGCTTTTCAGACTGTAATATGCCAGAATATCAGCAAATATCTGGAGTATTTTAAACCACCTATTTTTCTATGTAGAAAATAAATGCTCTCTGTAATTTTTGCAGTTATGAGCCTTCTTTATCTACATGTGTGGTAGATAGAATTCTAAGATAGTGCACAAGATTACATCTCCCTGATGTACACACATAAGGGAAGAATCCTCTCCCATTGAGTGTGGGTGGACCTTTGAATATGATGTGATATCACTTCCATCGTTATGTTACATTATTTGGCAAAAGGAATTCTATAGCTGTAATTAACAGTTAACATTGAGTTAACCATAAGAGAAACAAGCACATTACTGTTTGAGTTATTCTGCAGAGAAAGGTCTTACTAAAACATTATTAAATATTAATATATAAAATATATGTATATGTTATATGTTTATAAATACCTCTTCATAATTACATATAAGTAAATACTATATTATATAAAATAATTATACTTACTTTAAATTTAATATTTATGTATCCATATGTATAAATGGATAGAACTCTTCAAAAAGCAAATTTATCACAGTGTAATATGGAAATCATAGTTTCTACTTCATTGAAAAAATAAAGTTTGAATTTTGGTATCATCCACATAGTTTCAGAACAGGCTTGTAAAATGTAGTTACCCACAGACAGTGCTAATGGCAGGATGATAAATTGTTACTCTTACCCCTTTTTAAAAATGCAGTTTTCTTATATGTGATCTAAAGAAACATTCATTTTCACAAGAAACAAATGAAATCTTATTTAGTATCTCTCATTATATTTTGACTCCTCGGTTATTTTGCAAATAACTTCAGTTGCTGTTTAAAATAATTGGTAAGGTGCTTGATGTTATGTGAGTTATAGTTCTTATAATTCCTAATCCATGAGTAACAATGTTGCGTATGTAGAAAATTATTGAAAAATAATTAGATATGTCTAAGAGTGCTAATTCACACAAAATTGAGAACACTGTAATTTCAAGGAGAGGATATATTCACACTGTATTGTAATATTTGTAATATCACAATATTGTATTTTACAATAAATTATTGCTTTTCTATATTGAGAGTCTTTAAAGAGAATTTTCTTAGGCCATCTTGCAATCACATAGTCTACTATCGTTGCAATGTGATAGGAGTTAATGCCACATTCAATTTCCTCATTTACTTCCAGAGGACTTGGAGCCCATATTTACTATTCCAGTTATATTATCCTTGATAAAACTGTGGGCAGAGTCATTTGCAAGACTGTTAGAATATTTATAAAGAAGTTTATCAAATCCATTGTATTGAATTGGGTTGTAATTATAGTCTATTTGTATATGTTTATTGTATTTTTGTCCATTTACAGTGTGACTTATGGGCCTGATACATTCTCAGTCAATTACATGTGCATAATCGTTATTGAACCAAAACAGACAATGGCAAGTCTGGGGCCAGCATAATCTGATCCTTAATGGGCCTTTAGGGATTTTTAATACACTGATTACTGGAATGATACAACATCAATCTACAGAATGATTTTGTATATTTTGATTTTTTTTTAATCTTCACATACAAACCAAAGTCAGCTCATAGAGGAAAGAACATATATTAACAATTACAGTGCCATATGAAAGGACTTGAATTGAATTGCAGGTGTATTTTGCTATATTGAATATATGAAGGGACTAGGGATTTGAAGGGAAATTCAAGAGGTTGAAGGGACAGGAAAAAACACTGAACCATTGTAGTACTTCAGCCTCTAATCAAATAGAGTTTTCAAATGGAACAAAGGGTTACCTTTTAACTTCATTTTTTTTTATTGAAGTGTCATTGATATACAGTATTTTATTGGTTTCAAGTATATAACACAGTGGTTCAACAGTTACCCATATTATTGACTCCGTACCCCCACTAGTACATTTACTATCTGTCAACATAGGAAGATGTACAGAATCATTGACTATTTTCTCCATGCTGTGCTACCATACCTATGACCAACTTATATTATGATTGAGAATTTTTGTGCTCTTTTATCTGCTTCACCCTCCCCACGCACTGCCTCAACCCCATCCCCGTGGTAACTACCAGTCACTTCTCAGTGTCTATGACTCTACTGCTGTTTTATTCATTTTATTTTGTTTTCACAAACAAGTAAGTGAAATAATATGGTTATATGTCTTTCTCTGCCTGGCTTTTTTCACGTAGTATAATACCCCCTAGGTCCATCCATTTTGTTACAAATGGCAGGATTTCTTTCTTTTTTATGGCTGAATAAATTTCTGTTGTGTATATGTATCACATCTTCTTTCCACTCATCTATTGGTGGACACTCTTGTTGCTTCCATATCTTGGCTATTGTAAAGTATGCGGCAGTAAACATAGAGTTACTTATTTGTTTTTGAATCAGGGATTTTGTTTTCTTTGGATTAATTCCTAGAAGTGGAATTATTGGGTCATATGGTATTTCTATTTTTAGTTTTTTGAGGAATATCTATATTTCCACAGTTGTTGCACCAATTTATATTCCCACCAGCAGTGTGGGAGGGTTCCCTTTTCTCCACATCTTCACCAACACTTGTTATTTTTGTCTTTTGGATAGTGGCAATTCAAACTGGTATGAGGTGATATCTCATTGTGATTTTGATTTGCATTTCCCTGATGATTAGCAATTAGGAGCACCTTTTTATGTTCCTGTTAACCATCTGTATTTCTTCATTGGAAAAATGTCTGTTTAGGTTGTCTGCCCATTTTTTTAATTTGGTTATTTGTTTTTTAGGTGTTGAGGTATATGAGTCCTTTATATATATTTTGGATGTTAATACCTTATCAGATGAGTCATTTACAAATATATTCTCCCATACAATAGGTTGCCTTTTTGTTCTGCTGATGGTGCCCTTTGCTGCCCAGAAACTTTTTAATTCATTGTAGTCCTACTTACTCATTTTTTGTTTTGTTTGCCTTGCCTGAGGAGATGTGTCCAGGAAAAATTCCTCATGCTTATGTTCAGAAGATTTTTTTGCTTGTATTTTCTTCTAATAATTTTATGGTTCCAGATCTTATATGTAGGTCTTTGATCCATTTCAAGTTTACTTTTGTATATGGAATTAGAAAACAATCCAGTTTCATTTTCTTGCATGTAGCTGTCCAGTTTTCCCAACACCAGTTATTGAAGAGGCTGTCTTTTCCCCTTTGTATGTTCATGGCTTCTTTATTATATATTAATTGACCATAGATGCATGGGTTTATATTTGGGCTCTCTCTTCTGTTCCATTGATCAATGGGTCTGTTGTGCCAGTACCATACTATTTTGATTACTGTAGCTTTGTAGCATAGCTTGAAGTCAGGGAGCATAATACCCCCAGCTTTGTTCTTCTTTCTCAGAATTGCTTTAGTTATTTGGGGACTTTTGTGGCTCCGTATGTATTTTTGGATTATTTGCTCTGGTTCATTGAAAAATGCTATTGGTATTTTGATAGAGATTGCATTGAATCTGTAAATTTGGGCAGGATGGCCATTTTGACAATATTAATTCTTCCTATCTATGAGCATGGGATAAATTTCCACTTATTTATGTCCTGTTTAATTTCTCTCATGAGGGTCTTACAGTTTTCAGAGCACAGGTTTTCAACCACCTTGGTTAGGTTTATTCCCAAGTATTTTATTCTTTTTGATGCAATTGTAAATGGAATTGTTTTGCTGATTTCTTTTTCTACTAGTTTGTTGTTAATATATAAGAATACAACAGTTTTCTGTGTATTGATTTTGTATCTTACAACTTTGCTGTATCCAGTTATAAGTTCTAATAGTTTTTGGTTGAGTCTCTAAGGTTTTCTATATATAATATTATATCATCTGCAAACAGTGACAGTTTAACTGCTTCCTTACCAATCTGGATGCCTTTTATTTCTTTGTGTTGTCTGATTGCCATGGCTAAGACCTCCTGTACTATTTAGAAGAAAAGCTTTCTGCTTTTCTCCATTGAGTATGATGTTAACTGTGGGTTTGTTGTATATGGCCTTTATTATGTTGAGGTATGAACCCTTTCTATACCCATTTTGTTGAGAGTTTTTATCATGAATGGATGTTGAATTTTGTCAAATGCTTTTCAGCATCTATTGAAATGATCATGTAGTTTTTATCCTTTTTTAATGTAGCCTGTATGATTTTGATTTATTCATGAATAGTGTACCATCCTTACATCCCTGGAATAAATCCCACTTGGTCTTTATGAAGGATCCTTTTGATGTATTTTTTGGTGGTATCTCTGTCTGGTTTTGGTATTAGAGTAATTCTGGCCTCATAGAATGAGTTTGGATATATTCTCTCCTACTTTTGGGGAACTTAATGTTTTTTCTTAAAAAAGATGTAGTGAATAAATAACCTGGAAAATTTGTATGCAGTTAACTGGAGCATAAATGAAAATGTGCTAGGAGGTCCACATGAATTTTCTGAGATTCCAAGTTTAGAGAAGTCAAATCTTTACAAAGCAAGCCAGAGGAAATTATAATTTTAGAATTTAGTCACTCATTTATACATTAGTGGGTAAAAGCTTGGGATAAAAGTTAAACTGATGGTTATAAATTCCTGCTGTACCACTTAAATCTGGGGGCCAGTGTGAGCTTCAGGATTCTATTAAATAATAGTAATAATAGGACTTTCTCGTTGAAGTGTTATAAGGATTAAAGGAGTTAATATCTATAAAACTATATGGTAAGTACTCAATGAAATTTAATCATACTTATTTATTTATTCATTTCACCCAAAATTTCATAAGTTCCAAGTACCTACCTGACATAGAAGATATATTTTTTATTATAAAATATATATAATCAAAATACCCTGAAAAAAAAAGAGTTTTAATTTTGGAGAAATTTAGGAGAGAACTTGCTGAAGTCCTTTTCCTTTCTTCAGGTAGCTCAAAGGGCTGTATATTTTGAGGTTAACAGGGAAATAATGAGAGACAGATTTTATAATTTTAAAAGGAAAAAAGAATAAGCAGAAAAGGCAAACTAAAACCATAATAGCTTCTGTGAAAAGAGAAATATGTAAGGGAAATGACAGAAAATTCTCTTTTCATGTTTATTTTTCACCTGACTAACAAATCATATTCAGTAAAAATGCTGCTATTGGTAGAAAGATGTGATATAGACATCCTCTAAAGCATCTTTTTATCTCAGTGACCCCTATTTCACAGCCCAAACAGAGGAAAAATGTAATAGTTAATGTAATAAATATTATCACATATTTAAGAATGTAACATGGTACAGGCCTAGGCCTATTCATTCATATCCTCAGTTCCATTTTGGTTAATTTAAAACTCTTAAACCTCTATAAAATATTTCTGGCCCTGGATTAATAATGAGCAGTTTGGAACTTCATTTCCTTGTAAGCTGCATTGAAACAATGTAATAAAAATTTTATAAGTGAAGGTATAAAATGTACATGCGCATACCCCACATGTTCAAGCAGAAACAAAAACAAAGGAAATGCAGATGAAAACACAATTATCGCCATAATAAGTAAAAATTCTTAGGCACTAGATGCTATGTTTCACATGTTATATGCTATTCACTTATTTTCCTGTTCCTTATGAAGCAAATAGTCAGATCTTAGACTGGAGATTTTGGACTCACTTTGTAAGGATAGATTCTCCTAATTTAGCACCACAAAAAAAGTTGTTCACATTTCTGAGTTCTGTAGGACAAGTTCAGGAGTGTGCTGCTAGCAGTGTGTTCTGCTCAGTATATCCTTGGGTTGAGATTTAGATGTCAGCACATTCTGCAGTTCCATCTCGGACTCTGGCCCTTGTCCAGGGCCTCTGTGTTTGGTAGGGTTTGGTTCCTGTGGTTGTACAACTGGTGTCTCAGTCTTCTTGCTGGTAGTCAGTTCTTAAATATGGATCTCTTCTCCTCTCCTCTTTTCTCTTCACTTCTTTTCCTCTCCCTCTCTCTCCTCTCTCTCTCTCCCTCTCATTCTCTATTGAATAGATAAAAAATTTCAGTTTGACCCAGTACCACTGCTGCTGAAATATTAACAGCATTAAATGTGCACACAGGAAATGTGAGTGCAGACCAGAAGCCTTTAAGCTGTGTGCTCATGTCTTATGGTATTATAAGTATTTATAATACTCCTTAGAGTATTATCTTCTGTGCCTTTCCCAGACAAATGAAAAATGATGAAGGTGGTTAGAGTATTTTGCCAGCAAAATTTAACAGATGGATAAAGGGACAAGGGAAAATATTCATGCTTGTGTGTTTGTTTATTTCAAGAAACACATTTTTTGAGAGTGTATAACAATCCGTACCTTATATGAAAGATAGTTCCCTTCTTTCCTTCTTAAAAAATATTTGTTTACAATTGGTGTACATATTAGGTCTGACATAAGGAAATGATAGAAAATGAGTGTATTCCTAATGCTTCTAAATTCAAGTTGAATGAACAAAAAAACAGTATTGAAAAGAGTGACTTCAATTAGTTTTTTAAATGTGTGCATAAACATGTAACTGAAGGCATTTTCAAAATAATATCAAATGATTTCTAATTTATTCAAAACTATCTGTTATGTATATAAAAATGCATAGTATTTTCTGGGAACATTGAAGTTAGAGATGAACATTTATTGCTTATGTTACTCATTTAATTTCTTTGGTTTTAAGTACTTATGGACTTAGAATATACTCTCATTTGCTTTTAATTTTTTAAACAAATTGCTATCTATATTTATATAGCAAATACAATTTTAATAGTATTTAAATATCTTATCAGTGAATGTGTCATGCCTATTATATATGACATAATATACCAGTATATTTTTTAAATGATATCATTATACATAGATACATAACTTTACCTTCTTCAGCTGACTTGAAATTTCCAGCATCCAAATTTTGGATAAGTCCTTGAAAGATTTGTAATTTTCTTACTATGTCTTGGCTCCAATAATTTGTTTTTAATCAGACAATATCTGTTACTTGAAAATCAATTCTAAAAAATGCCATTCACTATATTTTCAGGATTTATGTTGAACACCAGAATGAAATTCATCCCTTGCATCCCAAAACAATCAAAGTTCTAATGACACAGTCAGTGACAGTGTGTAGACTTAGGACAGTTAAGTTTATCAAAGCAAATAATCTATTCTTACCATTGCTGTAGTTAAGTGCCTTCAACTCAATGAGCTTTCTATGCCTCCATCTAATTTTCCTGGATTCCTGTTATCCTGTACTATACTTTCCACATACCTAGATAATTTAAATGTGAAATTTACTTACCTGTAATTTTATTTTACTTGAGCAGATTTTCTCCTTTTAATTTTGTGATTTCAACTTCTTTTAGTTGGTAATCCACTCCATTTGTTAATATTATTTTCTGAATTAATGATTCATTGCATCATAGTCATTACCATCATACACACAGCTATTAAAATTGAGGGGAAGGGATACCTCTATGTGACATATAGTCACTCAGCAATATAGGGGTCTGTCTGTTGTTCACTTGGGACAAATCCTCCAAATATCACCCACAAGTCTCATGAGACAGTAGCCATTCTCTTAGCAAATAAACTAGTGTCTAGGGCCTGGCTCTCATACTTGTGGTTTCAGATGCTGATGGCTTCTATCCTCTTTCATGAGAATATTGAAGTATCAAACCAAAATTCTAATTCAATATGAGAAACTTAACTGTTACGTGGAGTGGAACACTCCTCCAGGCTACTATGGTGCATTCTCTCCCCATAGTCTATATCCATGGGAAGTCGAATCATAGAATGCCAAGTTATTCATGAAGAGTGAGAACTAACATCTCAAGGACAAGAATATCAAGGTCTGTGTGATAAAAGCATTTTTTTCATAGATAAATGTGCAGGGAAAAACACATAATAGATGTTGTTTGGAATCAGGGCAAGGGAAATTAGATAAATCATATGACTTTGGCCATTAGAGAGGGACACCAAATGCAGTAGGTAAGGTTTGCTAATAGAAAGGGAACAATAAAATCACCTACATCTATCTCCAGCTTAGATATGACTTTGCCAATGGGAAGAAATTTTTGAAGTTTATTGCCTAAAATTCTTACTCTCCTGAACAATGTTTGAAAGATACTTCGAACATGACCTATGTGATTCCCCATGGATGATTAATGGTGCTCTGCCATCTCCCGGGATTGAGTTACTATTTTTAATACATATATACATTTTGCATGCCCCAGTTTTGTTCCATTATGTTTCCATTTTATAGTTTAATATTAAGAGAGCAATGTTTCCATTTTATAGTTTAATATTAAGAGAGCAATTTAATTTTTATTTTAAAGCTATTGAGGAATTTATCATTCTGGGTTGCAAATAATGGCAAGTGTTATTTCTTAATGCCCTTCCCATTGACTTAGTTGTAAAATTAGAAATGTTCATCAGATGTTTGAATACCAGTATGTTCAAATCATTATAAAATGACTTTTATAGATGTAGACACTTAAAAATATATGTGTATATTGTTAACCACAATTTCAGCCAGGAAATGATTAATTCTTTGTCTTATTCTGTGTTCAAGAACACCTAGATATATTCTGCCTGGTTAAAGAGTGAATCAACTATACCTGCTGCTAATTATATAGTACTTCTAATTCACCTCTTCTTCAGTACATTATTTCCCCTCCTCCACAAATCCCACTTGCTTGTTTTCTTGCAAAGCTGCCAAGAAACTGTGAACAAATTTCATGTCTGAATAAGTGCTTGCTCTTTTAATGACCTTGAAAAATTACTTGCATCATTAAAAATGCATAGAAAAGAAAGTTTTTGAGAAAACTGGCATATGTAATCAGAGTGCCTCCTGTTATGCCACTGCACTATTACAATATTATGAACTTTAAAAAGTATCTCCAAGGCATTAACTTTGCTCTAGTTACCCAGTTATATAAAAAGTTTCTGATTTTTTTCCAAAGAGAAACAGTTTTCTGCAATATAGAGGCTAAGAAAGGAAAACAGAGAGAAGAAACTGATTGAGTCAGAAAATATTTGTGATGCCTCACAAACTATTTCAAACAGTGCCACAAAATTTCAAATGAAGCATTTCAATTTTTTTTTAACTGAGGTGAAGTTCATGAAGCATAAATTTTCATTTTAAGCTGTACAGTTCAGTGGCATTTAGTGTATTCATAACGCATCTCTGGAGTTTTGAATCTTTTTTGTCTCCCCAGAACACCTTGTACCCTCAACGTAATCATTTCCCATTTCCTTCTCCTCCCTTGCACTAATATGCTCCCTGTCTCTATGGGTTTGTCTTTTGTGGATTTCAATGATTTTAATTTTGATAGGCATAAATTTAAAATTCTGTTTATGCATTAATTTTATATCCCATTTTTCTTGCGGAAAGAAATACAGAGGAGAAGTATGCAAAAACCTAAGAGTCCTCAAAACTCTGTCAAGATGGTAAAGTGTCATCAGAAGAAGCGCTCTGATACCTCTCCCATAGCAAGTACCACACTTTAATGTAATGATCTGGTCATATGTCTCCTTTCAAGACTAGAATCACTGGGGAGACGTTTTTTCACTTTAGCCCAGGCCTTAGCCAAGCGCCTTTGTAGTGCTTGCTGTTTGCTAAAGGAAGTGAGGTGGGAGAGGAGAAGAGGTGGAACCCCTTGATAATAGATTGGCTTAAACTAATAAATAGGGCAATGACTATACTGGATTCCTTTCTTTTTCTTCTTTCTTCAATTCTTTCCTTTTATATGTGAGTGTGTATGTGTGTGTGTGTGTGTGTGTGTGTGTGTGTGTGTGTGTGTGTGTGTGTGTGTGTTGTTTTATCCTTGAGGTCTGGCTTTCCTGAATTACTTTAGGAATTCATCCCCAAAATGAATTTATGGAATCAAAGTTGGCCTTGCCTTGATTTATCCAGCATTTAGTTTTTATTAGCATATAAGCAGTGATTATGTATCATGTTTATTATTGTATAATATGTACAAGAGCTACATTTAATTGTCTGAGTGATACAGTTTGTATTTATTCTGTCTCTTTTCTTTCTCTAGGCATTTTCTCTTCTTGGGGTAACCCGTCTTCCAACCCCAGTCCCACCCCTTTGCTTGAAGCATCAGTTACTTAGTCAGTGGGCTCAATGAACACTCACCCGGTACTGGAGTGAGACACTTTGTTAGAGTAATGCCTATGGAAGAGGGAGAAAAACTAATCCATATCACTTCTTCCCATATCTTTTCATGATTTTTATTTTGCATGCGATAATGGGAAGCGTGATCATTTAAAAATCCAGTGTTAACCCCATTCAGTTTCCTACAAAACATAGACAACGCTCCACTGTAGAAGGTGGTGATACCATGTCAGCAATGGATCCGAAAAGCATATTCCTTTACTTTACCCTTTTTTTCACTTTATGTTTGAAGATAATTCTGCTAATGCTGGCATATCTATTTGGTATGTCTGAAAAAAGTCAGTCGGAAATTGCCTTTTCCATATTCTTTAAATGTCAATGTCCATGAGCCTTATTCCTGTGTTGGTTTAGACAGATAATTACTTCGCAGGTGGGGCGATAAGAATGTATTTTTCATCTTTTTTTCTAAGGTTCTATGAAGATAGTGCTACACACATTTGATTTGTGGAAAGAATAGGTCGTTGTTGATGTTACTGAATTCCTAAGGAAATTGTTTTCTGCTCATTTTGTTTTTCCTCTGGGTAACACATCACATTATTTTGTATGGGGTGGCGGGGGGATCTGCGGCTTGCTGCTCAGTGCCATTAACATACATCTGGGCCACCCTTTGTGTGGAACTGTCCCCTGGTGAAACCCTCAGTTGTCTGGGAAGGAGAGACACTGCAATTTACAGAGTCCATTATCACCTCTGGACGTGTAGAATGATAATGGAAGTGACAGAGGTACAGCTGAAAATTGGCTCTTAATATTTTATGTGTTCAAGCAAAGGATTGGAAATCTCATGCTGCTCTTTAGGGAAAATGAAGTATGTGGGACTTTTTTTTTTTCTCTGTTAGAAAGTTATATGTAAAGGGTAGACTGCAAGGTTTCAAAAGAAGTATTATAGCACATGCATTTTGTGTTAACCAATACTTCTTGTTAGAGGTTTAGAGGAAAAAAAATGACCTTTGTCTGAAAAACTGAAATATGGACACAAAGTATATCCAGCATTAAAGGAAAGGTTTGGAACTGATTATTTGAAAATAATGTACATATATACCACTTTGTTTTAACTTAATGTGCTATGTCTAAGGAATCACAAATACTTGCCTAAAAAGATTATTTAAGTTTTTTTTATTTTCCCAACATATTTTTTCTGACTTACAACTTAGAACAATGTTTCAAGAGCTATCATTGTGACATTGATTTTGAAAACAGAGATGGTGTCAGAATTTTTAAGTGTTTAAGACATATAAGATGGAAAATAAATATAGCTTCTGAAATAGCTGTATTAATTATTTAACATTTATCTCAGTATATTACAGTGCTTATGATAGCACTAAAGAGATGATTGTTGAAAGAATTCTTTCTTGAAAAATGTAGTTATTTTCTGGCTTGACTAAGATGAGAAACAATACAGTGTCCTTTTTATAAGTATTTTATTACTTGTCATCCATCTTATTTCAGACAAAACAAAACTAGTAAGGTAATATATTTTCTTAATAAGAAAAAGCTAAATATTTTTGAAATTTAGCAGATGCCAAATCCTGTGTTTCCTTGATGTAGATTTATGATATAAAGAATTTCTGATTTCTTTTGTTTACTAATAGTATACATTAGTGATATTACTATGTCACTCTTGCCTGATGATTAATACGTCTAGACTTTACATTTTGAAGCAATTGGAGTTGATAGGATAAGCCTGGTAGGATTTAAAAATTTGTTTCTACTGCTTTTCAGAAAGGACAGCATACTTTTCTTTTACATGTTTCTGGCAGTGTTTCTTTTCTGGAAATGAATGCCACTCTCTTCAACTGTGATTAGGAAAAGTTTCAAGTTGCTATGGTGGATTTCAAGCCTCATTTAAATCAGCAATGCCTGCCATTTTGAATAAGGTCTCTGGAGCTTCCTTTATTTAGATGTGTTATTTGATTCAGTTGCCACTGGCAGGATTACAGTAACAAGATTTCCAGATTGAGATTTACAGAGAATTTACATGCTAAACACCCTGTAGTGGTGCTCAACTAACTACTTGGATTATATATTTCTCAGTTTTATGACACGAATAAAGTCTTTATGTTGTATAGAGTCAATGTTAGTTAATTCCATTAAGGTTTATTACTATAAATGTATCGATTATTATGTACTAAGCAAAATTTTAAGCACTTTGACCTATATTTTCTCTACAACTAAATATTTTGGGGCTCCCAAGTTTTGAGGGGAAAGATGGTTGTCTTGCTTAGGTTAACCCTAGATCTAATCCAATTCCTGGAAATGATCAGGAACTCAATAAATATTTGTCATATTAAAAATATTTAATTCTAGACATGATAACTGGGATAGGTATGCAAACATTTTAAGAGATGGTTTCAAAAAAAAGCCCAGAATCCTGGAGCTGGTGACAGGGCAATGATCCTCTCTTTGCTTCTGAGTACCTAGAATGTAAATAATAAATTTCCAGAGATTAAAAACTTAATTAAGTTGAGAGCTCAGTTGGTTTGCTGTTTAGAGGTGGACCAGGTGACCCTGGTCTTTTCTTTTTCCCCCAGATTTATTCGCTCCCTTTGGTTTGAGACGGGTCTGCAACAGAGTGTGAATAGTTGATGTTTCTTTTTTTTCCCCCCACATTAAATAATGTGAATCATGAAATTATAAAATGTTCATCTCAAAAGAGTGTTTCTTTGCTGATAGCTTTTCTATGTAAAAATGTATTTCCCAGGTGTTCTTACATAACCATTCTTCCATATTAAGAATCTGTAGGCATTGTCAGTAGTTGTAATTTTATTTATCAAAGGATAATACATAGAAGAATTCCACTGCTTCACACGTTCTCAAACTACTGAACATTATGAGCACTTGTACATGTCTACATCCATTGCCACCACTTTCTTTCAGCTCCATGCTAAATAGAGCTGCTCTTCATATTGTACATCTGGTAAAGCCAGGCCAGGAAAGCAGGATATAGAGACATTTTTATAGTCTTTTCTTGAATTGCTTCATTATGTGCTGTCACTAGGACTATAATGAAATTTATTTCATATATATATATGAAATATATTATTGAAATAAATATATATAAATAAATTTATACATGTATTAAATAAATATATTCACAGATACACACACACACACATAGATAAAGAAACTAAGGCCCAGCTGGGTTGTATGGTTTGCCCCTGGTAATGAGATTGCATGTGAGGTACGACCCTAGTCCGGTGTTCTCCCACAATGGTTATTATACAGTGTCCAGAGATCAGGCTTAGGTCTCTTTTTTTTTAAGTTAGATTCTGACCATCGGAGAAATCACACTCTTAACTAGACATTAGCTAGAAATTTGTCAGCATATAAATGGTTGTTTCCTCTATGGCCAAGTTCCTCTTCTCATCTTAATGTATCAAAGCTGTGTCCTTCCTAAGGGGACAGGTCCAAGCCCCTTAGTCCTGGAAGATCCATTTTCTTGCAGATTCCTTTCCTCTACTATAATATTCTTCACAGTCTTCCATGTGGTAGACTTTTTATTTTCTGTCACTGGTTTGCAATGAATCTAGAATTAGGCAGGCCTGAGTTTTAAAATCAGACCTGCCACTTTAACTAGCTGTGTGTCATTGAGCACGTTGCTAAATTTTCTAATTATAACTTTCCTTGTGTGTAAATTAGGTCATATCTCATAGGGAAGTTTTCAAGTTAAAAACAAGTAGTCTTGTAAAATATGTGACACATAGTAAGTGGTCAATAAATAGTACCTGTTTTTATTTTGGGCCTTTGTGTCTCACTAGAGTTTAATTCAGATATTCATCTTTCTATGAACCTAGCATAGTAGTTGTATAATGAATTTTATAAGAATATCTATCTACCTAACTAATTGTCAACTATTCAGCTGTTGCTGGACAAACTAGATTCAGATTAGTCTAAGCAAATATTTCTATATAAAATAAAGCATTTTCAATATGCTATAGGGAAACTCTTATATCTTAAGCCCATGGTTCAAGATACTATGAATATATTTAAGAAATAATTTTTGTACATAGACAATTCTTGTTTGGGTCAAAAATGAGAAAGAAATAAGCACATATAATCATAAGCTTCTCTCAGTCTATTTAACTGTGCATAGAGAATGACAGAGAAATGCAGTGAGGACAACCTACTTGAATGCACAGCTGAGGTGTAACAGCGGAGCACACTAGTAGTGACTAGCATGAATAGACATACTCAGTGAACAGGTATATTTAATACTCCACCATTCACAAACCAGAAAATGAACGGATTTTTTTGAGAACTGTGATATAGTTTACTTAGAGTCAGTGTCACCCTTTTTAGTTCACAGTTCTCTGAGGTTTGGCAAATACATTCA
This sequence comes from Manis pentadactyla, assembly GCF_030020395.1. Classification (NCBI taxonomy): domain Eukaryota; kingdom Metazoa; phylum Chordata; class Mammalia; order Pholidota; family Manidae; genus Manis; species Manis pentadactyla. Next base: position 80,294,339 of record NC_080023.1, on the reverse strand, counting down.
GTTATGTAAGCACTACAGTTGGATAGCCCACACAATCCAGATATAGAACAACTACCATTGTCATTGAGGGAATTAGACACTAAATTTAAATCTTGGATCTGCCATTTTTAGACTGCATGCAATTAAAAATTTCCCTCACATCCAAAATAATGCCTTCATTTCTACTTTTTATCAATCCTATCCCTTACTCCCCACTTCTGGTGACACTTAGTCGTTTTCCTATCCCAATAGTTTTGCCTTTTCCATAATGTCATGTAAATATAATTGTATAGTATGTAGCTTCTTTCTCTGTTTTCTTTCATTTAGTGTAATTATTTGAGATTCAGCCGTGTTTTTGTGTGTATCAGTAATTAATCCCTTTCATTTGTAAGTAATATTCTACTGAATGATGCACCATGGCTTGATTGTCCATTCACCCGTTGGTGGTTGCCTACAGTTTTCAGTAATTACGAATAAAACACTATAAGCATTTGTGTACAGGTTTTTGTGAGAAAATAAGTTTTCATTTTTCATAGATAAATACTCAGGAGTGGTTGCTGGGTCATATGATGGGTGTTTTGATGTATATCTTAGAGTGATTTTTAAAAAATATAATAAAAGGTATGTCATACTGATTTTTTAATTGAGCAGTTCTATATTTACTTATGATATTAAGCATCATGTAAAAATCTTTTAAATATTCATCATTTTGAGTATAACATTGCATATTGAGTAAATATTATATATAAGAATTTGTAATTTACTCTGTGGTCCCTCAGGGTATATCACCACATGGGGTGCTAATTTTCCCTGAATGGATTAAAACAGCTATTTCTCGATTCCACCTTCATTTTGTAAGAGACAGAAGATTTCCTTCTGTCTATGACTTGGTTTCTGTTTGTGTTCTGACTACTTCTTGCTGCACTTTGCTCTTCTTATTTACAATGTTTCATCTGTTGTATGACAGTAAATTAGACTAAATCACTAAAGTTTCTGGTTACTTAAGAACAGATAGGTTCTGAAAGAGGGCCTATCTCTTTCAGGCACTCTTTGGAGGAGAAATGCATCCTTCCCTCATTGTAGATACTTTATAAAATCAACTTTTTGGAAAAAAACAACCCCTTTTTGCAGGTTCTGTGTTATCTTCCAGAAACTTGATATTCTTGTTAAACAAATCCTGATGGCACAATGTTAATAACATGGATTCCAATCATGCCCTCTCTTGAATTGCACTCGATCCTGAATTAGGTAATTTAAGATTTACTTACTCCTTCTTCAAGTGTATGTCTGGATGACTCCACTGATCTCATTGCTAGCTCAGATTGCTCAGAAAACTCATTTATTGTTTATTACATACTTTTTGTTTTACAGTAATTTTAGGCTTAGCTTTGCAAAAAAATTGTCAAGAACTTGCACTTTCTTCATTGAAGTGCTTCCCTTTGTACTAGATGTATTATTGCCAAACCAATAAATATTTATGGATTGATCACTTGATGGCATAAAGCAATGTTTTAAAGAGCATCATCTTAATGATTTACATACTTGCTGTTCTAAGTCTATCATGGGGTACTATTTAAAAACAAACAAACAAACAAACAAACAAACAAACAAACCCTGCATTCTGGCTGTTGGTAGAGAAAAGAGAAATGGAGAAAATACAGAGGAAAACATAGAGAAAACTCCCATCCGATTTCTGATGGAGAAGAACAGAAACCGTAACTGCATTCAGCTGCACCCTCCTCCCTTTTTCACTGTTATTCACTTAAAATGAAGAAAAAAGAGAAAGATTCATCCCTGTAATAAACTATCTTTGAAAAGAAGTGGGGGAGAGGGGCAGATGAAATTAAGCACAAAAAGTAAGAATGAAAATGATATATAGTTACAAGTAAGGAGGGAAAAATAAGATGTGGTAATTTGGTTGGCAAAGCATCCCCTAAAATTTGATATATATATTTGTTACATGAATTGTTTCTAAACTTCTGCAAAAACAGAAAGCAAAAGGCAACTAATAATGAAAATAAGTTGAGTGTGGTGACAGCTTTGTCATTTTTTAAATTGGGTTTGCTCTCTTTTCCCTGTACGGAATCATGCATCCAGGGCTCTGCCTCCACGGCTGTCAGTTTAGTTACCTCCAACGTTATTAAATCCTGCAGTGAAGGTTCCATTAGAATAAATCTACCAAGAGTGGCTCTTTACATGCTTCTATATACATTTCTAAATATAATTGAAGACTGTTTCAATATAATGTTTCAGTTAATTCTTTAATGGAAGCACAATTGTGGACTTGCAGAGTGGTGGAATCCCTCTAATACACATGAATATCAGAGCTGCACCAGAGACTCAGAGTTCCAGGAGTCAGTGGCGGAAAAACTATTAATTCAATGCTCCAATTCTAAGGAGCATTCTCCTTATGTCTATAGTACATTTAATGCCGCTTTGGCTAATCATACAGCTTCCTAAAGGAATTAACAAAGCAGACCATTCTGGTGATCCGTTGTCTGATAACCTTATGCCTATTCTATAAATGGGATTGCTGAGGCCCACAGTGAGCTTCCCAAGATCCCACAATGAATAAAGAAAGATGAGGTTAATGCAAAGCAGGTGTACATCCAATCAATGCAGTTTTCAGTGCAGAACCTAAAGTTTCCAAGGGCAACCTCAATTCTCCTGCCCTTCTGTGCATTTCCAAGGTACTACATGGGGAAAATGTGCTCTCAAACTTTCAGTAACTATCAGTATATATGGAGATGTAAAATTTTAATAGTTATCTCTATGATAGAAGACTAAGGAGTTCATTCCATCAGTATTTAAAAAGGGTGATGGAGTCTTAATGGCTTAATATACATTTACATACAAAATAAAACACTGATAATTTAATTAAATTTTTTGTTAACTGAGGTTGATTTTATCTTTAGTGAAAGATAGAGTACTGTACCACACACGAAAGAACAGGTCAACTCCTATTAGCACTAAGACTTAAAATCCAATAATCCCACAGTAACCCAATAAAGAACAATGTTAAGAAGAAACAACAAAGATACAGCTCAAATAAACTTTGCTATACCTCCCTACAATTGGTAAAATTCTATTCAGAATATCAATTTCCATTCATTCTAAAAAATATTCAGAATATCAATTTCCATTCATTCTAAAAAAAAAGGTATAAACTAAAAGTAAGATAATAAAATAACAAAAGGAAAATGTTGTAAATTTCAAATTTTCAGTGAGTTTCAAAAGAAATTATTTATTAAACTCTCAAAAATTCTAGATTTTACTGAGGTCTGGTGGGGGGAAGATGATTGGCCAATTGTTTTGATTGTTCATTTAATACCTAAATATATTTAGGCCAGTAGATAGCATTAGGTCCTAAAAGAAACTCTTGAAAGTGAAGAAGTCTTAAGGACATAGTATTTTAAAAATAATTCATACCATGAGAAGTGAAAATAGATAGCTTATTGCCCTTCAGTAGCTTCCTCTAATTAAGCCTTGAAAAATAACAACAAAAACAACCAAAGGCTTCTGAAGCCCTACCTAATCTCTTAGTGGCCCTTACCTGACTGTGTCCTCATAATCTGGTCATGCACCATTCTCCTCTCACCTCCTTGATGTTGCTTGGGCTATCCAAGCTGATTCCCAGCTCAGGCCTCCTGTATTAGCTGTTCTTTCTCCTTAGAATGTTCTTGTGGCAGCCTGTTTCCTTATTCTTATCATCTAGTCCTTCCTGACCAGACCCACTGAAATATACCAGCTTCCACCTTGCTGTCCCTCCAATTTGCTTATTTCTGTACATGTTCCCTCTACTGCAATGTAAACTTTTTGAGGTAAGGTCTTTCTTGTTCATTGTTATGTCCCCTAAACCTAGGAAACACCTGCCTGAGTTACTAGCATGATAAATAGTACAGGATGAAGCTATATTATAGAATATATTTTTATGCATACGTGAGTGTGTGTGTGTGTGTGTGTGTGTGTAGGTTCACACCCTAATGCATGGGACTCCTAAGAAAAAGATAAAGGATACATCTGCATATATTACTAGTTATTTAGTAAACTAACTCTTAAGAATGTATTGTTAACTTTTCCTTGTAAGAAAGCTATTATTTTACCTCACCAAAATTTTTGGAGCTGAGAGTGATAGAGGCAGAAGAAACTATATCTTGTTAAAAACAGTAGAGACCTCAAGACTTTGTAATTCAGTCTCTTTCTCTTCATCTCTGTTGTAGAGTTAAGGTTAATGGGACCCAAAAAGGTGGCACAGTGCCCAGGGTCATTAGTAGACTATACAAGCCATTTTCCAAATTGGGTTTCCAAATGGAACTAGAACATCCTTTCCACTTAGCTAGTCTGTGTTTCTTTCCTCTATGCTGGATTATCTGTTGATCTACCTGCCTGTCATACATTGGTTGTGGTAGTTTCCTGTCCTATTTGGCTTCATGTAAGTGACTTATTATGAAACAGTAATTAAGAGTACAGGCTCCTGGGCAGGAGGAGCCAAGATGGCAGTATGAGTAGGGCAGCAGAAATCTCCTCCCAAAACCATATATATTTTTGAAAATACAACAAATACAACTATGCCTAAAAGAGAGACCAGAGGATATAGTATAACAGCCAGACTACATCTACATCTGCACAAACTCAGCATCTCATGAAGGAGGTAAGATACAAGCCGCGGCCCGGCGGTACTTGAGCGCTCCCTCCACCCCAGCTCACCAGCGGGAGGAAAGGAGTCAGAGTGGGGAGGGAGTGGAAGCCCAGGACTGCTAAATAACCAGCCCTAGTAATACGCATGGGGAGTGCAGACACACATTCCGTGGTGTGCTGGATATTAGGGAAACGGAAAAGAAAAATCTGCAAGTGGGTTCCTGCAGCCGGCTCCCCTGGGACAAAAGAAAAGCAAGTGCTTTTTTGAAAGTCTTAAAGAGAGAGGGGCTTCACAGCTGGACAGAATCATCCCAGCACACTCAGCCCAGCATGCTGGGAAATCTGAGGAGCTTAGGGTGCCCCAGCCCTCTGGGAGGCAGTGCAGCTCTGAAGCCCCTAACAGTGATAAAGAATCTGCTGTTCATTCCCCATCTGGCACAGCCCCACCACAGTGGTGGAGCAGCCTGAGAGGGGCCACTGCTGGCTCGTGACTGCCTGGAACTGTCAGAGGAAACCAGGACAGGGAGATAAGGGGTGCTGTTCTCACAGGAGAACCCATTTGGCATGCCTGCCACTCCCTGCAGGGCTCTGGGCTACCCCAAGGGCTGCTTCTGGTGTGCGGATAACTGACACAGGGAGTGGAGAGGGGCAGGGCGACTAGCAAGCAGGAAGGGACTTTGTTCTCCCAGCTGACATACGTGCCACCTGCCTACAACTACCACTATCACCATGAAAAGGCAGAAGAATTTGGTCCAGTCAAGAATAACCCAGACAACCCCTGAGAGAGGGCCTGGGGATACAGATATAACCAATCTTCCTGAAAAAGAATTCAAAATAAAGGTCATAATGATGCTGATAGACCTGCAGAGAAATATGCAAGAACTAAAGCATCAAGTTAAGAGGGAGATACAGAAATAAAACAATCTCTGGAAGGACTTAAGACCAGACTGGATGAGGTGCAAGAGGCCGTTAATGTAATAGAAATCAGAGAACAGGAACACAGAGAAGTTGATGCAGAGAGAGATAAAAGGATCTCCAGGAATGAAAGAATATTAAGAGAACTGTGTGACCAATCCAAACGGAACAATATTCACATTATGGGGGTACCAGAAGAAGAAGAGAGAGAGAAAGGGATAGAAAGTGTATTTGAAGAAATAATTGCTGAAAACTTCCCCAGACTGGGGGAGGAAATGGTCTCTCAGACCATGGAAGCCTACAGATCTCCCAACACAAGGGACCCAACGAGGACAACACCAAAACATATAATACTTAAAATGGCAAAGATCAAAGACAAAGACAGAGTATTAAAGGCAGCCATAGAGAGAAAAAAGGTCACCTACAAAGGAAAACCCATCAGGCTATCATCAGACTTCTCAACAGAAAACTTACAGGCCAGAAGAGAATGGCATGATATATTTAATGCAATGAAACAGAAGGGTCTTGAACCAAGAATACTGTATCCAGCACAATTATCATTTAAATATGAAGGAGGGATTAAACAATTCCCAGACAAGCAAAAGTTGAGGGAATTTGCCTCCCACAAACCACCTCTATAGGATATTTTAAAGGGACTGCTCTAGATGGAAGCACTCATAAGGCTAAATAGATGTCACCATAGAAAAGAAAATCACACCAAAGAAAGCAGACCAGCCAAATACTAAATAAAATCAACTGTTCACAAAAGCAGTCAAAGGAAACACAAAAGAGTACAGAATAAAACACCTAAAATATAAAGAATGGAGGAGGAGGAATAAGAAGGGAGAGAAATAAAGAATCATCCAACTGTGTTTATAATAGCTTAATAAGCAAGTTAAGTTAGATGGTTAGATAGTAAAGAAGCTAACCTTGAAACTTTGGTAACCATGAATCTAAAGCCTGCAATGACAATAAGTACATATCTTTCAATAATCATCCTAAATATAAATGGACTGAATGCACCAATCAAAAGACACAAAGGAATAGAATGGATAAAAAAGCAAGACCCATCTCTTTGCTGCTTACAAGAGACTCACCTCAAACTCAAAGACATACACAGACTAAAAGTAAAGGGATGGAAAAAGACATTTCATGCAAACAATGGGGAGAAAAAAGCAGGTGTTGCAGTACTTGTATTTGACAAAATAGACTTCAAAGCAAAGAAAATAATGAGATAAAGAAAGACTTTACATAATGATAAAGGGGTAAGTCCAACAAGAGGATATAGCCATTATAAATATATATACACCCAATGCAGGAACACCAACATATGTGAAACAAATACTAACAAAATTAAAGGAAGAAATACAATGCAATGCATTCATTCTAGGAGACTTCAACACAACACTCACTCCAAAGGACAGATCTACCAGACAGAAAATAAGTAAGGACACAGAGGCACTGAACAACACACTAGAACAGATGGTCCTAACAGACATCTACAGAACTCTACACCCAAAAGCAGCAGGATACTTATTCTTCTCAAATGTATATGGAACATTCTCCAGAATAGACCACATACTAGGCCTCAAAAAGAGCCTCAGTAAATTACAAAAGATTGGAATTGTGCCAACCAACGTCTCAGACCACAAAGGTATAAAACTAGAAATAAATTATACAAAGAAAACAAAAAGGCTCACAAACACATGGAGGCTTAACAACATGCTACTAAATAATCAATGGATCAATGACCAAATTAAAATAGAGATCAAGCAATATAGGGAGACAAATGACAATAATAGCACAAAGCCCCAACTTCTGTAGGATGCAGAGAAGGCAGTTCTAAGAGGAAAGTATATAGCAATCCAGGCCTATTTAAAGAAGGAAGAACAATCCAAAATTAATAGTTTAAAATCACAATTATTGAAATTGGAAAAAGAAGAACAAATGAGGCCCAAAGTCAGCAGAAGGAGGGACATAATTAAGATCAGAAAAGAAATAAGTAAAATTGAGAATAAAACAATAGAAAAATCAATGAAACTAAGAGCTGGTTCTTTGAGAAAATAAACAAAATAGATAAACCTCAAGCCAGACTTATTAGGAGTAAAAGAGAATCCACACACATCAACAGAATTAGAAATGAGAAAGGAAAAATCACGACAGTCCCCACAGAAATACAAAGAATTACTAGAGAATACTATGAGAATCTATATGCTAAGAAGCTGGAAAACCTAGAAGAAATGGACAGCTTCCTAGAAAAATACAACCTTCGAAGACTGACCAAGGATGAAACAGAAAATCTAAACAGACCAATTACCAGCAATGAAATTGAATCAGTAATCAGAAAACTACCCAAGAACAAAACTCCAGGGCCAGATGGATTCGATGCTGAATTTTATCAGACATATAGATAAGACATAATACGCATTCTCCTTAAAGTTTTCCAAAAAATAGAAGAGGAGAAATACTCCCAAACTCATTTTATGAAGCCAGCATCACTCTAATACCAAAACCAGGGAAAGACCCCACCAAAAAAGAAAATTACAGACCAATATCCCTGATGAACATAGATGCAAAAATACTCAACAAAATATTAGCAAACGGAATTCAAAAATACATCAAAAGGATCATACACCATGACCAAGTGGGATTCATCTCAGGGATGCAAGAATAGTACAACATTCATAAACCCATCAACATCATCCACCACATAAACAAAAAAAGGACAAAAAGCACATGATCATCTCCATAGATGTTGAAAAAGCATTCGACATAATTAAACATCCATTCATGATAAAAACTCTCAGCAAAATGGGTATAGAGGGTAAGTACCTCAACATAAAAAAGGCCATATATGAGAAATCCATAGCCAACATCATACTTAAGAGTGAGAAGCTGAAAGCTTTTCCTCTAAGATCAGGGACAAGACAACGATGCCCACTCTCCCTACTGTTATTCAACATAGTCCTGGAGGTCCTGGCCATGGCAATCAGACATAACAAAGAAATACAAGGCATCCAGATTGGTAAAGAAGTCAAACTGTCCCTATTTGCAAGTGACATGATATTGTATATAAAAAACCCTAAAGACTCCACTCCAAAACTACTAGAACAAATATCTGAATTCAGCAAAGTTGCAGGATACAAAATTAATACACAGAAATCTGTTGCTTTCCTATACACTAACGACAAACTAGCAGAAAGAGAAATCAGGAAAACAATTCCATTCACAATTGCATCAAAAAGAATAAAATACCTAGGAATAAACCTAACCAAGGAAGTGAAAGACCTATACCCTGAAAACTACAAGACACCCTTAAGAAAAATTAAAGAGGACAGTAACAAATGGAACCTCATCCCATGCTCTTGGCTAGGAAGAATTTATATAGTCAAAATGGCCATCCTGCCCAAAGCAATCTGCAGATTCAATGCAGTCCCTATCAAAATACCAACAGCATTCTTCAATGAACTGGAACAAATAGTTTTAAAATTCATATGGAAACATAAAAGACCCCTAATAGCCAAAGCAATCCTGAGAAGGAAGAATAAAGCAGGGGGGATCTCACTTCCCAACTTCAAGCTCTACTACAAAATTACAGTAATTAAGACAATTTGGTATTGGCACAAGAACAGAGCCACAGACCAGTGGAACAGAATAGAGATTCCAGATATTAACCCAAACGTATATGGTCAATTAATATATGATAAAGGAGCTATGGGCATACAATGGGGAAATGACAGCCTCTTCAGCAGTTGGTGTTGGCAAAACTGTACAGCTACATGTAAGAGAATGAAACTGGATCATTGTCTAACCCCATACACAAAAGTAAATTCCAAATGGATCAAAAACCTGAATGTAAATCATGAAACCAAGAAACTCTTAGAAAAAACATAGGCCAAACTCTCTTGGACATAAACATAAGCAACTTCTTCATGAACATATCTCCCTGGGCAAGGGGAAGAAAAGCAAAAATCAACAAGTGGGACTATATCAAGCTGAAAAGATTCTGTACAGCAAAGGATACCACCAATAGAACAAAAAGACATTCTATAGTATGGAAGAATATACTCATAAATGACAGATCTGATAAAGGGTTGACATCTAAAATATATAAAGTGCTCACCCACCTCAACAAACAAAAAGCAAATAATCCAATTAAAAAATGGTCAGAGGAGCTAAACAGACAGTTCTTCAAAGAAGAAATTCAGATGGCCAACAGACACATGAAAAGGTGCTCCACATCACTAGTCATCAGAGAAATGCAAATTAAAACCAAAATGAGATATCACCTCACACCAGTAAGGATCACCACCATCCAAAAGATAAACAACAAGAAATGTTGGCAAGGTTGTAGAGAAAGGGTAGCCCTCCTACACTGCTGGTGGGAATGTAAACTAGTTCAACCATTGTGGAAAGCAGTATGGAGGTTCCTCAAAGAGCTCAAAATAGAAATATCATTTGACTCAGGAATCCCACTCCTAGGAATTTACCCTAAGAATGCAGCAACCCAGTTTGAAAAAGACATATGCACCCCTATGTTTATTGCAGCACTATTTACAATAGCCACGAAATGGAAGCAACCTAAGTGTCCATCAGTAGATGAATGGATAAAGAAGATGTGGTACATATACACAATGGAATATTATTCAGCCATAAGAAGAAAACAAATCCTACCATTTGCAACAACATGGATAGAGCTAGAGGGTATTATATATACTCAGTGAAATAAGCCAGACAGAGAAAGACAAGTACCAAATAATTTCACTCATCTGTGGAGTATAAGAACAAAGCAGAAAAGTGAAGGAGCAAAAAGCAGCAGACTCACAGAACCCAAGAATGGACTAACAGTTACCAAAGGGAAAGGGACTGGGGAGGATGGGTGGGAAGGGAGGGATAAGGGTGGGTAAAAAAGAAAGGGGGCATTATGATTAGCATGTATAATGTGGGGGGCACGGAGAGGGATGTACAATACAGAGAAGACAAGTAGTGACTTTGTAGCATCTTACTACACTGATGGACAGTGACTGTAATGGGGTATGTGGGGGGACTTGGTGATGGGGGGAGTCTAGTAAACATAGTGTTTCTCATGTAATTGTAGATTAATGAGACCAAAATAAAAAATTTTTTAAAAAGGGTACAGGCTCCTAAAACACAGTGGTGTGAAACCTGATTTACCATTTACTAGATATATCATCTTAGGTAAATTGCATGACCATACCTCAATTAATTCATCCATAAAACAGTGATAGCAATACTTATTTTTTTGTGTGAGGATTAAATAAAATAATCTGTATATAAAAAAACAGTAATTATAGATATACCTATGTTTTACAAGATCTTTAAAACATCATTTTGTAGAGTTGCTGAAGATAAACAAAAATTGAGTACTAACAAATAACACCTGACTAAGTTAATTTATAAATTTCTTTATTAGTTGAATATTAATTTAAAAAAGAATGCCCTAGACAGATTTCTTACCACCACCCAACGAGTTCTTCACTAATAATTAAATGTATAAGCATTTCAGTATCAGTTTTGAAACATGCCATTTTAGAAGTTAAATTTACTGCAAGGAGAGTAATAAATTCATTTAAAGTCCATTATGAATGATTTTTATATTATGTTGTGATTTTGCAGTGTATTCTTTCCTTTCATTAAGCTGGATAATGAGGAGATAGCCATATTTGACTGGTCAGGAAGTGGGTAGCAACAAGACATAAAAATGGAAGTCTGATGGCTTTAAATTGAAATTATCTCTTGTATTCATTTTTGAACCAGTTTCTCAAATACTTTTGAATTTAAGCAACCTCCATGAAAGAATGCTTTTGTGAGGTCAAAGCTTAATTTTGGGTATCAGGAGTTCTAAGTTCTAATGTTATGTAGAGTCTTTTTCTAGAGAACTGACCTGCTTTTCTTAGTGTCTTTGTTCTTCTTTTTAAATTTAGTTGAGTATGGCTTAAGTTTAATATTTGTGAACTCCTTTTAAATTCTTCAAGTGAGTGACTCTATATAAACGCAAAGTATCATTGTTAGTTTTTCAGGAGTGTTGTAAAAATGACTTAATGTTTGTAAAGTGCTTTGAAGGTAAAAATTGTGATGTGAGCACTAAGTGTAGTATTTATGTATTAAAGAAAAACATGTTAGCGTTATGTTTGCTGATGAGTACTTTTATATTTCTTTTCACTGAACTCTTTTCAGAAGTTCGCTGAGGCATGGTGACATGTTATTCAAGATCTCCAGGAATCTTTCCCTTCTTTTTTGGGAGTGTGGGGAGGTTTTGTTTCCTTTAGTGTCAGATCTTAGAAATTCTTGTTTCTTCTTCTTATCCATCACCATTACTACTATCTAGAAACCTATATATAACACCTTAAAATTGTATGCAACTCAGATTAACTATATATGCACTATTGTCTTTTTACTCTAAAGGAATAAATCTTCTACTCATAGTTCGTTAGTTAAACATTTATTTATTAAAATCATACCAATACTTGAAATAACTGTGAAACTGTTGAATAATTGGAGAGAATCTAATGTTGTGCCTTAATGATTTATGATATGAATTATCACTACTAACTTACTATTGGTGAAGTTTATGAAAAAGTGGTCTGTTTTGTTTGAATGTCTCACATTTAGAGAGCAAAATACTCTTTTGATATGTGAATACATTCATCTGAGCTCTTTTTCGTTTTCATTCCCTTCTCTAACATTAGTGTCTAGATACAGGGAAAAAGAAAAAAAAAAAAAGATAAGTCACCTCCTACTGAAAATAATCTGGTGTCTCCCTTTATCCCATTACATACCTCCCTGGCACCTCTATCTATGTAGAAAAGACAGTGAGCCTGTCTGTGGTTTTAAAATATCCATAGAGTAATACCAACCCAAGTTGCTAAAGGTAGCTAGTTGTCTTGCCAAAGGTCAGAAGTGGCAGAACTTCCAGTAGAAAACAGAAGCAGCAATAGTTGGCCAAATCTGTGGCCACAGGGAGCTAGGAGATAGGACAAACATCAGTATTAAGGCTGTGTAAGCTCTTGGTGTGTCCTGTCTGCCTGCAGTTTATCTCCTCTCCTCTCCCTTTCTAACATTTCAGCCTCTGGTAAGGAGTTGGTGAAGGAGTTGTGCCATGAAAAGAAATAGGAAGAGAAAGGTTGACATTCCATTTCTTGGTGCTTGTGGGGTCACTGCACACTCAGACATGGGTTATGTTTCCTACCCAATAGCCCTGTCAAAATGGGAATGCTCATTGTTTTAAGAAAATCCAGGTTGACATGAGCATCTCCTAGATTTATTTGACCCCAGATACACTTTTTCCTGAAACACCCATTAACATTGAAGCCTTACTTCAAAAAGTTTAAAAAGTTACTTTGTTTTCAAAAATGTTATCCTTTCATCCATCAGAAGCATATCTATGACCTTAACCATATCAGAAAACTAAGGGGATGTTTTTGTGTGGTGTTAAATAAACTTTGTTAAATAAAAAGGAGAAGAGAAAAGAAAGAAAACAAAAACTCATGAACATTTCTTCATTTTGCTAAATGATTCAGATGTTTTCCTCTTGAGTTTAGGGTTCCAGTGGCCTCTGAACCTCTCTCCACATCATCCATGCCAGCCATGCTTATAAATCTTTTACATTCTAGAAGCTTAGGATGCTTCATTATTTATCTGTATTTGTTGGGGCCAGTCTTGATAAAGAAGACTGTTTATAATGGTCTGCTTATTGCAAGGGCCTATAAAAGAAAAATAAGCTGAACTTGGCCTGTGATCTTTGGATATGTACCAGAGGTATAATTTTTCTTGCTACAAGACAGGGTAAAAGGAGACTGAAATCTGAGTTTTTGAGAACATAGGCATTAAAAACAAAGTTACCTTGCATCATCTTCATTGATGAGAAGGAAAGACAGCATTTAGAGATGACCCTTCAGTTTATCGCTGATTTTCCTTGTTGTTTATAGATAACATGAAAAGGGGAAGATAAGCCATTTCTGGAAAACTAAGTATCTTCAGAAACCAGTGCTACTATTTGCAAATTTTACAAATCAATCAATCAAGAACAACAGCTGCTTAGGAAGCTATACACATGCACTCATTTTCTATCCCAGCACATTCAAATAATATGTGCCTCGATTTTTCAGATGCAAAATGCCGATAAAAAGAATATGCCTATCTTTAAGGATGTTTAGTGATAACTGCATTTTTGCTATCATTGTTTATCAAGGAAAGGTTAACATTGACAGATATTTTCTAAAGGAGACTTTCACATAGTTGAATTATTAGGTAAGAGGGTACCTGTTTCCCAGTCATTTTGACTCCAAAGCCACTGGAATTCACTCTTCTAATCTGCACTGCTAAATAATAATGTGGGTTATTTGGGAGCTTTATTTTAATAGAGGAAGAAGAGATATGTTTGTTTGTTTGTTTTGTTTTAATTGTACTACTTTGCAGTGGTTGTAGAATCTCCAAGTTTAGGTCTAGGACCATGAGAAATGTCTTGTAAAAAATAGAGTGATTCCTGGCAGAACAAATTTGATTTTTTTAAGTTAATAGAGTTCTTTAAAGCTGCAATCTAGTAGAACAGAGCCAATGTTTGTAAATGGAATTCCTTTGCAACAAAGTTTCTTTAGGATGGATTTTGTTATAATGATAGAAGATATAGAGAAAAAAATCCATATGGTTTATTAAGGAATTTAGAAGCACGAATGTGCAGAGTTTACCTGTAGCCTTTGTCTTTACACCCAGATAAACAGCTAAATTGTGGAATTAATCACACTGAAGTCATGGTCTCCGATAAGGGTCCTGCCACTCTATTTTATTTCTTTTGATGCTGCAAAACAATTAAGCAAATTTTCCTAGTTGATTCTGGCTTTTATTACAGAATCATATGGCATCACATGGGACTTCATCATTCCACTGATGGGATCCAGCTTTATTCAACTTCTTTGCTAAATTGCAGTGTTGCAGCAAAGCTAATTACAGTTCCACAGTGAACTGGCCCTTGTTCTCTGTTTTCCCACTGCAAAGTATGGTGATCTGTGCTAATCAAAACTTTTTAGTAGTTTATTTTATAGTTTTTTGTTTTATCATGTCTACATATGAAAGAAGAGCTATATCCTTACTATTAAAGATTATCTATCCCTTCTTATAAAATTTTAGATTTTTTTTCTCATAGATCTACAGGTTCCCAATGAAATAAAGATGAACTCTTGTTTTCTCATTTATATAATGCTATTTGTGAATTTTCAATAAATTAAATATAGGCCTTCATAATTTGAAATCTTTTGCATTTTTTGAATCCTTGAGAATTTTGGATTATACCAAAAGGAATATGGTAGTATAAAACCACAAGTTCAAGTATTGCAAGCTACCTAAATATGAGTTTTTGATAATAGTTTTAATAAAATATAATGAATATCTTAGAGTTGATATGATACACTTACATAAATTTCACAGAGATGCATAACTTATACACATCAATATTAGACCTATATTTGATGTTCAACTATGCTTTTATTCACTTTAAAATAGTTTCTGTTCTGCCTAATTGGTTTGGATTTGCTCTGTCAGGTTATTTTCCCTTTAATTCCTTAGTGAGGAAGTTGCAGACCTGCTGTTTTATATTAAGCCTCTACTTTTTTTTTTTTATACAAGAAAGAAAAAGGCAAGCAAAATCTAAGGCTGATTAAAATCAGTTTATTCAAAGTTTATGAGCTCTTCAAACAATGTTTCCTGCCTTCAATGAAACATTATGAAAATCCTATGATATCTCTTTCATAGAAAATAAGCACTGGAAAATACATAAACCACAAAACTGCATTAAAAATCATTATTTCTAAGATCATGATATTGACTGTGTTCTAGAAAAATAGAGCATAATATCATGGGGACACCACCCTTTCTTAACTGGTTTGCTAACTTTGTAGTTCAATTGGTTATAGACCAATTAGCACTAATCTAGTTTGTAGTGGTAAAATAGTCTATTATACTAGTAGCTTAAAAGTATTCCTTTAACTTGAAAGTGTTAATCCTAGAGTTAATTAACAGGAACAAATTAGGGCCTTCTGTCATAAGTGACCAGTCCTCACATTTTTAGCAAGATGACTGCCTCAAAAATGCCAGAAGAACTAGTCCATTCATCCATAGAGTTTCTATAGTTAGTTGTATATCTTTGCACTATTCAGTGTAATATTTGAAAAATTACTGTGGTCACAATTTACCTTTAATTTCATAATTGTGTTTTTTTCTACTCTCTCATACCGAGAAATCTTTTCTAGCTCCAAAAAGTTTCTGAGTCCACTTCCAAGGAAGTGTTGAAGATACCACTATGTAGTAAAAGTTAATCTTCTCAATTTCAGAGAAAGACTATGGGTTAATTTTAATCCAGCAGTTAATGATTCTGCAGTTAGTTTTCTCTGGATTTTCTTCCATCAAAGATACCATAATTTCTTTTATTCATAGATAGTATCAGTCCTGCAAGTGGATAATCTTAGAAAATTATTATAATAAAAATTGTTGTTGCATAAATTTGCATTTACTATCATAGGGCACTTTTAACCTGTGGAGAAAGACTTCATAAAAATCACACAAACAGCAAGGGGAAATTGTATTATAGTTTCTGGTACAACACAACATATGTGATCCTAAAATTTACCTCACCAGGCAAAATCATGACATAAAATTCACAAGTGCTTATGGGAAAAATTGGGGCATAACATTCAAAATCTAAATTAGATACAAACATACAAAAATAGAAGCCTAACAAAAGTGGTAGCATAACTATGAACATATAAATGGTCAAGAAATACTTAAGTGCTGTAAAAAAATATGGACTTTACCTTAAAAGAGACCTGAAGCTTGCTTATGGAAGAGTTGAGAGTTATTGTGAAGAGGTGGGAGGAGGGTTACCTGAATTCTGTCAGGAATCTGTGACACCAGATATGGATGGGTGTGATTCTTAACATATGTGGTAAACTGAAGTAGTTGGTAGACGTTTGTGGGGGGTTGTATGTGTATAAATTTCCTGTATTCCTATATAGCTTGATTCAGTTGCGTATAGTTTTCTGTGTTCATCTGTTGCTTCTTACATGCAAAATAATGCATAATCAAATGAGAAATTTGTGTCATGGTGAAATTACTCCATTTTGGGAATTTGCATTTTCAAAACAAGAGTTATAGTGGAACTGACTATACAATTGAAAGGTGGACACAGTAACTTTCGAACTGAAGATGATAGGTCTTGTGGTAATAAGAGGTGACTGATCAATATTGTCACTAACAAGAATGTAATTAATATGCAACATTTTAATTTTTCCATCTACTGTTATTCAAAACCAAACTTCAGCCTCTCTATCCAACTTGATTCATTCATTTTAATTTGTTTTGCATTTAGAAATAGAATCTTACCTCCATGGGATATCAGAATCAGGAAGACCACTGAGTATTTATGTAATATTTAATTTTAAAAGTCTTTCTTTTGTATGCTTTTTAGTACTCTATCTCTGGAATTTGTGCATACCGAACCAGTCAGTACAAGCAAACATGTGACTCTCAATTTATTTAATGATCAAATGAATTTCAAGGATTTACTGAAAATGTGGGATGTTCAAAACTCATTCATCCTTTTGTATTCACTGCTGTATGTTTTTCTGCAAGAAAAACATTCCCCTGTTCTGGGTTATTGTACTCTGAGAGAAGCTAACAAATATGGAAAGGGGGCCAGCTCTGACAGTCTTCAGTGCTTTTGTGGCCCTTGCAATGAGCTTTAATATTCTGGAGCTAGACTTCAGTGCACAGAGTAGCAAATAATAAGTTCTTTGAGCTGAAACTTCATAGTCACTGTGGGATGTTCAAGCAGGAGACCAATGTGGAGAAAGATAATATAGTCATAGCTTTGAAGTTGTCCTGGATTTTACTTGGTAGAAATCAAGTGAGAATCACTCTGACGCCTTATTACTCCTAGCTCTTTCTCCATGAAGGGAAAAGTGCTCCACAGTCCATGTTGATAAAAGCGAAAGGGAGTTCATACATGAGAGAGAATATGGCCTTGAATTTAGTGGGTAAAGGAAGTGCCTTAAGGCTAAGATCTTCCCCAAGCCTCAACGACGAGGCCACTTTCATTGGCAAGTTTTTCCTACACTTAGGGTCCCTTCATACATTCCCAAAGCACTTTTCAGGCTGTATTGTATTTGTTTCTTATTTCTTGTTGTGGAACAAGGGCAGAATCATTTCTGTTTCTCATTCCCTATTAGGTTCCCCAGTGTTAGTTGATTGTCCAGTGGAGAGTAGGTACTTATTAAACATACATCAGTGAATAAAGGAATGTGCATGGAACTCAAAAAGTTGTCTACAGAAAGAGATGCAAGATAAACATACATAAGAAATAATATGGTGTGTTATTGTAGAATGTACAAGTATTGTCTAAGAAAGAAGCAGAGACTCTAATTCATTCAGTCAACAGGTATCTGCTGTATGCCTTCTATGTTTCACCACAGTGAGTTAGAAATATATAGTCTGTGCAATCACAGAGCTTATAGTCTAGTGAAATACACAGATATTAAATAAAGGAATCATAAACAAATGTATAATTCAAGTTTTAGAAAGAATGATTACAGTGCATAACTGGGAAAGATTAATCTATATGGGCAGGCAGCAAGGGCATTTTTAAGGAGATGATATTTTAAAGTGACAATTGAAGAATGAGGAGGGGCAAAAAGAAGAAGGATTAACCTGTGCATAGCCTGTGAAGGAAACAGGAGCTTAGCTTGTGTGAGAAAAAGAAAAAATGCTGGTGTAATTAGAGATGACTGAGCTAGGCATGATGGACTGCAGTTGTGGTTAGAGAAACAGGCTCGAGCCAAAATCATGCTTAGAAGAGGGTTGGATATTAATCAGGATGAGTTTGCATACATTTGCCAAAACTCAATGAATTTGGGCTTAATATTTGTGAACTCTATTTTGTGTAAATATTACATTAAAAACCTAAACAAATATTGAACTCCAGTTAGTGATATCCATTCTTAAATATTTACAGGAAAGTGTACTGTGGTCCCTAATTTATTTTGAAATGCATCCAAAAAATAAGATTGACTGATTGAGGAATGGACAGATGTATAGAAATGAGATAAAACAAAGTAAAGTTACTGGCAGTGAAATCTAGGTAGTACATACATAGATATTCACTGTAAAATTCCCTCAAGTTTTCTGTATTTTTGTTAATATACAGAATGTTAATATAAAATGTTCAAAAAAATAAGGAGACACTCAAAAATGATAATAAGGAAATACATAATAATCATGCAAAATCCCATAACCAAAAGGAAGAATTATTCTAGCATATTACAGTTTGATTCTTTTTCTGTGAATTTTTATCTTTATAGAATTAGACCTTTTTATGATAGCAAGCATACACATAGATTTAAAAACATTTCAAATTATTTGCATGCTTTTACATCACTTAAACGATCAGCTCTTCGGATGAGGTATTTCTTTAAGAGGTGTAAACGCAAATCTGGTGGACCAGAACTCATTAATCTTCAACTGTCCATCAGCACCTATCAGTGTAGCAGAAAAAAAATGAACATAATAAAGCCTATTAGTGTGATCACCTATCAGCAGAAGATCCTACTTAAAAACTTTTTTTTTTCAGCTTTGTGGTTGACTTACATGACATAAAAGAAAGAAAAAATGTTTCTTTGGAAGTTAGCTAAGTGTGCCCTGGAGTCTCAGTGTACTCAATAGTTTGGTTGCCTACCTGTCTGCAAAAATTTAAGTAGCAAAATCTGAAGGCTGTGAAACAGAGATTGCTCTCTTCCTTGATGAGTTGTTTCCCACCAAGAGCATTCTGCTGATAAATTAGTGCATCACAGAATCACATTAGAAGCCTTGTCTTGATCTCCCTATGTTTTCAATGAAAACATTTCCCTTTTATTGATGTTTGTTCTTATTGACCCTTTGAGGTCAGAAGACAGAGTTTCTTTATTAAATCAGTAAATCAGGGCTATTTAATTGGCTCTAGAAACTTCTGAGTGTTCTTGGCCTATTCCAGCTGCAAACAGGGTTCTGACCAACCACTGTGAATTCTGCTTTGCCAAGAAGGTAGGGGGTGAGAGATTATAACAAGCTCTGTGTAAGTAGTCAGTTGCTCATTGCCTTCAAAGTACTGAATTTTTTGGTGTAGGCAAAATGCCAAAATCAATACCTTTGATTCACATAAAGAAGTAGTTTAGCATTTAGAAAAACTATAAGGTTATTTCCCTTTTTCTGAAAAGCCATAACACATTTTAAAAATAAAACATATCATAGGTTTTTACAGAACTTATTTTTTTCTCCATGTTACACATACATGAAAATAATTAGATGATTATTGGCATTAGCAACTGTGCTAAGATCAATGATAATGCAGGAACGATGAAAGCAGACTTTCCTAATGAAAGCAAACAGTCTGGAGTCTACGAGAAATTGCTGAGAATCTTTTAGGGAGGCAGCATTGCTAAT
This sequence comes from Manis pentadactyla, assembly GCF_030020395.1. Classification (NCBI taxonomy): domain Eukaryota; kingdom Metazoa; phylum Chordata; class Mammalia; order Pholidota; family Manidae; genus Manis; species Manis pentadactyla. The sequence goes on along the minus strand of NC_080023.1, from coordinate 80,274,323 downwards.
TAAAACCTGAGAAACACACCAGAATTGTTCAGGGGCCATGAATACTCATTGCAGAACCAACCTGGAGGGTCATTCCAATTTCTACACTGTATCTTCACTGGAATTTGAGTTTTAAAAAAATGCCTCCAGAGATGCCTAACCTCATTTATTCATTTCCTCTTATGTCTTTTTCATTTGATTTCTTCAGTTTTCTGTTCTTGTGCTTGACATCATTATTACTTGTTATGGGGCAGTGAGAAGTGAGGGAAGCAAGTTGTTCAGAAATCATGCCTGTGGCAAGTATTTGTAGACTAGTGAATGTAGTCTCATTTATCATCATCATTTATCAGTAGAAAGCTATAGGTCAGGAATGTCTTAAGTCCCTTGTGTTTCAGCATTGTCTACTAAATTGGGGTTAATTAAAATGTCTCTCTTAAAAGTACTTCTCTTGAATACACACACACTCTCACATCTTTGCTCCCATCTCTTTTAAAGGAGTCATTATTCTATCTCTTGCCAAGAGGAATTGAATCATATGTCTAGGGCATTATTTCATTTCTCTAAACCAGAAAAGGAAGAAAATCATCTAGAGAATTGTGACTTTCAGACATGCAGATAGTTCTACTTGATGTAAAGGCTATATTCCATTTATATAAAATCATTATGTTTTTGAGTCTACCCCTTATTCTCTTGACATTTTAAAAAAGCAAAAAAGTATATTCAATCTGCATTTCCACTTTTCCAAAGAATAGATTTCCCTCTCTTGTGGTTTAGAGGCTAAGATGGATAGGTGTTACCTGGGAAACTTATGTAAAGTACAGATTCCTCAGCTCCATACCACAAGTTCTGATGCAGTAGGACCATGGTGGAAATCTGTGTGTTAACAAGCCTCTGAGGAGATTACGATGCTTATGAACCTTGGACACACTTTGAAATACTCTGCTTTATCCAATCACTATACAGTGTTATGGAGAGGTACAGGGTGTTGTGATAGCACAGAAGGGGAACCTAAATTGACAAGGCAGTAGCCCTAGGATCTCAGCTGAGCACTGAGGGTTGAGTAGGACTTACCTAGTCAGGTTGGGAGGAATGCAGGTGTGGTGTGGTGGGGGTGCATTTTAGGTAGAAGTAAATGCAGGTGCAAAGGCTTTGGGGCTAGAGAGAAAATTATGCTTTCAGGACCCATAGATCTATCTAGATGAAGAGCAATGGGTGGATGGTTGAGGAGGTGTGATATAAATATGAGGTTGGAGAAGTGAGTTGAGACCACGTAACAGAGTCCTTATGGCCAAGTCAAGGATTCACGGCATAATGCTAGAAGCTACCACCAGAACTCCTGTATGCTATGTGCTTTTGGCACCCATTCCTGTACTCTTTCATGTTCTTGGGCTCCATATAATCTTGGGTCTAGTATCACCTTACGAAGACAGCTGCTTTCAATGCAATTACCATTTCCACTGCAACTCTCAGGTGTCCAGGTGGAATCCTGACAGAAGTAACAAGTTGTGATGTAACATGCCAGAAGAATGGCTCTTTGAATATATTTCATTTGATAACTGCTACTGAAAAATTCAAACTGCTCTCTTCATTGACTTTATGTTGTATTATTTGAGTTTAGGAATATTAGGAAGAGAACAATAGCACTGTGGTAAAACAAGGTCATGGGACAAAAATAAAAGGAAAAAAATGGCTTAAAATGCTGCCATTTGGGTCCTTTGGCCTGCATTTTTAAGTGCATTTCTTTTCTACTCAGTAATTGAAGGTAAACCAGGAAACTTTTTAGTCATTTACTTTTGCATACTTTTTAATCATGAAATTTAAATAAATACATACATATCATCATCCTGCCTCACAAATTAATGTTAAAATATACATTAACCTTCAGAATGAAGAAACTCTATGTTCATCCCTTTTGGCCATTAGTTTTTCAGTAAATTTACCCATACTTGTCTTCTCTTTTGGTTAAGGATATATGTGTGTTGAAGTGCTATGCTTCAACAATTGCCAGTCAAGGAATGGCAAGAAAATATGCAGTGAAATGTAAGAAATGTAAGAAAAGAGCTAAATTGAGCTCAGACTTGAAGTGTTGACTCCACTGCTGTGAATGTGACTTCCTTAGCTCCACTCTGATCACATCAGTGTACAAACACCTTTAAATGGGAAGCTTGGAGCCTGCCAGGAAACAACTTTTTCCTTCCCTTTTTCTCCATATAACTTTGAAAGTGGGAGGATTTGATTTTTCGATCTGCCAAGTAATTGTCAACACAAAATAACTAGATTTTATTTCCTCATACTTGATTTCTTGATTTAGATTAAGACTTGAGCAAGAAAACACCTACCAAGTGTATACAGGTATTGGGAGAAAAAGCTTTTACTTCCCGAGTCTTAAAAGACTTCAGATACAATCTGGACTCTGTATGATTATAGAGAGTAAACTTCGGTTTGTTGTTTGATTTTATTTTTTTTGAAAGAATGCTTAACTATTATTTAAAGGAAGATGCAGAGTGTTCCTTCAAGTAGAAATCAAAGTCTTTAAAGACAGTTTCAGATACGTCATCCAAACGCTACTTTTAAAGTGCCACTTAATGAACTAGAGGAAACCTTCATTAGCAAATTCACTTGCATTTTGTCTACTGAGTAGTGAAAGGCTTGTTTAGGGTGGATTCTGCTTTCTCAAATCGCCCTCCTTAAACAAACAGAGCAAGGGAAGAAAGCTTTTAAATGTAGAACATGAACCATTACAAGAAGCTGAAAAGTCAACCCATGAAAGAAAGTTGCTGTTAGTGGGTTTCCAGTTAAGGATCTGGGTGGTGGTGGAGACAGAATGGAAGATAATAGACCCCTAGTGAAGGGGCTGTCAGGGGACAGAAAACTGTGGCAGCTTTGTGGGAAAATAGAATTGCAGGGTTTGCCTACTTGACCTTTACTCTGTATAGATGGGCTTAAGAAGATCACAAAGGGCTTTGCAAAGAAGTGGTTTGCTCAGTTCTTTTGGTGCCTGAAATTCCTCTTTCATTCTGGGGAGTTTTAAGTTTGTTTCTTGGTATCCTTAAAGGGATTCTTTGAATCCCTATCATACCATAGGTATGTGGTTTAAATGAAGGAATTGCTCACTATGAGGCCATCATGTTTCCCATGCCTCATTGAGATGGAGTGTGTTTATGAGGAAGGATTACTAATCAGGACTCCAGTATTCGTACACTCTACATTATCTCTCCTGTCAAAGGCATTCATTGAGTCGCCTTCTATGTTTCTGAATAATTGCATAATCTTATTTAAATCAGTCACCATTTGAAAGCAAAATATATATCAAATGCAAATATATACTGCTCTGCAGATGAAAGGCTCATAGATTAATCACCAGCGTTTTCAGATAATAAGGCTTGACTGTAGTGGTTCATGTGAAAAAGATCTGGGGGATTTTAGTTAAGTACCAGATGAATATGCGCCAAGGTTATGATGTGGCAGCCAACAACCCCATTTAATCTTAGTTGCATTTATGGAAATACGACTTGCTGCCCTCAGAGGCATGGACACTGATTGCACATTTTAAAAACTGTGTCCTGTTGTGTTGTCACACTTCTAAAATTTTATTTTATTTTATGGCAAATTTGAGAACATACAGAGGAGACTACTTTGGAAAAAAAAACTTGATCATATTTAGTATACATAGAAAAGACTTGTGGTTTGGTTGAATGAGAGATGATAGGCATGATCACAGCTTTCAAAGATCTGGAAGCCTATCATATAGCAGAATATCATTTGTGAGGTTTCACAAAATTGTTAGTTCCTCAAACCATATAAATACATGCTAGAATATGTGACAGGTGGGATAAAGAGATAACCATTGGACATAGTCTAAAAATTACACAGGAAAATAGAGGAAAATGTTTACTTCTTTCAGAGTTGAAATGGATGATGTCAAATGAAGAAACCCTAAAGGAAATGTTGATGGTTATGAGTAGATATACCAGATTTATTCAAAAATTCTGAAAAGTTACAATAAGAAATTAAAAATATAAAGAAGCTGAAGAAATGATGAAAATCATATTTACAAAGACCAATGGCATGGATAAATGTTCAATTGTAATGCTGAGTGAAAGATACCTAGATCTGAGTTTAATTTTTAAAGTTGAAATATATATATATATTTCACATATATATATATATGAATTTCAAATATAAATATATATATATTTATATATTATATATAAATATACATATATTAAGAATAACTATTAAGAAATCCTTTTTACTGGATTTCACTGGATGGTTGTATTATAAGCCTTTTTTTTCTTTGTAAAACTTCACATAATTATGTTTTCTTTAATGTTTGTAGAATGTTATATAAAAAGCAAAGGATACAAAAAAACGAGTTAATATTTAGACATTATGGATAGATAAAGTTAACAAAAAGGAAGATATTTCTCCCAGTTAAACTTTTAACATTATCTAATGTCCTAAGGGCTATACCTACTTCATTGGAAAAATTCATATATAGAAATCACTGTAAATCAGAGATATCACAGAATGGCTATTCTTAATGGAGGGATGGAGTCTGGATTTGGGTATCTCAAATGCCATTTCAACACTAAACTTCTGCTGCAGGGGGAGAAGAATATTTACAATTTGAAAGATTACACAGTGTGGAGCTTAAAAGTGGCACAGAAAGCTACTTTGAGTTATTTCTTTAAGTTATTTAGACATTTTTGAAATGAGAAAATAGAGGTTGAGAGAGTCATACAATGGGCAAAACAACTAATTAAAGTTTCCTGAACCCTATTTTAGTTCTTTCCCTTTCTGTAGAGACAAAATAGTTCTGTGGTTAAAAGTGTGTAGATTTGGATCCCAGTCTAATCACTTGTAGTTTCTCTACTTGTCTGTGCCTCAGTTTCCTCATCTGTAAGTTAAAAGGGTTGCTGAGAGGATTGAGCACTTTAATGCATATAAGACACTTAGTAGAGTTCCTGACATATGTGATTAATTAGTATTACCTAGTTTTCATTCATTAATAAATATATAGCCATATATGATAATTTTGTTATTTGAATTTTGGCTTCCATGGATAGGCATGTATATATGGTGTGTGGGTGGGGAGGCAGATGCCGGCGGCTATTCCAGCTTATTTATTTAGATTTATGTTATTTTAGTACCTTTAGAAGTCACTCACCAGATTTCTCATTCCTCAATATGGTAAGAATGACATGAATCAAGAGAAATAATAGATCCTTCATGTAAAGGATGACAGCTTTTTATGTGTGAATTAATGTTGGCCTTCTTATTTAATACTTGTGGAAAGTGATTAATATTGTTGTACAGTTATCCATTTTAAGGCCTAGCATAGGCCATGAGCACATTTATGTTTGTTCTGGAAACAATAACATACAGAAATGCTTGTTTCACTGTTACTTGTGTCTTCAACATTAGAAGATTACAGAAGTACTAGAGAATGTTACTTAAAAGCTGCTATAGTCTGGCTCTTAATCACACCAATTCAAATGCTCACATGTGTGAATTATTTCTCTCTCAGGCACATGGGAATGGGCACAGAGTTTGTACTCTTTGTAGAAAAAGACTGAGATTTTATGCCTTTGGACATCTATTACCTATTTTAAAGAACATTTCTCCCTAATTGCTTTGGAAAAAGGTCATTTGTTTGAGATTTATCTTCCTCAATTTTCAAACATATTTTATCCAGTCATCTATCAATGGACAGTTTGGTTGCTCCCATATCTTGACTATTGTAAACAATACGGCAATAAACATAAGCATGCATGTATTTTTTGAATCAGAGATTTTGTTTTCTTTGGTTAAATTCCTAGAAGTGGAATTAATGGGACTTATGGTATATTTCTCTTCAGTTTTTTTGAGGAACCTCCATACTGCTTTCTATAGTGACTGCACTGATTTACATTCCCACCAACAGTATAGGAGGGAGGGTTCCCTTTGCTCCACATCCTCGCCATTACTTGTTATTTCTTGTCTTTTGGGAGTGGTCTTTCTGACTGGTCCGAGGTGATATCTCATTGTGGTTTTGATTTTCAGTTCCCTGGTGATTAGTGATGTGCAGCATCTTTTCATATGCCTGTTGGCCTTCTGTATTTCTTCTTTGGAAAAATGTCTGTTGAAGTCATGCCCATTTTGTAATTGGGTTATTTGTTTTAAACATATTTTAAATATTGAAAGCTAAGACAGAAGAAACTCAAACTGTATTTGTTTGAATGGAAAAGAACAGTATAAAAACATTATTTTCTGTCTTGGAAATACAGTTTATCATGAAATCTTTCTCAGATCTTGTCGTGGTCCACAGATGGAATCCCTTACTTGCAATTTCATGACCTCATAATTACCTGGTGTCACCCACCAGGTTATTTAAATTTTTCAAGTATAACTGAATTGGAAAAGGTGAGCTGAGAGCAGGCCTCCTCTTGCTGTATAGCTAGCACCCAGTAGGATAAGCTGCCAGCAGACACAACTGGAGGTGGTGCCACGCATTCTGGGTAGCGTGGTCAAATCACTGTTGTCTTTAGTGTCACAGAGGCCCAAAATGCAGTTTTATTTCCTCCAATTCCCAGAGAGAGAGTCAATCCTGAGTGAATTTTGGCCTAGGAAATTCTAACAGGAAATAAAGTCCTTTCATTTAGAGAGTGGCATCTTTGCAGTGGGGCTTGTCAAAGGATTTGCCTGCATTTGTAAAGGTATTCCCTGGAGGTAGGAGAGAGAAGACTCATTGTTGAGCCAACAGCACTGCCACTTTGTGTATATTTAATAATGATGGTCTGGAGATTTAAAGATCAACACATTTAGAATTCTGAATTTGTGGATTAATATTTTTGTATTACATGCATGGGGCCTAGCCTATAATCATCTTTGGGATTCCATTTTCAATAATCCTATTCTCAGTGACATCCCTCACTTTTATTCTTGTTTTTGTTTTGTATCTGGAAGAGGAAACACACCCAATCACACATGTGTGTGCAAACACACATACCAGTACAGCAAAATTGCCCACTGTCAGCCATTATCTGTAAAGCTAATTAAAGAGAATAGCATATTAACATGCACATGGTGAAGCAACTGCATTCTCTCCAGAGTATTCTCTCATTGAGATACAAGGACTTTATCTTTGGCACAGTGCGTCTGAACTAATTAAGACATCATAAAACAAAGAAGTCAGTTAAGAAGGTTAGGGGAGAGGGATGTTGCAAAATTGTCAATTCACAAGACATTATTTAGTAAAAATACTGCCCCCAATTGCAGATATGATCAGTGGCAGGAATGGGGGTGGGTGGGGAGAGCAAACACAGAGAAAAATAATGTTTCACACAGAAAGAAGAGCTAGACCTTCATTGAAATGGGAAGCACTCTCATTTTAGAAAATGTTTTCTTAACAGATTGCTCTAGCCCTCTGCCTCAAGGTTTTTGATTAAATTAATGATGGCAGTGATAAGCTCCATTAGTGTTGCTGTTTGCAGAGGGACATTTTCTACAGCCTTTTCTTTTCCTTCCTTCCCCAAATCTAAGGTATGACAATAGAATTGCTAATTGAGGCCAAGAAGATGAAATTATTATTACTATGCAAATGCAGACAATCCAGGAAATTAATCTTTCATGTGTGCCTACCTCAACGAGTAATGTTTCCATTATAGGCTTCGTGTCGCTCAGCTGGGAAGCTGTTGCTGCAGCTTGTTGTCTTCAGGGAGGTCTTGAACTTCTCTCTTTTTTGTTGCATGTTGCCTGCTGTCTTGGGACCAGTCAGCACATCTGACACATTGTGCTCAGTTGGCCCTTGCTGTTCCCACAGATCTCCTAGTGCAGATAGATGAACTCGTTTTGATCCATAGGACACTATCAATTTGATTTCCTGTCTTGGTAGTAATGTTTTAGAGGAAAAAAACAGCAATGTTCTAGATAATAAAAAAGGAAGGAAGTATTTCCAAAAAATGAACCATCAAATCCATGATAGGGGAGAGACTCCACCTTGCAGCATAATTAGCTTACTGAGGTCTTTGGAAAACACAATAAAAAGCATGTTACTTTGGGGGCCTTGAAATCATTACACTAAATTATTCATAAACATTTGTTTGCCAAACACTATTGTATTTCATATTCTGATGAGAACTGTTGTGTTAACAATTAACATTGTATGTGTGTGTGTTTGAAAAAGAGAGCATATAGCAGAAGTGAATGTAAATTAAGTTTGGTTTTAACTTCCTGTTGTTTGTTCTGGATCAAATATCAAATAATACATATACTACTTAAAGAGCAGAAATGAAAAAAATACCATTTTTTTAAATCAGCCATAGTACTTGAAATAATACTAAGCATTGAAATAGGTATCCAATAAATAGTTTGAATTTAACTTATTTTTACTTTCCTGACCTTGTTGAAAAATAAATTCCAGGAATGGAGAGTGGTGATGAGTGACGAAGAAAGATAAGCTTGTTGAAATCTCCACTCTTCTCTCCCATCCTGTCTGTCTGCAAATCCATTGATTTGGATATTATCCTTCATAGTTGATTGGGTCTTTCTTTACCTTTATGAAGAGTACACTGCAATTCACAGTTTATTAGGCCTTTCTTTACCTTTATGAAAAATACAATATAGTTCTAAAGTGGTATTAAATAATAAAGATAGTGAGGGTAACTGCGGTCAGGAAAGTCTGTTCCAAAAAGATCACATGGGAGTCTTGAGGATGCAGAGTAATTTGTTTAGACAGCAAATGAGTAGGAAATACATGTCTGATAATTGTGAGAGGAAAAAAACCATTCCTTATATTTGCTTAGATGAATTGAAAAGAGTGAACTGGAACATTATAGAGGCTGAGGATGGTTAGATCTTTCAGAGAACTGGCCCCAAATCTCAACATTTGATAAGTGGTTGAACTGGAGTTAAATCCCAGGATGTCTTGGTTTGCTAATCTCGAGTGCCAGTCATATGATTTTATTGAATTTGATCAAATAGGTTTTGTTCTTCTTTACTGGAGAGTTTTGTTCAAGATCTTTTAAAAATATAACCTGGGTTGTTTATATTTCCCTTTTCTGATCCTTCTTTGAGTTTAATGTATCTTCTCCATGTTACCCACAATGACAATTTTCTGTGAAATATAAGAGTGTTTTCTACAATGATTGTAAAACCTTTGTGTTAAAGCCAATGTTTTGTTGAAATTATTTATTATTGTAGCTAATTGTAACAAAATCTGAAAGAGACTTCCACTTAAAAGAAAGGAAAACAAAATGAGCAAATCAGTTTAGAACTAAAAAATATTTTATGTATTTTAGCATATGTATTAGTAAAACAGTTGGTAAAGTTTTATTGGGAAATATTTGTCAATCCCCTTTTAAAAAATGTAAATGTGCAAGTGCTAGTAGCTAGAGCAAATTAAATTTGTTGACTCTCTAGGTTTATAAAAATATTGATTTTTTTTGTTGTATGTCCCCTTTGACACAAACATATCTGATGTTCTCAGTGAAACTGTTTACAAAATAGACTAAATCTGCCTGGATTTTATATCAAACATCCCCAGTGAATGTAACAATAAAAATTAATGGAATTGGAACCTAAAGATACTGTCTTAGTACTTGTTCAGTGAATTTTCATCATATTTTAGAGGGTATAGATTCGTAATATTTTTCAAATAAGACTCATTATTTAACCTGATTCATGTTTGTTCACACAGTAAGTACAGAATAAATTAATAAATCTTAATTCCTTGTTTTCATATTTGATTATTTATACATACTCTTAGGACCTCTCAAGAGGAAATGTTGAAAATGCATTACTTCATAGAAAGACCATCAAAAATTATGAAAATACTGGGTTGCATATCAAGTCCTTTTTATTTATAAGCTCTTGAAAACTTATTCCATGCTTATTCATTTCTATAAGAACTATTGAACTCTTTGAGCTTACATTTTAGAGATTAACTTCTAGAGAACAAGAATCCTTTGTTTGGGGCATTTTATATTATCCAGTATATCCATTATAGCATCAAGAGTAGTTAATGTTCTATAAATGTTCAACATGCACCAAAAAAACAACATTCTAGGAATGAATTCCCTAGGTGCAGAGCTCTGACAGAAGAAAAGTTTGAGAGTCTGTAGGGTAGCAAGTTGGTGACTGCATTACCACATTCCTGCAATATTCTGTCTTATGTACAGTGGAGCTCAATAAATATCTGTTTACTTTTAATTGAGTGTGCATAAATAGCATTTACCAGAAATCCTTTGCTGGCAGCCAGTTGCATTAGGCTGCTGAGAACAAGAGCATACTCTCCTTGGCGTTGGAGGGAACACAACCTCTTTTCAGTGTCTACCTTTGCTCAAACGAGAGACTCAAGCTATAAGATCAGTTATGATTTCCTTTGGATCAGTAGTAAAATGGTTTAATAGAAAATAGATTTCATATTATCATAAAGAATCTATGGCCAAAAAGGTAAATGGAAAAAATACTAGGTTGTCAGATAATTGAGTTTTTTTTTTATCATCTGCTAGTGGTTTTTATGATCTTACAAAATTAAGAATTACCTTTTCTCTGTATGTTTACATAATAGCAAGTTTACTTTGTCTTCTAAATTTCTCTGATATAAAACTAGGTGAGCTTGAGGGAATATTTATAAATCAAGCAATAAACCACCTGGATATAGTTTACTCCATCTCCATCTATCATTTATCACAAATTTGATGTCTTAATGTTTCAGCTGTCAGGATATTGACTTTTAATCTAACAAAGTCTACATTTTTGTTTATGTTATCTCAATTCCAAATAGTTGCCTATGAAAAAAATTAAGGGATGTCAAAAATATAGATTATTGTGTGTGTCACCTAATACAGAAAGTGAGCAGCAGAAAAACATTCTGAAGACATGGGAAGTGGCAGCCAGGAGAGGAATGGAGTTAGTCTTGGACATTCACCTGGTATTGGCCTCTGTGATGAAGAACGGGGACTTTCCTAAACTGTTTCTCATCTTCCAAAAGAAAGTTAGCCTTCTCCTGTTAGCACTGGAAGTTTTTCTCTCTCTTCATGGTGGCTGGCAGTATCTGATACCACCTTTCTTCTTTACAAATGATCAGGAGTCAGAGCTAGGGTGGCTGGTACTTGTTCAGGAGACATATTTATGCTGTCCTAGTAGAAGACAGACAGGCCTCAGTTTACTATACCTCCTTCCCATCCACCAGCCTCATATCCTTAGTCAAATATGCATTTTGGATGACAAGCATGATTGCTTGTAATGCATTTTCTTTCCATCAGTTCTTTCTTAGTTTTCTGTTTCTTAAAATTTCAAACAAAGTTTATTCTAAAAATTGATTAAAAGGTAACATAAAGTTCCTCATTTCCAAAATGTATCAACAAACCAAAGTGAAAACCTCTCATCATGGCATTTCTAATAAAATTTGTACAGTTGTAGAATTGAATTCTGAAAAAGAACACTAATCCCAGATATTTCAAAGGAGGGCACAGGTCTTTGACACATGTAAATTATTCACTATAGCATCACTAAGGTTATAAAACCATCAAGGGTCAGCAGTCATGGCGAGTAGGCTGGGTGCTCACTGCTGCCTTCACCTAACTGGAGGCATTGGACATGAGATGAGTTTGGAGGATGCAGCCCATTCAGATAACAGTTCCCACTCTACTTTCATTCCCAAGCTACCCCTTCTGTTATTCTCTCCATTATTATCGCTATTATTACTAAAGCAGTAGTAATAAAGTTTCTAATCACTTCATGTGATCATTAAATATCTTACTTTATCAATAAGTCATTTTTGAGAGGAGTAGGAGCAGCCAGAGCCCATCTGGTGCTTGCAGGGAGAGGTGGCCAGTCTATATGAGGAGGAGTAAAAGTGCAGAAAATGATGCACAGGAAGACAGATTTCAGCTGCTTTAACTTATTCTCCAAGAACTGACCCCATCGCAATCGAGTAAGCCCATTTTGCAAAATTCCAGAATTTAGAAACACTTTAAGATGTCTGGAGGAAATGAGTTTAAGTCACATAAAGTGAAATACTAGGTTAAATAGATTATAATTGTCTTGGGGAGATAAAGCTAAGAAAGTAAGTAGACTCAGAAAGCACGTAGCTAAATTCATGAACAAAATAAAATTATTTAGGGAGTGTTTGGGTATACATCCTCATCGTTTGCATTGATGTTATGGGAGAGGAAACAGATACTGCTGATTCCAAAATGCTCACTGTCTACAGAATTGTTTGCATAAAACTGTTAAAGCATGCTTGGTTATTTAAGGACTCTGTCATTGGGTTTGTATTTCCTGGGTTCACATATAGTTATTTTAATTCTGCTTGATAACAGGTCAGGGAAGATGAAATAACAGGTGTGGCTCTGACAAAGCATGTAACAACTGCATTTCTATTTGGGCTTGGCATAATGCCAGAGGCATACATTCAATCCTACGCATATACATTCACTAACTCCTTCTCTTTAGGCCTGCCCCCATTTCCTTCCTGCCTTGGCTCTACTTCATGAGTAATCACTGTATGAATGATGAAATACAGCTAAGAAATATAATGTCAATTACAGAGATTTTATATGATGCTAATTAGCTTAGGAACTGAGGATGCTTGCCTCCTTTCTCCTCTAAATTAGTTTTAATCAGTCTAAACAACATCCCAAGGAAATATTTTGAAGGAGAATTACAAAATGGTCATCAAGAGGTTGATTTTTTCTGCTCTCTAAATGTGAAAATCACTATGCAACAAGTGCATGATGTCAAACACTGGGAGTTTATCAATAATGAAAATAATAGGATATAGGGCAAAGAGTGGCATGTTGGGGGAGACACATTTAAAACAAATGATTAAACTTAATGCACATTCAGGACTTACATTGCTAATTTATGTAAAAAGATGTATTAAATTTCTACTTGCAAATCATTTCCATATACAATTCATTTTTCTTTATGTCATTAGAACTACAGTTTCTTTGTACTGCAGAGTTTCTGGTGGGGCTCATTCTGAAATGTATGAATAAAAATATGCAAGAGCAGGAGGAGTGTATGGAGATCACTGAGCCCAGACTTGACCATGATAAGCATGTGATTTGGGGCATTAAACAGACTTGAGTTTAAATCTTGTTTCTAGCACTTACTTTGGGCACCTACCCTGGCCTCAGTTTCTTGCCAGTAAGAGAAGTATTACAGAGGCTATCTTATAGGGCTATTTTTAATAAATAAGTGAGACAATGGATCAAACAATCTTTAAATTCCTGAAACAGAAGTTTGAGCTGTTACAAGCACTCTTAGTCCTAATATATGCATTCCACACAACTTTATTGAGTGTTTACTTTGTGGTAGCACAGGTACTCTTCCAGGGGCTGGGCCCTTTCAAACAGCTTTACATTGCATACACTATTAAATGCTTATTTTTCCAAGAAGCAAAAAGCTGATTATGTCAGATACTTCATTCTATTGCCCTGTGATTTGGACATGGCATGTTGATGTTTTGATAATGATCTTATAGAAGTTTTGAAAGTGAAAGCATATTTTTATAATGCTGAAAGAAGCATATTTAGGCAAATGGAAACTGTTCCAATTGTCATAAAAAGCCCATTTACTTTGAATCCAATCATATCTCTTTTTAGTTTTTGCATTCTTTTCCTTTTGTCTCCTAGAGCTAGGGAATCCTGTGGCACTTATAAAGACAGCACAGAATTTGCATCATATCCATACCTTTTTCCTGTGATATTTTTGTTTAAATCACCATCTCCAAGATAGTCTCTAGTTATTTGGTGTTGGTGTTCCACTTCATTCTTAAAGACAAACACAGTTTAAGGATGGACTGAGAAGTGTACATTCCTTGAATTCAACTTTCTAATTCTTTAGAGGAGCTACAGTGAACTAGCATTTCAGGCACTTCCTCACTCTAAAAACTCATATTTAGCCAGTGATCTTTCAAAATCTTAATCTGAGTGCTGCCCACAGAAACTTTGACAGACGGTTCCTTTGTGTCTGCTGACCAGCCAGTCCATTGCATAAAATAAGTGCTTCAAGGTTCTTCCTTACATTGACTTAAATCTTTCTAACTTTCAGTTACCAGTTTTATTTCTGCCCTCTGGATATTAACAAATAATTTTATTTGAAAGACCCCTTTCTCTCCCTTTTTTTCTCCTGTTTTAATCTTAACATGCCTACTTCCATCAATGTTGTTACATAATCTGAGGAAGTTTGAAGTTGGAGATGGGGGGAAAAGGACATTATTATCTTTCAGTTTCTGCTGAATAAAAAATCAAGATTTAAAAAGTGATTTTCAAAGGACTTGAAAAGTGGTCTCAAAACAAGTGTCTCTTTACAAAATGATAGGGTCACACTTCAAGTTGCCTTTTAGCAGCAGCAGTTCCTGAACTCAAGCAATAAATCCTCCCTATTTATCCCATACTTTCTAATTACTCATCATGGACACCTGTCAAGGTTGTTAATCATTAAAGTTGTTTTGGAAATAAGTATGATATCCGTAATAAGTCTTGTTTTAAAAAATCAACTTTGTCTCAATGACATTGAGGTATTATACATATGGATATTGTGTAAATAATGCCCAGTGTCTTGCCAATGGGTTTCAGCCCCTGGCAAGTTTGCTATGGATTCAATGTGACCAAAGAAATTGACAGCAAAACGTTCTTAGGGTGAAAGGGTTATACCCAACTTTATTTCCAGGTGGCAGGTCAGTCACTAGAATCCCGTTCACTCAGAGCGAGTCTGCGTGCAGCAAGCTGGTATCTGCCTCTGGGCCCCTCTGTCCACACAGCCATCCTCTGGGCCTCTCTGCACAGCCATCCCACACAGCTGTCCTCCTGGCCTCTCTGCACAGGCATCCTGCACAGCCGTCCTCTGGGCCTCTGTCCTCAGCGCTGCTACCGTGCCAGCCTCTGCTCTGCTCTCCTCCAGCCTTGCAGCCCTACCAGGGTGCCATGCCCAGAGCACTGGGCAGAGCTCTTTATATAGAGTCAACAACCATGTATTGCCCACAGGCGTGCAGTGAGCTAGTCAACCAAGGCTAGGTGAGAATCCTAGCCACAGGAACTCTCATTTTATCCACACCAGGGTCTAGAAAAGTGGCTGGCACATAAGAGACCCTCCAGTAAATGTCAACTCAATCAACAAATAATCAGTGTAGTGTATTCAATCTCATTCTCATTGACTTGCTTTTCTGTGTGTGTGGTTTTCTTAGAAATCTGTGTTCTGGGGAAAGTGCAGAGTGCTTTCTAGGAATCATTCGTGCTCCACCCCATCTAAGGTTGGTTTCAGAAAGTTAAATTAGGACTAGGAAGCTCTAGGTTTAACAGGTTGTTGATTCCTTTTGACAAGTAATTTGAGGATCATTGTCTTTATGTATATGGGAACTTGGTGGTGATCAGAAGAAGGAAGTAAGGTGTAAGTAAAGATAAACTAGGCTGAGACAAATATTAATGACTAAGGAAACTTGCATGCCTAGTGTTTACAGACTGATTTACTTAGTTCTTAGTTCTTTTACATTCAGGTTTCTAGCACTCCCTTTAAGAGTTAAAGGGTCTGTGGCAGCTCAGGCAAAACTAACAAAAAAGATAAGAAAGAAAAAATCCTTAGCTGTGGTGACCAGGGCTCAGATGGATTTATAATCAAGGGAGAGGCTTAAGGTTATATGAATTTAATATAGTGATTAAATATTATTGTACTGAAGATTTGGACTTTATTTTATTTCCCAATTGTAAAAGAAAGGTCACAATAATTTCCAGAATTCTTTTCTTTATATTTTCCACATAATTATCTAGATCACTTCTCCTTCATTGCACTGTGTAACCTCCTTGAAGAAAACCTGTTTAAGTTACAAGGCATTTTACTGAACCCAAGAAAGAAATTACCTTAAATTATTAGATTATAATTTTCTGCCCATTTACATCATGTGTATAAGTTTATAGGCATTCATAGTCTCATACAGAGGGTTACTTACCTTAAATTTATCTTTAACATGTATATTCATATTTTATTAGAATAGAATGTGGACTGAGGATTAGAAAAAAACTGCCACTTCAAAGGTGTTCATAATCACATAGTCATACAGTAATAAGCTCTACATTCATGTTAAATACAAGAACAGTTGCTAGACATTTTCTTTCTACTCTATTTTTTGTGATCATCTGCCAGTAAATTCAGGTAAGACCTCCCATTGCCTAGCAGAATTCAAATCCCTGCTGACAGTCTTCACAGCAAAGCCAGTTAAGCTCCTTCCCTGGCTTGTGTTTGGGAAACTCAGGAGCAATCATGGAAGTGCTGGAAACAGAGAGCAAACTTCACAGGCAGGGTAGATCCTGAGATGCTTGCTTTACTTTTTTACTAGTATGACCTCTGTCTTTTCATCTCATCTGTCCTTTTTGTTTGTTATTTTCCCTTTCCAAAAAGGCCTACGTTGTGGGGAAAAAAAAAAGAGATTGAAGCTGAAACAGGAAATTGGAAGGGATTCTCAAGACCTGATAAAAATGTCTCCTTAATTTCAGAATTTTTACCAACCATAAGAGCTGTTCAATAAATCAAGTTGATGTGCTGTTTGAGATTTTGCATAGATTTGATCAAAAGAAATTGCCATTCATCTAATGTGCCTTTACTATTTAGTAAGGTAACAGAGACATTTGACAGGGCTTTTGAGTCTGAGTGCAAATTAGGAAACAGCTTTTCTGTGAAGGTGAGGATTCATTCTTCCCATTTGCAGGCCGTGTCTCTTATATTACAAAGACAACCAGGGAGCCATTCTTCAGTTAATGGAAGACCTGAATACTTACAGGGTTTGCAGTGGGGTGGCAGGAGGGCTATATAGCCAAATGTCTCAGAAACAGGAAATTTATGACCTGCTTCTTCCTTGCTGTTGCACAGACTCACAAAAAAGCTATGAGGAAAAGTTTACAACTCTTTGGAAGGAACATGCTTTTAATGTAGAAATTATGATTGTTATAAGAACAAAAATGAGGTATATGACAGTGCTAGAAAGCAGTTTCCTCAATCTGTATAGCTTTAAAACCCCCATTCTCACCACTGGAGTATGAATTCAGTTGATTATTCTGAATTATATTGTCTTCAATAAAGTGCAAACATAGTAAGAACTTTCACACAAATGTGGTACAATCAGAATAATTAGATTATGTTAGATCAGATCTGAATGATGAGGGTGATGAGGGGAAATTCTGGGAAAGAGTGTACCCCTCTGCAAGAAAATGTTGGAGGCCTGACTCTACCATGGATTGCCCTTGAGAAAGTAGAGCTGAGGAGGTGGGCAGGCAAATATAGGTCAATGCTCTTGTCAGCAGCTCCAGAGAGACCAGAAGAAGCCGTTTGGGGTTGCATTAGTAGTGTTACAAGAGATACTAGAAGCAGAGGAGAGACTATACACAAAACTGGACAGGATATGCCTCAGGTATATTAAAGTAAATAATAACTATATTGTCCCTTTTCTGTATAATAGTGCCGTCTTATGCTCTCAGTTCCCTCTGTTGATAGTAGAACCTCAAAACCTCTTCAAAGTCAGAAGTTGGTGATTTACTGTGCTAACTCTCTCAAGAGTATTTACATTTTAATAGTTTCCCAGGAATAAGGCAATAATATTTACAGAATAAATCATAGATTGAAGATTTTCAGTCATCGGTACAATTATTTTTTGCAGGTTGACATTTGACTTCCCATTCTTTCTCTTATTATACCAACTATGGTGACTTTCAACTCAGTGTACTCCTGCTACATTCAGTTATTCAATGAGTATTTGATGAATGTCTATGAATATCTGCCAGGCCCGGCTCTTGGTAGCTGAGCAGTAGCTACAAGATAAGGTCAGTTCCTTGAAGGAGCATGAAGTCCGCAACAAGAGGGAAGCGCTCACAGAAGACTAAGTAAAGGGTGAGAAAAACCTAGCAGTCCAGTGGGAGCTCCTGATGGACAGCTGTACCCCTCAGAATGTGTTCAGGAAGCCTTCGTGGGAAAGATAATACATGAATTAAGTTGTATGTAAAGTGATGTTGACCTGGTGACAAGGATTGAAAAGTTTGGGGAAGAGGAAGGGAAGTTATGTATGAACCTAAGGAGGCCTAAGATAGCAGGCTGCTCTTGAAGAACTTCAAGTCATTTGTCCTGACTTGAATATGAGCTCATGGGGAGAGAAGGGTAATGACAGACATGGCACCAAAGAAGCTTGTGAGGAACCCAGTGCCACCCTGGGAAGCTGGCATCTGCACCCTGAAGATGATGAAGAAATAGAAACGACATAGTAAAAATTGGGTTTTGGCAAAAAAACATTTCACAGCATTATGGAGAACTGATGGGAGGGGATGAGGACAAGAGGCCAGGGAAGCTAGTCGGAAAGATCTTTGCAGTTGTTAAGCAAGAAATGATACAAGGTCCTTAAGGAAGGCGGTAGCAGTGCAAACAGGCAGGAGGGGACCAGTTGGAGGGAAAATAATGACTAGTGAGGACCCACGACTGCCCCTGCTGAAAGCTGTCAGGGGCACTGCCAGCTGTGCTCTCCAAGACTTCACTCTGCCGACTATGAGGATTTATAACTTAATCAAGAGACTGAGATCCAATATAGCCGTGACTTCTTCATTTGCCTAATTTCCATCCGTGTAATACAAGTTTATAGTATGTTATGTGAGTTATTTAAAATATATGTACTTTTCCTCTAGTGTGCAGATGTATGGGTTTATATAAGGGAACTGGAGGTTAAACATATGTGTAATTAAATTTTAAGAATCAGGGAACTAGAGAGTTCCTATTCCCTGCAGGAACTTCTGATAGAAATAAACAAACAAAAGTACTATACTGTGTCAGAAAGCTCAAGGGAATGTATAAAAGTAAATTGCGAGGGAGAGAAACCTGGCTACCCAAAGGAGGATAACTTTCTTTTTAAAGTTCTGCCCTGTGTGCCCCTAATCAGATACAGTGAGTGACTGACACAGGACCCCTTGTGGACATCCGAGTTTCTTTTGCCCCCTACACCAAAAACATAAATCTTGTTTCTCTAATAAACACATTTAAGGCAGAAAGTTATGATAACATCCTCAGTATCTTAAAGTTAGATGTGTCCAGACATTGGAAGACATCCATCTTCCCTGTCTCAGTGATTCTCTGGCTTGTCCCAAGGGGCTGTGGCATGTGTTTTCCTTGAAATTTTCAATAAAAGATAAGAAAATAATTTCTTTTGGATCATCAGCTTGCCCAGCTGAACTCCTGTAAAGTTGACTTGTAGAGACAATTAAACTGAGCACTTGCTCAGTTTACGTGGACGTTGTTATTGCAGCATTTGTCCCTTTCCTGACAAATTGCATTATTCCTATGCCCTCTGAACCATTACAGCGTCCAGAGGGAACCAGGTGGTGATGAGGAGGGACTGATCTCACATTTGTCAACCCTGAGGCAGTGCTAGGCTGAACTGTGAACTCCCTTTGATTCTTTATACAGGGTAAAGGTGATGGGAGCTGAATTCGGGTGGAACACACACACTTGAGTGCTGTCACTTGCCTCTGAGCAGAAGGCTGCCATCTCTTTAGTGTTCAGAGTGAATGTGGTGCCCCTAGGTTTGCTCAATAATTGCCCTGATTTCTGCCTGAGGCTTGACTTTCTTCTAGCTAAACATGGTGTCTGCTAACACTGTCCCCCATTACTAACAAAGTGGTTCCTTCATGTGCCCTGGGCGGTAGCATCATCCGTCAGCCTGCACTTCAGCTCTGAGGCTGATTCAGCATCACAGACTCCCCTTTGTGGTGCGGCTAACCTCTCCTCCCTCTTTTCCTACCCCCTCCAAGAGTTGAAAAAACAATGGGGAGTTTAGTTAATGCTGAAACATCTGTGGAATCCTAAAGGAGTAGAGCTTTTCATGGATGCACAACAGTAAGAGAGGTAAGGTAGACCCTTGGATGGAGTCTGTTGGTCTTCTCTTTTTTATTAATGATAAATTTTGTGATCTTGCATGGGCTGTGATGCATTTGAATTGGTATCAGCTGTCAATATAACCCAGTAGATTAGGACAAATTTTTAGGAACATGCAGGTGTTATTAAGAGGTGCACCGGCTCCTCTTCCTGGCGTGGCTCAGGATATGGCACCTAACCCCTCTGAGACTCAGTTGTGTCATCTGCAAAGTAGAGGTAATAATACCTACCTTATAACACCTATATAAGACACTGACATGAAGGGCCACCAAAACCCATCATTATGGTTCCAAAACCATCATTAGCAAGGTTAAAAACCAAAATTCAACCAAATAAATTTTAAAGATCTACCCTGCTTTAACAGTCCGTTCATGAACCAGGAGCATCCCATCTAGCAGGCAGAGAGGAGCTCTGAGAAGTTCAACAAAATGGGAGGTTTTTATAGACAGAAGGGCAGGGCAAGGAATTTATTAGCAAAAGAAAAGAAAGGATTGTTTCAGGTCACAACATCTTTTGAGAGGAAAGGGAACAGCAAGGTTTTTATCTTGTTGATGACCTCACTAGTGCTGATCAGAAAATTTCAAAAATTGTTACAGGTCACATTCCTGGGATAGGTTGAAACTGTAGGTAAGTCTCAGTTTACTGCCATGGGAGGTAGATGACTCCATTTTGGGCTTTCTCCTCCTTTCTTTAACTGCTGTCAACACTTTCTTGGACAGTAGTTTTTCTACTGATACTATGATCATCTGCTCTCTATGAGAGTATAGCCCTGTGAGCTGGCTGGGAGAAGGGGTATGGCAGCGTTACTTCCTTATCAAGTCCAAGAACCTGGATGAAGCCCCTCTGCTGGTCCAGGCCAGTCTTCAGTGCACAGGCAGAGAAGGAGAGCTACTCTGCTCCTGCCCTGGTGAGCCCCACCCTCCTGTGCCTGGTAAGGGGTGGATCAGAGCAGCCTCTAGAATAAGTCAGAAGGTAAAGGGAATGTTTGGAAGTGCCATGAGTGCTCTGAAGAGAAAAGGGAGCTGATATAGAGAAATGGGTGTTGTGGGCACTTCATTTAGCTTGGCTATGTGGATAAAATGAAGGTCCCTGTGGCCAGGATTCTCAGCTGGCCCTGGTTGGCCAGCTCACTACACACGTGTGGCCAATATGTTATTATTGACTCTATATAAAGTGCTCTGGGCAACATGGTGGCAGGGCTGCAAAGCTGCAGGAGAGCGGAGGCTGGAGTGGTGGCAGTGCCGAGGACAGAGACTGGGATGGCTGTGCAGGCAGAGAGGCCCAGAGGACGGCTGTGTGGGCAGAGGGGCCCAGAGGCAGAGACCGGCTTGCTGCATGCTGACTCGCTCTGAGTGGACGGGATTCTATTGATTAACCTGCCACCATGGGTAAAAAGTTGGGTATAACCCTTTCACCCCAAGAACATTCTACTGTCATTTCTTTGGTCACATTGAATCCATAGTGAACTTTCCCAGGGCTGAAACCCACTGGCAAGACAGGCTGAGTAAGGGGGGCCTTTCTGAGAGCATGATGACAGCACAGGACTCCCCAGGTTTCTTCATATAGAATCCCTTTCAACATCAAAAATTTTTGACCACCTTCACAGATTAAGTAGTTGTTTTTAATTTCCATTGATTTGAAAATACACAAAGATAAAAAGCTATTGTGATTCAATAAGAAATCTACTTTTTTCATCGTAGCAACAACAATGCATATTTGAAAAATGCAAGTATTCAGATATGTAGGATGTGTAATTGATTTTGAAGATAATGCCTGGTTTGCATTTGGACACTTTAACATTTTTCTGAGTCCATTGGGTTGAGAATCACTGATAGAGTGAAAACAGAATTGGGTGGACAAGATAGGAGACCTGAGCTCCATTTTCTCCTTTTTCAAAACTAAATGAAAAGCAAAGAAGCCAATTAACTTTTTTGATTCTGTTTCTTCATTATTGGAATGAGGATCATAACATCTGTCATTTAACTTCTTAATGACTGTGTGAAGTTGAACTAATCTTTCAGGAAAACTTCTACAAAGCTTTTCAAACATGGTAAAGATACAAATATTAGTAATGACTCAAAATAAGGAATTCTAATAATCTAGAATATAGTTTAATCATTAAAAAAAATTACTGTGTCAACCAACCCCCTTCACCTGCTTCTTCTTTGATTAAGGTCCCAAGAGAGTTACTGGCATCAGCTACATTAGCCCACACTCAGTTGTGTAAATGATGTGACTGTGGATCAAATCATGGGCTCAACAGGGTAAAGTGCTTGTACTCAACCCTCTAATCTCTGGGGAGGTTATACCATGTGACTTATTTCAACTCTACAGAAGAAGATTCTCTTTCCTCACATTTGAAGTAGCTAGGAATGTCTCTTTTTTTTATTTCCCTCATGTAAGGTACCCTACTATCTTGTCATATCAATTAATCTCAGTCTAGACATTTCTGCCTGTTTTTTTGTATTAGAAATATTTCAATGTTCTAAGCACTAATGCTTCACTGTGTTAAGTAGCTAAAACTGATCCCCCTTCTTATCAAACAGTTCAGTGTTAAATTAATATTTTCAAGTAATATTGACTCTGCTGCTTTTTATATTTGGTAACAAAGGTCTCACCTTTGAGAGAGGCAAGATTTCCTTTAGAAATCTAAAACACAGAAGATCAGCAATTCATAAAAGATTTTATCTTTCATCCTGTCTTTAATATTTTTAGTTGAGAATGAGTCACTCCAGAGGCAAAAGCATTAATGAAAGTAGTCTGAGTGCATTTATGTGATAAAGGACAGAGAAGGAAGATCACAGGTGAAAATCCACAGTGTCTTGTAGACAGAGAATATTAACCAGAGAACAGGAAGTATTTTTATTCTCCCAAAGTCTCAAAAACACCTTAAACCATTTAAAACATATATTAGAAGAATATGTATGTATGAGAAGTATATGAAGATTCTGTGAAAATCAAGTATTCTTGTTACATTTTTGCACTCAGTGGTATAAAATATCTGCTTTGAGATATTTCCAAACAATTTATTTAACAATAAATGTATTTAACAATACATTTAATGTTGTAGAAGCATTTAGCTTGCAAATTATTAAATGTATAATATGTTTTTATAGTAATAGTTAAACCTAACATTATTTTTTATTTTTTTATTTTTTTTGTTAAGGTGTCATGAATATACAATCTTATGCTCAGGTTTCACATGAGCAACATTGTGGTTACTACATTTCCCCTATTATCAAGTCCCCACCACATACCCCATTTCAGTCACTGTCCATCAGCATGGTGAGATGCTATGGAGTCACTACTTGTCTTCTCTGTGCTATACTGCCTTCCCCATGCCTCCCCATATTATGTGTTCTAATCATAATGACCCTTAATCCCCTTATCCCTCCTTTCCTACCCACTCTCCCCATTCCCTTTCCCTTTGGTAACTGTTAGTCCGCTCTTGTGAGTCTGCTGCTGTTTTGTTCCTTCAGTTTTTTGCTTTGTTGTTATACTCCGCAGATGGGTGAAATCATTTGGTACTTGTCTTTGTCTGGCTTACTTCACTGAGCATAATACCCTCTAGCTCCATTCATGTTGTTGCAAATGGTAGGATTTGTTTTCTTCTTATGGCTGAATAATATTCCATTGTGTATATGTAAACATAACATTATTAAAAGTCAAATAATTCCTTATCTATCCTTTTCAACCCCCTGAGCCAACCACTTTTGATTCTTTTGTTTCTTCTGGTTTCTGCATATTTATTCCTAAATAAGCTGTTTATTCTATTATTTCTTAACATTTTTAGCCATCTGTGATTGACTTTCAACTATTGCAAATTGCAATTTAGCTCTATTATAACTGCTTTTCCACCTTCCATTGGCTGCTCTATCTCCCCAATATAATAATATAACACTTTTGGTTAAATTAGTATTGTTTGAAGCCTCATGGCTATATAAAAATCATATTATTAATTTATTTATTTTCTTGTACTTTCTGTACCTCTCTCCCTCACCTGTCTCTCTCTGTCTCTCTGTTTCTCTGTCTCCCTATCTTTGTTTGTACCCCTCTTTACTTAGATTTCTAAGCACTAACATTAATGTATTCACAAATACTTCCACCAAATTCTATATTCCTCCTAGCAAAGCCAAACACATCATATAATCTATCTTATGTCCCTTGGATCTAGTTGTTTTGGAGTCATCTGTCCTCTGTTTCAGCTCCAACTTTCTTAGTGCCTCTCCAGGCTTGCTGCACGGCTGTCTACCCAGGATTTTCTTGCCTGTTGCCCTGGAAATACCCTCTGCCTCTTGTTTTTGCTGGACACTATTTCTTGAACTACCTTGCATCCTCTTGTGTGGTTTACTACCCAGTGTTTGGTGAAACACACCCTTTAGTCTTTTCCTAAGAATAGTTAGTGTGAATGATAAAATTTTTGTGCCCTTTATATGTCTGAAAACATCTTTATTCTCTTCAGATAGTCAATTGATACTGTGCAGCATATAGAATTCTACATGAAAACCCTATTATCTAAAACCTTAGTTTTTAATGCTTTATTTTATTTCCATATTTCATTTTTTTACAGCCTTCATCTACTATTATATTATCTACTCTCCAGTTCTCTTAATTATAGTGTATTTGTAGCTTTATTTGGTTTCTTTACTGGGATTGGGAGTTTCAGGAGTGAGGTACAATCATCCATGTATAATCAGTAAGTTTTACCTCCTTCATTAAGCCCTTAAAATATGCCCATTTAACATCACATTAGTTAAATTTAACATCTATAACCATTGAATTATTCTGATTTTGAAAGCAAATGTCTACATTTTTTAAAGGGAATTTTTTTTTAAATAATGGCATTGTTGAAAATGCAGTTTGGAGTGAGTCAGCTTTTGAACAATATATTAATTACTCTTACTTAACAATTTCAAGCATTAAGATGAGAATTTTACTTTCATTCTCCAGGAACATATTTCTTCTCAGTGTTTGAGCTGCTTCTCTAATTATACTCAGAAATTTAAACATGGAAATAAGGAATGAATTAATTTTGTTAATGAATCAAAGTGGCATAAGGGACTAAGATTAAAAGTAGTCAGAGGTTCTGACCTGCCTTTTGGTATATAATCTATGTTTTTGGCCATGCTCTCGTAAATTTGGAATATGAATCAAGCCTGCCCTGGTTACATCACATATAGGCCATGCCTAAACTAGAGTTGTCAGGTTTCATTTTAGAGAAATGAGAGCAGAGCTAGCCCTAATCAGACAGTAACTTTCGGGTGATTTCAAGGTCGTCAAAGAGCCTGCCACAGTACGTGTGGATCATGGCATCGTCTCCAAGAAACTCATGCTGTACAGCGCAGCATATTAACCAGAGAGAGGCGACTCCTCACCCAGCCTAACACTGATATAAATTATGTGTTCCCATAGGTGGGTGGCAGAGCATAGGAAAGCAGGGAAATAGGAAGTAGAATAGTAAATTGTTCATGTGGTGTAGAGGTAGACGTCAAAATATTGGGAAGGCAAGTGATCTTGGAATTTTACCTTGATCTGGCATGAAAGTTGTTTCTGTTTTCCAGAACTCATTAATTTAAGACGAGAGTCTACTGTGTTTGCTAGTCAGCTGACATCTATCATTTGCTAATCTCCATTTTTAACAAAGGTCCCAGGCCTATCGCAGCAAAAGAATCCAACTTAATAATGAAGTATTGTTTTGTGCTCATTTTAAATATTATGGTAACCTTCTATTGATGGCTGTTGATACTGGGTTCCAATTACTGTGACGTTACAGATTCCTCTTGTAATAAATGTACTTAAGTAAAACATGAATTGATTTCAGTAAAAAAGTTCACAAATAATAATTCAGCTAGTGAGCAAATATATATACCAGAAATTGTGGATCTGGGTTGTGTGCAGGTTTAGGACACACTGGAACAGGATAGGAAAATAGGAGATGAGGACTTTGATTCTATCCACGGTAAATGTGTGACTATGGCAGGTCATCTAATTTCTCCATCTAAAATAAGGAGTTGGATAAGATTTCTTATTTTTAAAGAACCTGTATTTCTTAAATTCTGTGATTTCAAGGTTGATTTTTTTCTTCTGGTGGTACATATGTGTGCAGGTTGTTTTGGTTTAATGCAACTGGGGAAAAATGAAAAAATTATGAAGCAGCTGATAACCATCAACAGCATCCCACTAAAGAACAGAGGAAGCACAGAGGGAGAGACTAACTTTATTTCATAGAATTTTAGAGCTGGGAGCAGCCCTAGTGAACCCGAAGACTAACTTCTTCTGCCAATACTCATTTAACAAATGATAAAACTAAAGTGTCCCAGAAAACTTCTGAGGCTCATTATCATACAGCTGAGTAGTTAGAGGCAAAGTATTTGGATCTGTGGACATTGGTCTAGAACCTCGGGTTTCCTTTGCTCCCTTCATATCATATCATTATGGTCTCGTAATATGATTTTTCTCAACTGTGTTTGTAAGAAGTGAGGTTCATGCCTGGATGCTAATTTTTAAAAATTCAACACAGTCAGAAATGATACAAGGATTTGCCAAGTGGGCACTTAAAGAATCATGAGATTTGTTCCACCAATACCAGCAGCTGATAAAAAATAACTTAAGACCAGTCATTTTTTTCTGACATTGGGTAGTTTTGTTCAGAAATATTCTACTTCCCTCTAGTGGTTAGATCCAAATGAAATATGGGGTAAATCAGACTCCTTCCAGCAGAACATTCCAAAGATGAGCAGACATTGTCAATTACTTCAGAATTGTGAACAGTTGCATTATTAATTTGCTTTTCTAGTTGGTGATATAAAATAAAAGTTATTCTTAAAGAAAAAGGCAGATCAGAGCACAACATGCAGTTCTGGAGGACAGACCATCCCCCAAGTGAAAGGAAAGAGGAGGGGGCAGGAAAACACCCTCCAACTCAGCACTCAGTTTCAGTCACTCTTCCTTTCTGGGCAGGCAGGGGCCAAGAGAGCCCAGGAAGAGCATCCCAGTGAGCCCCTTCCACACGTTAAGAAAGCACCCAGGCTGGGAGACAAGAGCCTTACTGCAAAGCCTGTGTTGTGGGTTCTCACACTTTACACGCATGAATTTCAGAACGGCATTGAAAATCAGGTGCTGCTATCATTACTGCCATCACAGATGGGGAAACTGAGAACTCGAGAGACCAAGCAACGCTTCACAGGATCCAGAACAGTAAGTGACACACTTGAGACTTGAGCCCAGGCCTATCCAATGCTAAAGCCTGTGTTCTTAACCAGAGTAATAATACTGTACTGTTTTGCAAGTCTGAGTAATTCTAAGAGGCAGAACTGTAGAGCCTGCTCACTCACAGATGTAAATCACATTTCCCAATATCAGCACTATTTACAATAAAAGTGACACAGGTGTACCAAAAAAAAAAAAGAAAAATGGGGAGAAGTATATATGCTGTTTTGTTTTCTCCTCCCAGTCCTTTAGAGTCTGTTGGCTGTCTGTCAGTTTAATTACTGTGTTATAGATGTCTAGTGTACTCGTCACCCTGGAGGCTCAGGAGATTCCTTCTCCCCAGGTGGCTTTCTGTTGCTGGAAAGTGATCCATCTGTGAGCCATGCTCGCTTCTTTGGAAGTATTTTCCTATCCATCTTTCCTTTAAAAGATGACTCAAGAAACATACCAGTGTTTCCTTCTATAATTAGGACCTAAAGCAAATCCTTGAAACAAGGGATCCATAGTGCAGTGCAAATGGTGTGGTGACACTGAGATTGAGCAAAATGGAAGGATCTGGACTTGGGCCAGAAGAAAGGACATAGTGATTGACCCACACTGACTATGAATATGGAAAATACATACTTATTTTGTGTCTGCAATAAAACTATTGTATTTAAAATATTTGCAATGGCTCCCCGTAAGGGAACAAGGCTTTGAAAGTAAGTAGAAATAAGACAAAAGTATTAATAAATATTTATTGAGCACTATTGACCTCACTGCATGGAAGCTTTCCGCGGCTTCTTACTGTCTGTCAAATTAAATGCCTTTTCTTCATCTCATACTGAGCTTCTTCCCAAGTGTGAATCCCAGCCCCTGCACAGGGGCTGTGTTCAGCTAAGCTGACCTGTTCTAAGAACATGCTCTCAGTTGCTCTATCAACGTGGTTTTTCTCAGCATGTTCTTTCCTCAAATGATCTCTTCCCAGCCACCTCCCAGTTTCTGTCTTTGGAAATGTCATTAATACTGACAGGCTTATTTCAAGGCCTGACTCTGAGAAGTCTTACCTGATTCTCCAACCAAATGCAATCTTTTACTCTTTTTGCCTCTTAAATTCCTACCATGTTTACTTCTGCATTCTACTTAGGAAATATTGGCCCATTTGTCTAAAAATCTCTGCCTCTGTAAGACTGTGAAGTCCTTGACATGCTCCTGAGCATAGAAGCATCAAATCAAAAAATTATCTTAAATGCCTCCCACTGTTTTAAAGAATTGGTATCTAATACGTGAAAAAGTAACTGGCCCCAAATTTATATCACTGTTAGCACCACACAAGAAATATTCCAAAGACACTTCAGTTTCTTAGTTTTTAAAAAAAAATGAATAATCACTGTAGACCAAGGAACTATGGAGGAATTGCTGCTAAGGAACCAGAATTTCAAATAAACTTAAAAAGAGTTAGCTAAGTGGAGATAATAATCTAGAGAAGTAGCTTACACTACAGTTGAGAAAAGGAAAGTATGGGTATTATCACCACATAGATAATAAATGTTTGGTATAGTATATTTATATAGTAATAGTTTTTATAGCTTGCACGTATTTTTTGTCCTCACAACCACTCTATAGTACTTAGGTACTATACCCCTTCAAGGCCCCTGGGTTTATCTGTTTATTCCTCTCCCCTATTGGTCTTGTGCAATCAGAAACAGGGTGTCCATTTGCATGCATTCTCCTCACAGCTAAGCAGTTCTTCAGGAAATAAACAAATGGAGACTGATTATGCCTATTATACAAAATAAGTCCCTGAGAGAAGTGTGCTTGATCACAGGGCTCAGATTTAAACATAGGTCTTCTTTGTCCATGTCCAGAGCTCTTTCTTCCATGTCAAAGCCTCCAGTGTGCTGGGACAGCAGGCCCAGTTAGGAGAGAGAGAAACCTGGAAATGTACATCTGATGGATGCCACACAGGAGGTTGGAGCCATTTAAAAATTAAAACCATCAGACTGAAACATACATGATGTCTTTAAAGTTGCATAATAGTATTGATTAGAAGGCATTCTGAAAACATTGCAAGTAGGTAGAAGTGAAATTAAATGAAATGTTGTTTTAGGAGAGCATTACATTTCACAAAATGAATGAAACTGTATATGAGTGAATACTTTTAGAAACAGCTTTTAGGAAAAAATAGATAATTGATACCTGAAAATGTAAAGACAGAAAAATCTATTTCTCCCTTCTTTTTACTAAAAACTGCTGTTCATGTCTTTATGAACCAACATAAGATATCACTTTCAAGAAGGGATCCATGGCATGCTCTATTGTACCCTGATCTCAGATTTTCAATTACAAAATCAATATTTCTTGAATGTCAACTATGCGTCTAGGGGAATACGCAGGTGAATAAAATATGTTGTCTCTGGCCTCATATGAGAGTGGAGTATATCAAACACCTGTATGTGCTCAGATCCAATCAGCTTTTCCTATTTCAGGCCCTTGGACACTTACTTTGTCCCAAGTAACAGCAGAGGCTCCACCCCAGGCTCTCAGGAATAAAGACTAGAATAAAAATATCATGAAGAGGCACTGAATGTATATGTTGAGTTCTTTGTATTATTATATGGTCTGTATTACGTTATGCTTTATCCAACAGCTTCGATATGCCCCCCAAAGCACACCTTATGAGTCCTGTACTTCACATGGTAGGCATCAAGTTTATGAACAACTTAAAGTGGCCAAATCAGAAAATATATTGAAAAGAAAATAAAAATACCTCTAAGATTATATCTGAAGGGAAAAAATAGTTTTAGTGAGAAAACCATCTCTTTTTAAAAAAAAAGGAAAATATACAAAACTCAGTTGATAAAAGACAGAATAAAAAAGAAGAAAGCATTTAATGGCAATCTGGCTTCGGAAGTGATCCAGTCTGTCAGTTGTATTAGTTTTCTGTTGCTGCACAACAAAGTGCTACAAAATTAGCACCTTAGAATAGCACTAACTTATTATCTCAGTTTCTGTGGGTAGCGAGTCTAGGCTCAGCTTAGTGAGTTTGCTGCTAAAGGTCTCACCGGGCCACCATGCAGATATCAGCCAAGGATGTGTTCTCATTAGAGGCTCATTGTGTGTGTGGGATAAGATCTACTTCTGGGAACCCTCAAATTGTTGGGATAATTCATTTCCCAATGGCTCCAGGACTGAAGGCCACATTTAATTGCTGGCTATTGGTGAGGTCTGCTCTCAGCAACTACAATCTGCCTACAGCTCCTTGCCACATGCCTCTATCAGACCAGGCAGCCTTATTCGACACCAACCTGGGGGGTCTCTATATCTCCAAGACAGAATCTTATACAATGTAACCTAATCATGGAAGAGACATTCCATCACCTTTACCATACTCCATTAGTCAGAAGCACTCAAGGAAAGGGGATTATACAAGGATGTAACACATTGGGATTAGTTTAGGCTATGCCCACTACAACAGTTTTGTCCACTGCAGTTTGTATACATGTAAAAGATTGGCTATTTTTATCTATAGCAATGTTAGGAACCAAGACCAATGATTGAAAAGTTAACCTTTATTTCAGGAAATACATATGTGAACATATGCAAGCATTGTGATAGTTAGGGATAAACAATGGAGACATAGTCCCTATAAACTGATGAACATATACATTAATGAAGAAGACTAACATTAAAGATGAACAAAAATCCTACTCCCATATATAATCACAGTTCCTAATAAGTACTGTGAAGGAGTAGCATTCTAAAAAAAAATAAGAGGGAAATGCAATTGGGTTTTAGAGAAGATAACAAGAAAAAACACTACGGATTTGGTGATCATGGCATGCTTCCCTGTAGAAATACCATTTGACCTCCTGAAGAATGCCTGGAAGCTATTCAAGAAGGAGGAGAGGGTACTTTAGGCAGGGAGAGCCCAAGTGTCAAGGCCCTGAGGCAGGAAGGACCCAGTGCTTCTGAGAAACTGGAACAGGACCAGTGTACCTGAGAAGGTGCAGCATGGGCAGATAAAGATGGAGAAGTAGGAAGGAGCTACAGGCCCCATTAAGGATTTTACATTTATCCTAAATGCAGTGGGAATCCATTCAAATGTTTTCAGCAGGAAAGTGTCATAATCCATTTTGAAAACACTAATGGAGAAAAAATATTTTACTTTTTTTAATCCTCAATAACTAAAAAGGTTTCTTGCCAGTTGTATGCAGTACGTGCTCTGTTGTGAAGTTGTTGACAAGGTTTCCCTGGTAGTCCCTAGGGAAGGCCCTGCTTAAATAAGTAATTGATACTTAATCATGTCTCAGTTAACATTTTTACAATATTGTTTTTGGCACCATAATTCCTGTGTCATGTTGCTTTTCCTTTCTTTTCATTTTACAGTGATTACATTTTTATTTTAGGAACATAACATCACAGGTGATATATTTCTATTCATACTTATTTTTCTAGTTTTGTCTAAGATATTAGAAAGACCTATAATATAAATAGTATGTTTAAAGTAAATTGACCTTATTCTGGAAGATTTCAGTAGAGAAATGCTGAACATAAGTTCTGTACTTTTCCTGCATTATTCAGGGAATTCTTGGAGTAAAATAATGTTTCAGCTCCTCTCAAGTAATAAACAATAGTTTTTCTTTGTTTTTTGTCTAATTAAGTCTAAGGCTGCATTTATATCTGAAAACCTTCTGCAGCAACCTCATTCCCACATAGAATTCACTGGTGGCAGAAAAAAGGACACACTGCTGAAGTTTTTTAGCTACCAATTAAATAGCAAAACCATCCCACTGAGAAAGCACAGACTAAACTTTTTCTCATTAAGACAAAGTCCAGATGCCTTGTTTAATGTGGTTGAAAATCAATGCCCTATTGTCTTCTAGAAATATATATTTGCAACAGAAACAAGAAACGGGAGTATATATTTATTGCCTTGTTTAAGCTAGTAACTAAAATGCAAGCTTTTACTTTCAGATGGACAGTTTTAGCAACAATGGTTGAAAAGGGTACAAACACTCAAAAAAGAAGCATTCTCTGCTATGCGAGAACTCTCCCTCTTGCCTTGTGCTCCACTGACACTCAAATAATTGTTGAATGAATGAATAATGAGTGATTGAATGAAATTAGACTTCTGAATCGCAGTTATTGTTCTCACTAATTTGGTAGACAATTTGCAGAATTTGGCCACCAGAATTGGGTGGGACTGGTGTCACAATCTGGGATGATGGTTTCTTGGTTGCAGTTTTGGTTAATGCAGAATAGATTGTGTCACCCAGAAGTGCAAGATATTTTTCATTAAAATTCTGGGGAGATAAGTTCTTCTGATTACCCAAGTCATTTTGATGCCCCAGGTAAATGGTTTTGATTATAACCATGGAATTCTTTGTTTCAATTTGCATATAGTTAGTGATATAAATTTTCTTCCTGTCCTTTGGGAGCAAGGATATATGTTATCCACTGCAGCATTTTATGTAGGAAGCAAAAAAAAAAAAGTTACATTTGACTAGTTCTTATGGGGAAATTGTGTCCCAAGGGTGCAATAAAGATGCCAATTTTATGAAACAGATGTAGAAATGGACTCACTGAATTATGAAGATGGAGCAGAATACAGACAATTAATAATACTGCTTTAAAATATAGATGAGTTTTAAAGAAGTGTTTTTGATAGTTGTCTTGATGTTATACAATGACATTACCTCTACTTTCTGCTTTGCACAGCTAATTACACATGCTTTGTCTAAAAATTTGAAAGGCAATGAAAACTCTCACATTATTTCTTCAGTTTATGAGTATTTGTCCAAAAAATTGAGTTGTAAGGATGCTACTGGCCACATGTACAGTTATGACTTAGGCATCTAATGACACAAATAGAAACAAAATGCATCAAAAGAGCCATTTAAGGTTTCTACTTGTAATGTGTCATGTCCAGTGAACTTTTTTTCTATTTTGGAAGACTATACTTGGTGTTTATTTGAAAACTGTGTGATATCTGGTGAAAAATTAGGAGGGATATAAAGAAAATAGGTTCTTTGGGCATAAGTAAGTGTTTTAGGTGTCTGTTTTCTTAGTAACTTTTCTCTAACATTATTTAAAAGTCGTTGGTAGAATGGGATTCACAGACAAACAAATGTGAGTTCTCATATCCACATTTGCTATGTTGAAAATAGATTGGCAACGATTTAAATGCATACATTTATTGACCATGGAATTTTTAAACATTCTCATTTTGATTAAAGCACTTGTGTTTCTCAAAACCATGAGTGGGACCCAGTTCTTACTTTCCATTTGTCAAACCCCTGCTTTTCCTTTCTGTCCTCTATGTCTTATCAGGGCATCCTGATGTCACACATGAAACTTTGCCCCTTCGCTCATTCTACCCCACCCCTTCTCTGGCACAGAGCCTTCTGGCTTCTCTGAGTCTGAATGCACTGAGTCTGTGGGCTCTGCCATGGATCTGAGCACTTGGTAGGAGCTTACTAAATTAGTTCAATGTAACATGTGAAGCACTTACATGGAGCACAGCACATAGTTTCATCATCACTTTGATTATTCCTTCTATAAAGTTAAATGCCCATCAGAAGTAGAGATGTTTCCCACTTCGAGAAAAGAAAAACTCTTTTTTCTCATCACATAGTCTTGGTAATTCCAGGGACCTTTGGAATCATGTATCTAACACCTTTACTTTATAAGTGAGAAAACGGAGATCCAGAGAGTTGGGAGTATCATATTTAAGATCTCACAGCTAGCTGATGAGCACCAGATCCTGAGTCCAGGTGATCTGACAACTAGGGTCACCACATGTTTTCTACCCAGGGGAATCTCTCCCTTGCCCTGAAGCTTCCCTCCTAAAAACACAAACCTTCCAAGTAATGCCCTATGGGTTTATCCTAAGTTGAAACTCCTTGCCCTAGTGTCAGTTATCCATTTGTAATAGTCTGCATGTCATTTCCTCCAACTCTCACCACAATGGCTGATTACCAAAAATGCAGAAGTAGCTTCATGCTGAAGTCAGAGTAGCTGTGCCACTCTGAAGGCTGTTTGCATGCTCATGCCAGTTCAGTGAGAGGCAGAGCCAGGGCCAGGTGCCTGGCTGTGCAGTCAGATGGGTTGTGACACTTAGAAGGGTCCCATTCTTAGTTTAATGTTCTGCTGCTATCTTGAAACTTTTTTTTGAACCAGAAATCCCACATTTTTGTGATCTCTTGGCCTCACAAATTATTTGTCCAGTCTTGCATACAAGCATTGGATCTTTATGGTAAATACCTGTGTGCTCAGGAAACTTTTGATCAGCTCTGCATGGGAGAAACTGAGATGCTCAATAGCAAGACTCAAGACTGTCAACTCTGCAATTAGTACAGATGAGAACTGTATTTTCACTAGAGCAGCATACACTGCACTGTTTTATTTAAGAGGGTTCTTTAGCTTCAGTAGATCAGTGTAAGGGAAGAGAAAGACCTGCTTTGTGACAGTAGTAGCCTTAGGTTGTAGAGGACACTAAGATTTAGAACTCTATGGATTTTACCTGGAATTCCTCTAGAATTCTGTTTAAACCTAAACTTTACTCTGATTTTAAAAATAATAATATAGTTTAATATATAAGAATGAAGTTAGACCCTGTGCAAAAGAAAATAGCTTTACCTTGATGATGGACCAGCATTTAACCATCTAGCTGAATTAATGGCTCTATTGGAAAAGTAAGGTAGTAATGAAAAAAATCACAGAAGTATGGTGGTAACTGCAAATAACTTTGGATCCAATTAGCAGTCTGTTAGCATTTCAATGTAGACAACTCACAGAACTCACTCTAATATTCTACAGACCGTGGGCCCATTTTTATACTGATATAAAGAGATGCTTGGCCCAAATAACTGCTCACTGTGGAGGGCCCCTCCAAACCATTTACCTCCTGGCCAGAGAGAAAAGCTGAAGAAGCAGACTGGTGGGAAGGAGGGGGCTCACCGTGAGTCTTTGCCCTTTGAATTTATTCTCATTGACCTACTTGAGCAATGATTGAGGAATTTTTGATTCAGTTTGCTGCCATCTATCCCCTGGTGAGCATGAGCTTGTTATTTTTTAATGAAACCATTTTCACAGCCTGTTGTTTTAGGTGTCAGCAATAGAAGAGAAGAGGGTTTGGGTATTTTGTTGTTGTTGTTCTTATTCCATTTTTTTCATCAATTCTTCCAGTGCTGCTTGCGCTGCTGAATTGCTTTAAACCAGCATCTTGCTGCAGAGCATACTTTCTAGCAAACAGTGGAAAACAATGACAAAGGATAAAAATAATCCTCGATAATGACGTATGAGAAAAAAATATCTATGCATATATATATGTGTGTATATATATATATATATATATAGCAAATACCTTTTCAGAATTATGACTGTTTATTTTTGTCATCCTTTCTTATTTATGTAAAGAAATCTGTTGGGATGTACTTATCCCAGCTTTAAAGTTTTCAAGCCCAGCTCATTGCCTGCCTCTGGAAATCAATGGAAAATTATTACTTCATATCATTGCTGCTAAAGTGAATTCAGTGCATTTACTGCAGTTTTCATCCTTTGGCAGTCAGGGAAGGTAAAGTTTAATCCTTGTTCTACCAAGAGGAGTTTTTCAATGATAGACATTTCATTCGTAACAAAGGAGGGTCTAACTGTACAATTAGCTCCACACAGCTTTGGAGATTTTATTACCACTTTACAAAAATTGCTTTAGAGGATTGAAAGTGCCTTCACAAACTATTCACAGAGCTTTGGGAGTGGAAAGAAGTCTCATTTAAATTTAAGCTAGATAGCAGCTGAATGTAGATTTCCTAAAACGGAATAGCAATACTGCAGAAAATAGTAGATTCATATCGCAGTATCAGTATGAGCTTCGGCACATCAAAAGTGCCACTAAGGGCAATGCCCTAGTAGTACTCAGTATAGGTTTTCAGGTGAAATGTCCTTAGCTACCTAGCTGTACATCTTCATTTGTTTTTCTATTTCTTGATAAAACTACCAGAGACAAGGTTTTCAGAACTGAGTGCCATTTTCATAGTTTTACTCTTACTCATATTCAAAACTGTCCTCCAGGGTGGATGCCGAGAAGAGAGACAAATAGCTATCTTGAAAAAAAAGCAGGATGTATAAGAATTTCTTTTTGAATTCTATTTATAAAAACAGTGACTCTGTACTATATGGAACAGATGGTTGTAGTAAAGCATCACAAAAACGTCCATTTTAGATTTTTGATTTCAAATGAATAAATGATCACAAAAGGAAAGAAAAATTACACTCTTGTCCAAATTTCAGAGGTGGGGTGGGGGAGTAATTAGACCACAGAAATAATATTCTCATTCAATATTTAGAAGCAACAAAAAATTAAATGTTTGGAAATGTTAGTGGTACTCACGGGAACTTCCTAATAAAGTCCAGAGTGCCAATTGTAATAACTCTAATTGAGAAAATACTCCAGGAGAACCTAAAGTTATAGTAAGTGTCCTATGGGGCTGTCATTCCAGCCCACATAGTATGTATGCTAAAAGCATTTTTTACAGAAAGGGAATTTTACCTCTGCTGATATTTCCCGTGATTTCTCCAACAGCACTCACTCTACAGTCAGCAAGTGTGGCAGGTTACAAAGTTCCATCTTAGAAAATTGAAATTACTTACATTCACACAACATTTTGTTTTATTCTTTGACCTCTTTAAGATAGTAACTCCTAATGTATTGGTGGGGGGAGGTAACACTGCAGTCAACAGGCATGAATTTTAGATTCCTTCTGAACCATCTAACTCTTCCATGTGTCCTACTCCCACCTTGCATTTTATTACCAAGTGACAGATAATAGACAAGCAGTAAAATAAATCTAAGCCAATGGCTTACTGTGTTGCCCCAAGGGTAGAAATCCCTTGTTTCTTTACTCTTTTGTTTCCAGGTTAAAGGGTGCATTTGTGGACATCTAATACCATGCAGGCTGATCTGGAAGAATTTCCCTGGGGGAGTGTGAGCAGTATATATCTTATTTATAGTCTCCTGAGAGATTTTGACTTTTAGATAGTCACAGTTAAATCAATATGGCCTCAATCCTTACAAACCAGTAATATATATTTAGCTGACTCAGTTTATAAAACAACTGATAAATTAAAATTCTTATTTTCTATCTTGTGGTGCTTCTAATCACTTTGCAGTGATAAGATTTCTATAGTAGAATAATCTATTGGAAAAGTGTTTAGATAATTCAGGCCCTCTTAAAAATTGCTCTGCCAATTGTTTAAATTATGCCAAAACTTTTCCCCATTTTTAGACTAATTAATAAGTAATTGTTTTAACTGGAATGCTTTCTCTTAGCTTAAAAATGTTACCAGTTGTATAATTAGTTTCTATTGACTCACAGAAAATGTTAGAAATAACTATATAATTACTCAATAATGAACCAGTTTCTGGGGGAAGGGAATCCATGGTGGAGACTTGGGTAAATTTTTAAGCTGTTTAGTTCCTCTAGGGCTCAAAGATACATTTCTGTAAAAAAAATAAAAATCTTATTTTTCAACCTACATTAGAGAAATTATGAGTACCTACTAAAATACTTTTTTTCCCCATGAAAAGAGCATGGCTCATTTCCTGGTTTGTAAAACATAGTAGATGCAAAAAACTCAAGAGCTTTGTCATCATTAAGATAGTTACAGCGCTGTGACCAAAAAGTTTTTGTTTGTGTCTAATAGATGTTCTCACTGAGTTCCAAAAGTTTTTGTGTAAGTGGTGTTGACAGTGAAAGAAAGGAATGAGTGTGAGGTAATTACCAAGAAAGAAATGACAGTTATCTGACTGTCTAGCCCGTCTCTTGTAAATGACTTAATACATGAAAGTGGTTGAGCATAATTTTGGCTTTTGTCAGAAAATGACAATCAGTATAGCATACTGGAAAATGATTGAGATTAGC
This sequence comes from Manis pentadactyla, assembly GCF_030020395.1. NCBI lineage: Eukaryota > Metazoa > Chordata > Mammalia > Pholidota > Manidae > Manis > Manis pentadactyla. Next base: position 80,236,338 of record NC_080023.1, on the reverse strand, counting down.
TGTAGTCCTAGGCTCCCAAGTTTCCAAAAATGTGTCAATTTGGTGGACATTTAGCTGCCATGTGTCTCGGATTTCTCTTTGGTAAAAGAAGCCTGTCACCAGATTGTTGTGAATTAAACATGGAAGGTCGTCTGAAAAATGCAAAGCATTATGAGTAGCTGCTTAGAATCCATTTAGAATCACCAATTTTTAAAGCTAGAAGAAGCATTTGGACATAAGGAAACTTCAATCTCCATTTGTGAAATAAGGAACAGGGCCAGGGAGGTAGTGACCTTTGTTCCATGTCACACAGGACTTGGACCTCAGCTCAGATTTCTTAACATACTGAGCCATCTCATTTGTTTACTTGCACTTTTATTTGTTTGTTTGGCTATATTTACCTTTAAAATGTAGGCCAAAGGATAAATGCCATTGGGGTCATTAAGAAGTGTAGGATTGTAATTTTTATCTCTTTTGAAAATGTAGAAGCCAGAAATGAGAATGGTCCAGATATTTCCTTAGTCACAAATTCCCATTTAGAAATTCTGTGGGATATGCCTGCTTCTGAACATCCTACAAGTGCACCTTGCATATTGCCAGGGTAGTTTCTGGCTAAATGTTTTACAAATTCTGGCTTGAACCCACCAGTGGTGTCTGGAGCAGTGGGATGAGTTAGACACCCAGAGAGTCTCCCAGTTCTCATATATGTAGGTGATTTATCTTTTGCTGAATCTTTAATAAAGAATCAGAATGATATTTCTGATTGTCCAACAACTGAAATGGAAATGATTGAGAAATAATGCCATTTTCATAAGTCTGGGGCACACTTTAAACTATTTTCAAGACAAGCAATGAACTTTCAACTTTATTTTTTAGAACAGTGCTATCCAACAGAAATACAATGTACACCACATATGCAATTTAAAATTTTCTTGTAGTCACACTGAAACAGTAAAAAGAAACAGGTTAAATTATTTTTAAATCAGTATGTCTAAAATATAATTTCAACATGTAATCAATAATTTAAAACTATTTATGAGGTATTTTACATTCTCTTTTTTAATGTAAGTCTTTGAAATCCAGTGTGTATTTTAGACTCATAGCATTTCTGAATTCATATGCCAAACTTTCATTGGAAAGAAAATTGAAAATTTTCATTGGAAATGACATTATAGCAAAGGAATTGAGAGCATGGCATTGGAGTCAGATTGACTGTTTATATCAGGATTCTGCTGCTTAAAAATTATGGACTTTGTATTTGATTTCATAGAATTTGCATTTGAAAAAGTAAATCTATACACCCTAATTATACCAAAGGTACTGATAAATTTTTCAGTAACTAAATTGAGTATCAGTCAATTTTAACTTTAAATAAGTTAATCTAAATAAAAATGAAAAGTTCAGTTTTTCAGGTAAATTAGCCAGATTTTAAGTGCTCAGCAGCCACATGTAGTTAGTGGCTACCGTATGAGATGGCACAGTTCTAGAAGATTGTGCAAGGCTCTGGTTTAAGCCTATCCCGATTAATGTGGAAGAAGAGGGAGACAAACCCTTCTACCCATCTATTTTAGCTTATTTCTTTGACTAATGCTACATTGTCTTATGCAGACATCTTTCACATACCTCCTGTAGTAAATACTTAGACTTTCCTTTTCATACTGAATAGTAAAACAAACATTATAGGAACTGATGGGAAGATAAATGTTGGGAAATTGCCTTAACTGTGATTGTTAGTACTTGAATTGACCAGATTTCCTGTCCAACGGCTTTGAATGCTTTGTGGGTTTGTATAACCGTGTGCCCTGCTTTATAAGTGCTTTCAGTGTAACCTGCTTTGTTTCACCGGATTGCTCTTCTATGTTTAAGGACAAGTGTTTCTAAAAATAACAGGCCTATCAAATTGCCAACTGGGAGATCTGTGGAATATGCTTAGGGCAGCTTTTTGCACCATTTCCTGTACCTGGTAAAAAAAATTTTAGAAAAAAATGTTCAATTTCAAAACAGATTCTTAACTGTCAAATTCTAGAAATTACTTTATATGAAATATAGACTTATTAATTACCATCATTTAAAAAAATCGTGTCTTGGACCATATAGAGACAGTATATTAAAGGAACTGAGAGCATGGTTCTGGAGTCAGACTGTGTTCACGATTCTTCTATTTGTAAATTACATAAATTTGTGCAAAGTTACTTCATTTTTCTGAGCCTTAATTTCCTCATTCTCGGATGGAGATAAGAATAGGTCCTATTTAATAGGATGCTTAGAAAGTAAATGAGGCTATCCTTAGCCCTGTGGCTGGCCCGAAGTGCTCAGAATATGAATAATTACTATAAAAGTCTGCTAGGGTTCCAGGCACAGTCACACTTGGGACCCATCTCCCAAGGTTAAGAAGAAGAAGAGTGAGTGCTGTACCTGGCCATGGTGAAGTAAAGGCAAAGTGTATATGTAGACCCTCAAGAGTGGAGAGTCAAAGGCCTCATCTCCGGTTTCTTTCTTTGTTTTTGTTTTTGTTTTATATTATTGTCCAAGGTCTTTCTGTCAGGAAGCAAAAGGAAATGTTCATGAGCTTCACTGTGAGAATTCTGCTGTTCCTGCCTGTTTCAAGAAGACTAGTGTGCATGTTTGGAAATGAGACTTTGTCTCATAAGTTATTTTATGAATAATAGATCACACTTTTAATCAAGGTGTAGTTTTGTGTTCTGAAAATTATAGCAAAGATAAACATCATTGAAGCACATTTACTAGTTTAATGTAGTGCCAGATTGGTAAATTACTCTACTTTTTTGTTGTCCTATTATTATTGTCATTGGTTGTTTTTTTAAAATTTACATCATTCTTTATGTTCCTGGAATACTATTTCTCAAAACCCTTTTCTGTATTACTATTATTAATGTGGCATGTGTAATGTCTATAGCATAAAAATAGATCACCTCTGGTAGGTAGTTTTCAATGTTAAAGCAAACGTGCTTACTCACTGAAGATGAAAAATATCCCTCTGGAAAAAATGTAGAACTATCCATCTTTTGAACAGAATTCTTATGGGCTTTGCTTATCTACCTAACTTCCTTAGAAACACAGCTTGGAAATAATTCCCATACTTTTGGAGAGAGGTCAATCATTTAGGCAGGTTCCTTGAGATAATCAGGTATTACAAGTAAAAATATTTTAAGAAACGGGTCTCTGTCAGCTAAAGTGAAAACCTACACTGACTCTGACGTTTAAGATGCATTTTCACAGGCAAAAAAAAAAAATCTTACTTTGCTCTTTGACAGGGTTGGTTACAAAAGTTCATAATCAGGTCAGCAATGGCAGAAACAGGGTTTTAGAATATATTTGGCATTATTTTTAAGATCATTGATATTGTTAGCTTTGCATGGATTTTCAGAGCACTTGATTTTTTTACATTTTAAAAGTGGAACTAGGTCAGAAATGGCATAAAATTAGAAATGTCAGGATATTTAACGAGCTATGGCTGTTTATTCTTAAAGGTATCGAATTTAAACAAATAGGGCACCATGTCACAGAAAACATGATGGCATTTTAAAAATATTATTTCTTTAGGAATTAGAATGTATTTTTTTCTTCCAGATTTGAATTAACCTTTAAATTTCACATTTGATTTATGTGAAGAGTGAAAAGAAGTGTTTCTAGAAGAGCAGAGTTTAGATGAGTTGAGACATTGCCATAAATGTCCAAGCCTTGATAATATACCCTGCACCTTGACACCTTGTATAGGTTTCTGATCTTGGATTATAATCTATGTGGATATGCATTAAGACCCATAAGAAGATCCTCATGGAGGAAAAAACATACTTCAGCACATTAAATAAAGCATGAGAGGACCAGAACAAAGACCTTTTTGGTGGGAAATGAGAACATGTCTAGCACCTTTCCCATCAAAGCACGGACATGGTCATGGTATCTCCTGCTAGCAACATTCTTGTTCCCAAGAGAGACCAGCAGGTCACAGCCCAGCAGAAGTTTGTCTCCATATTTATTAGGGGGAACATTGCAACCAGGGAGGCTGAAAGATCATTTGCATCTCAAAGGATGAACAGGCATTGGATCAAGAAGACCAGAGGGGCCTCCGATACAGACAGTGGAATAGTTAAAGGTATTTGTGACCAAGTTACAAAACTGTGTTAAGTATTCAGAAGAAATATGTGAGTACATCAAAACATTAGTGTTGCAATAAAGGAGATAAGACTGAAAAAATGTAGAGGTGTGAGTGCTCAACCAATATTGTATGCAGAAAGTATACCTGGGCATAGCAGTATTGTCAAAGAGAGCTCTTAAAAATTAATTGAGGTAATTCAGAATAAGTGGAGGAAGTGAAGAAATAGATGGGAGAAACACTAGAAAAATTACAGGAAGAGACACATAATTAGAAATGAATCAAGACAAGTTTTAGAATAGGTACCAGCAGTAATGGTGACACCATTAATAGACCCTTTATATAGAGAGAATGTTAGATGTTATTTGGAGAGGACTGAGACTCTTTGATGTTTCAACTTTTGTGTAAAACTGATTCAGGCCCTGAACATCTCTTAGGTTTTGATTTATGCAACAATTGTTAACCTAATAGAGCCTGATTTCTCTTAGGTCATTACTAAAATGTGGCCAAAGCAAAGAATTCTGAACTTACAAGAACTCAAAAAGATTTTAAATAAAAACCAAGACGTGGGAAGATGTATTTCTTAAACATGTATAATTTGATATCCCAGGAGGACAACCTGGTAGGCTGTGCACAGGAAGTTGTCGTTGTGGGATTAGACCTTCAGCCACTTGCCAGAACTAGAGATAAAGTTTGGATTGCCATCAACAAAAATAATAATTTTGTTGTAAGAATACGAATAATTGCAAGTTTACAAGCACTTTTTCATTCCCCCTTTCAAGAAACCATCTATTTCAAGAACCATCTATTCAATAGCAGTGGAAACTTCTGGTTTTTAATTCCAGAACCCTAGAATAATACACTGTGCTATTAAAATCCCTCTTTCTATGTTCTATAGTTATATGAAGCATCATTGAAACTCATTTGGCATTAATGCTTACTTGTTTATTGATAATCAAAATGAGTTTTAATGAAAATACAAAATTTTTACAGGAACAAAATGAAATTGAACACTCCAATATTGTATATTCTTTTATCTTTCTGCAAATTGTAACCTATGTTTATCATAGGCGTGAGCAATCCAACATAGCTTCTCAATAGGAAAAAAATCATGAACAACACAGTTGTGTTTTCAGAGCATGTTTGAAATAAAATGAAGTCTTTATGAGCATGAAAAATGTGGGTTTTTTTTCTTCTAATTGAGTGCCTACAAAGCACTGCGTGAGCAGATGATATAAACAGGGAACCCACAATTGTTCCTGCGGTTGAAGACATTTCACATCACTCTGGGAGCTCTCCCACTGTCATTTCCAAATGGGCTCCAGTCTTCCCTCTGGGCACCAATGTAATGTGAGGGAATTCACCTCTGTTCTCTTTTTTAAACTCTGTCCTTTTCTTACATTCTCTGTCTAATTTATGAGTTGTACCAATTAGCCAAGACATACGCCTCATTCTTAACTTATCTGTCTCCTCCAGAACCCATATCCGATCAAGGATTTAATCTCCTTAATTCAGCTTTTAAAGATCTTTAAATTCTCTTCCTCATCTTCTCCACTGCTTTGGTACAAGCCTTCATAATCTCTCATCAGATTTGTAATATCCTTCTACCTACTCATCCCCCTGTTCTGTCCTCTACTCCGTCGATTCCCTACTCCACACAGCCAACAGAGAAATTATTTTTAAATGGAAATCTGGACCTGTCGTGCTCCCTGAAAAATGTTTTAATGGTCTCTTGCCTGGATGTTCTTCAGGTTTCTTGATTCCACCTGCCAGGCCCTTTTCTACTCTCTGGTCTTTATCCTCTTCTATAAAATGGCAAGTGCATAGAGAGCCTTTTACCCACCTGACCCTCTAACCAGATTGTCTTCCAAGATTCTGCTCAAACATAATCTCCTCTGGTCTCTTCCCTTGCAGGCACAGTATGTTTCCCTTACTTTATACTTCTATCTATTATTCCTATATTTGTATTATTTTTCAGTCTTTCCCTCCCTTATATGGTGAACTCCTTAAAGACAGAGACTATCCATAGCATGTTGTATTTGCAAGACTGAGCACAGAACCTAGTATGTAATAGTTACTCAATAAATATTTCTCATGTGGAGGTGATTTAAGAAAGTAGGCAGAAATAGGGTTAATTTTGGGACAATATTCAGTTATCTTCTTAACCATACCATTAAGAAGCTTTTTTATAAAGCCCATTGAAAAATGTATGTATTTCAACTCTACTCACACACACACATACACACAAACACTCATATACACATGTTGAGTTTGAAATAGACTGTTTCAGCTATTACTTTCTTTTAATGTAGTTTTTTCCATGCTCTCCTAATATAGTAAGTGACACTTTATGAAGTAAATTAGTTAATGCTATTTACAAAAGTGTTTAATATACTAAAGTAAAATAATGATTTGAAAAAAATCTACGCATCTTTCTTGAATGATGAAAGAGACAAATTTGATTGTCCTGATGTAAAGAGAAAACCAGTGGACCTTGTTGAGAATTAAGATGAAAATGTTACATGTATAGTTATTTGCTAATATAATAAGAATAACCATGTGTCAGCTCATTAAAAATTGGGCAAGTTTGTATTAAAGCTAGATGTCATGCTTCAATTAAGTTAGCAAATATAGATGTCAATATTATCACAAATGAAATATTAGAACTGATGTCTGGTCCTGTCTTGAATGCAATGATTAAATTAAGTGTAGTTCCCAACTCCTATATCTAATAAGGAATGAACAGCCTGGTATTTTCTTTATCACAGAAATCTCCTTGGTAAGATCTTGTTTTGTATTTATACAAATAAGCAGGTAGAAAAAGGTAAACAGACTCATTATTAAGTTATACTGAATCAGTAATGTGATAACTGAGTCTTAGCATAGCAAAACAGAAGTCTTCAGGATGACTTTTATTGGAATAATTTTTTAAAAGGAGAAAACAATAAATCACCAAAAGAGATTTGTTCCATTCTATTTTTTTGCATTAAACAACTTTAAAGAGTATCCATGCACATGAAGTTTGAGGTGCTTATCCCTTTATAGTTGGTTTATCAGTTTGGAAAAGATCTTTGATTAAAAGTGTGTGTGTGTGTCTCAGACAGTATAGCTTGGATAATTTATGTATCCTTTGTTGAAAGAAGAAAAATATGAGAAAGTGTTGACAATTTAGCTTATTTTTCTTCATCCTCTTCTCTCTTTTTATTTGTTATTTTCACACTTACCTTCAGCTTTGCTACCATATCAAGCTTTGGCAGCCTTGCTTACTGTTTATTATGGTGATGCTTCCTGTATAAAGCCTTCATTATCACACCCTGCTAGCAGTACAGTAATGGAAATTTGGGGAAAACACCAATAGGAACTGCTGTGTATCTGTATGAGTTAATCCAATTTTGATACCCCAAAACTAACAGACCCACAAGACTGATAGCCCGATGCTACAGTAAATTGTTTCTTAGCAGGAAATCTACAGTAACAGTGTAGTTTGGACAATGGAGCGTTTGACAGCTAACCCATCAAAAGCAGTGCACCCTGAGGAGGTCACTCACTTCCAGCTTTCTAGCCAGCCAAGCATTGATAAAGCCGTGGCTAAGTAGGAGAATCAATTTAGAATCAAATGATGGCAAGGCTATGTATCCCTCTGCCAAAAGCAGACACAGGCAGATAGTAGATTACTCTACCTGGGGACTCCACACTCTCTACGTACCCAAATCAGGGATGAGTCACCTTCCTTATGAATTCCTCATATATTAATAAGCCTGATTAAAAACTAAGCTAGTATCTGTTCCCAAAAGATTGATTTATGTAAAACGACACAGGATAGTTCTAAATGGTCTCTTAGGCAGGGTTTTAGAAGGAATCAAATATGCAACATGATGTTTGTGACTTCAAAGAAAAAGATCTTTGGAGAATATGTACATTATGTCTCTGTATGGAATCCCATGTAGTGGGTCAGAAGGTATTAAAAGATTTAAGGGGAATAAAGAGGCTTCTAATTACCAAATTAGTAGAGCACTTCTTTAAATGTGAGTTTTTAATATTTTTTTCATATTAAGCAAAGTACTGAGTGATTTCACCTGCCCTACAGTTATCACCTATTCTTTTCTGCTTGAAAAAAAAAATCAAGGTTCAAGATCCCCACTTCATATCCCACCTTGCTGAAAGGAAAGGCTGCAGGTGCCAATGAAAGGTGTCACGTGAGATAACAAAGCTGTGACAGGGAGAAGCCAGTAGTGGCCATGAAGCCAAACCTGTTGTCCTACCTGCTGGGTAGCACACCAAGAAGGATGATTCACTATAATAGGCATACGAACCCTGCCAGAACCAAGTGCCTGTGCTTACAAGTAAGAGGCTAAAAGAAAGCAACTTTAAAAAATGTTTCATAGATCAATATGACATTAAACTACAAACTTGACATTATAAGATGTTATCATAACCCAGGAAAATGAGATAGCAGATTAATACATACTAAATGTAAGACCTTTGTCACATGGAAAGGCCATCAAAGAGTGGGAAACAAAGTAAATGCAAGGAAAAAAGCATTATAGAAGTGTGACAAGCAGTTAAGAAAAAATGATACTTTTCTGAATTTTGTGTAATTTTTATTTTTTCAGGATTTTAATTTTTATGACTTTTCTCATTCTAAGTAAAATATTCAATTTTCTCATTCTAAGTAAATATTCAAAATACCTAAATTTATATGCATGATTTTGGATTATTCTTCTTAATGAAGCCTCACTAATTCTTGAAACTTCAGGTCCCACCAAACCTGGATATACTCTTGCAGGGCAGAGATGCTGATGCTGATAAGGATGTTACATTTGGCAAGTGCTGACACTGGACTTTAAAACAGGCCACTCTTGACCTGAACTAACTCATCAGCACAAATTTCAGAATGGCTGGGAAACCTGGGTACCAGATTCCCTCTCCACTTCATCTGGGGCTCCTGAGCTCACAAGTGGATTGGGTTGGGGTTATACTTACTCACACCTACGTTTGGGTTGTGGTCGACAGCCGATCATTATGAAACTGACATCCCACCATGATAAGCCTCCACTGTCAGAAATTCTTAGTGATCTTGTAAAAATCTGTAGTTTTAGTGTTTTAGCAGGGTTTTTTTTTTTTTTAATATCTAGACATTTCTGTTGCCATTTAGGTAGTGGGCAAATGTATTTGCAATATCTTATGCATTGTTTCCAAATCTCCATTATTTCTAGTAAAACAATAGAAAATTAGAAGGATCAAATAATTATGCCGTACAGTTTGACATTCTAATGTCTGAGTGTTAGACATATTCTTCAAAATTTAATTATTTAAAGTTAATACTGCTCAAAGTTACTATCTCACAGACAGGGATATATGGTGGTAGTGGTGGTGGTGATGTGGGTTTTCTTTATGGAAATTAGGAAAAGCATGTTTACTTGAAAAAATAAAATAAGAAGATACAAGAATAGAAATAGTCTTTCCTTCCACTCCATTTTCTTCTATAACACGGCACCCCCACACATACACGTATTTTCCTTTCACAGCATATCTGCTGTGAACTTCAGGCTATATGGCACCTTCATGAATAATTTCACAGAAGTATACAGTCAACATACCCAGCTCCATGATGCAGCTCTTCAAAGTGGCTCTCTTTGAAGCATGATGGATGTTCAGTAATGATGAGTTTTCATACTCAGAAGCAAAGCATACATCTCATTCTGTGCCTATAAGAAATTCAAGTAGTTTCTTATTGTTTGATGACAGTGAGTAAATTATTTTAAAAACATGTGGCTCTAATAAATGTTCATAAAAAATCTATTTATAAATAGTAAGGATATTAAAAATTTTAAATATTTAAATCCTAAGTATTTTGTTTCCTTTTTCTGTGCACTGAGCAAAATCCTCTTTTGTGTAAACCACATACTTAACAAATACTCCTTACAATGAAGGTTTTCAACTGGTATGGTAAAATTGAACAAAATATGAACTTTCACATGTCACTTGTTACATGGTCCCCAGGAGAGAGATTCTTTCTTTAATAAGGTTAAGTTAATTAAAGTGGGCTCAATGCTATTAGCTACATGCAAAATCTGAAGCTAAAGGCTAATTCATAGAAATTAGAGATGATCATTTAATGAATTCCAAATAAATAATCTGATTTTACTTCAGGATATTCCCAGAATGGAGTTGTTTGTCACACGTAAATATTAAGGTGAGAAATACAGCATCAGAGCAAATCTGGAGATTTAGTTTGTAGGGTTTTTGCTTTTGTAAATAAATGACTAATTTTAAGAAGTTATATTAAAGATGGTCACATAAGGAATACAAAGGCTTTAGACATCAGGAAAAACAGTAACTTGTAATTTTAATTAGCAATCTTAGGTGTTCTTTATAAGGTATCATTTGTATTCCATCCAAATTTGACCATGTTTATGAGATATAAAATGCAAATTGGAAATCTTGGTTTTATTTTTAAATAAATTTAAATCTTATTTTAAGCATTAAAATACAAATAATTCACAAGATCTGCTTCAAGTACATAGGTATGATAATATAGTTAAAAAAAAGTGGAACATGAGAAAATGGGACGAAATTTTATTGCTTTTCATGAAAGAGGGTTAAATCAACACAGAGTGTGTAAAAAAAGTAAAGGAGTAGTGAATTTTCAAAAGAGAAACTTTAAAGAGGATGTTTCAGAAGGCTTCCTAATGGAGCAAAGTGGTAGGTGTAACAACTGCCAGCATTAAATATATCAATTTTACACGTCAAGCTGCAAATATTTCAGGCACTCTTCGTGACTCTCTTTCATCTACCACCCCAATCTAACAACCTTCTTCGGAGCAGCTGACAAAGGCCTGAGGCAGCACTGCCATCTTGTCACCTCCTTATCTTATGCTTGTGCTCTCCCAGATTCCTTACCTTGCCTCAGAAGTGCCAGCTCTTTATTCTGATGGCTGCTGCGCACTGAGCTACCACCATGTGAAACTAAATCATGTGAAACTAAATCCAAAATTCCACAAGGAATGGGGTCAACCTATCAGTGAAAATAATAGCCCATTTGAGCGCATCTTCTTTCTCTGACCGGAAGGCAAGCTCTCCAGAGTCCACTGGGGATATTTCCTAAAAACACTTTGAAAGCTCACACATGTGTGCTGTGATTTTTAGAAAGCAGGATACTCCGCTTGGGGAATAGGAAGGCCTGTGCAACAGTGACAAATGATAGAAATGAGAAAGATCCAAGAGCATGTTCAGTAAGGATTTTGCATAATTTAATGTTGTTAATGTTTTCTAAAGCCTAGATAATTCCTTATTAAAGACCTCAGCAAGTCTATAGAAATAATGCTGGCTACATGATAGTCACTGTATGCCATAAACCTATTTTAGCAAATTTTCCAATACTGCACAGCATGCATCTGTGACTGAGACAAAAATCAATGCTTATGGATTTAGCAGTGTAATCCTATCACTTGTTCTGTGAGATATGATTTGAAATGTAAAGTACGTTAAGACTTAAGTGAACTTGGAGGCAGGAGGTCTCTGGGGTGTTTCTTAGTATCTTATTTATTATTGATCAGGCTATTTCTTTATTGTCTCTCCTTGTCCCAGTTACACTTTTTCCCTTGCTCACCAATGGTTTTAAGTTAGTGTATCAGAACCAATAAATTATCCTCAGTATGAATATTTAGCTTCCTACTTTTAAAACAAGTAATAATTTAGAAGTCCTCAAACCAAGAACATAATTATCTGGATGATCAGGTTAAGTCTTAAAACAAAACACTAGTAGAATATTAGGAGAAGTTTCTAAATTTTAAGAAGAAAACTTAGAAGCATTAACACAAAGTCAGTAGGTCACCTACTTCAAAGTAGCCTTAAGTAACCCTAAATTATTTTGTTTAGTATCTGTAAGAAATCACTTTTGTAAAATTTTAGAAATTCTGGTTTTTATCTAATTTAATTAAGATTTTAAAATTACATGTGTGCTCTCAAGTTTACTATGAAAGAACAAGTAAATGCAATTTGAAATAGTTACAGCTACCTAGAGTCATTTATTCATTCATCCATTGATTCAGCAAGTATCTATGGAAGACTTATAATGTGCCAGTCACTGACAGGTACTGGGACAAAGTCCTGATTCTATAATGCACATATTATCGTGAACCTTCATAAGCTTTCTATAGGAAGCTATTACTAACTGGAATTTACAAAAGCCAGGTTTTTTAGCACATGGAAAAAGTCTGACCTTTTTTTAGCTCCTACGATGATCATCAGCCCTAACAGACTTAGGATATCAAAAGAAAAGTTAGTTATTACATAGGCTTTTAGCAGCAATTTAGCCTGATTTGAGATAAAATTCTTCCTAGCTTAGTAAACGTTCCACCCATTAATAGGTTATCTGTCTCTGAGAATCTGATTTGTAGTCCCTATTTTGAAAGTTGGTTATACTTTACATTTACTGTATGCTTTTGATGCAGGTGGTTCCGTTGCAAACTAACCTGAATTCTAAAGACTGTAATTCAAATAATTTTGCTGTACACCTTAAACTTACACAGTTCTGTATGTCATGTATAGCTTAATGAAACTGAAAGGAAAAAATACTATATTTTCATCCGCATCAGCATAGTCTTTCTTTGGGGAAGAGCAAGATCGGCCCATGAAAGTTAGACCATTCTCTAGGTAAACTACTCAATCTTGGGTTTCTTATGAACTTGGTGGCTTCTAGACATGGGCAAAAAGTAGTGAAAGGAAAGAATATGTATTTCTGTGTGAGGTAAGACATGAGTGAAAATCATGCAAAACACTTCTTGCCAGACTGTGTATGAAAATAGTCATGGGGGGAAATCTGTTTCCACTGGTGTGGGTGCTTCTTGCTTGGATGCGTGTGTATACATTTAAAGCTTGTCACTTACTGAAAAGGAATCTTTCTGAACAATATGAACACTATGTATAACATCTGCTTACACATGCAGCCTGAGTCTTTTAAAAGTTATTTTGTCTCTAAAAGAGCAAATCCACAGAATGACCTTCAGCTACTATTAATCCATCTAAATGTAGGGCATGAATGCAGAACACATCTGCCATCTGTCAGCTGAGAATTCCCCTGTCACTGCCTGACCCCCGCTCCCCACAAAGTCCTCTTGGGGCTGAGATAACTTAGGGAAAGGTCTTTCTTTGCTGGCAAGGAAGGAGTGCATTTACACTAATCATTAAAACCCATTACCTAACAAAGTGCATGTTCTTAAGGAAGAGAGTGATACTTGCCAATGAATTAATCAGCAAAATAGACTATGAGAAGGTGAGATTAGCAGTCTCAGAGAAGATCAGAATCCACGAGATGTCAAAGCAGTTTCTAGTTGCCATAAATCTTAGCCCAATTAGAGGGATTTTCTCTTAACAATTTAGAATTCTAACTGGATTTGGCCTCTTTGTTGCTTCATGTGTATTATCTGGGGCTGGAACAATGACCAAGACTTATGGAGCTTGATAGGGAGAATAATTTATTTGAATAATTGATCATTCAATTAGTAAAGCAAATGTTGAGCAGTTGGACTGCTCTTTATATCAGTATTCATGAGAAGTAATTGGCTATAGTTCATTATAAAGTAGAGAATTCTAAAGTGTCATTTTAAAACCCCCCATAATAAAGCCTTCTTACCTGCCTTGTCAGTCATAGCTGTTGGATGTTCTTGTCCCTCGGTTCTATTGCATTCCAAAATATAATCAAGCAACTGATTATGCTCCATGAATATTAGGGAATAGTGATTTGCTTTTACAAATTGTGTTTTTGACCCTGTTAAATAATTCTGCAGAGTTGAGGCCTATGGTAAGGATGATAATAGCACTTTATTGGGTTTAGTGTAAAACACCAGGGAAAATTTAAAGATATATATATATATCTCTCTCAAGGGCACTAATCAAAGAATTAATAAATCAAATATCCTTTGTTTATTCCCTTTTAAAAAAAACTTGTATAAAAATGTTAAATAATATTTTACAATTATATACTAGAAATAGAATAATATTAAATAATGAACACTCTTACTTCATTCTTGGATTTAAAAGGATGTTCTTAAGAATTTTGCCATTGAGAACATTGCTTTTTATATTAAAATAGACACTTGATCATTTGAAAATTGTCCTCCTAATCTTATTTTCAGTGGTTTTATTAGGAATGAGTGATAAAGATTATCAAATACCTTTTTATCTTGAATTAACTATATGATTGGCTGTTCAGATAGGCATGTTGTATTATAAGCATATTTTCTTATAGTAATCACCATTGCATTCTTACTACTGTTCAGTGTTTATTGCAGAAAGAATTTCTACAGATTTCTTGATAATGGTTTTATTTAAAATAATCCATTATTTTTTCACCCAGTTTGGGTGTGTGGAAAATTTATTTTTCTATGAATTTAAAATATCTTAAGAGAAGGTGCTTTATTGATAGTAGTTTCTTCTTGTTAATTTTAACTTACATTTAAAAATATTTCCATTATGTCTTTAATAACCAATTCTAATTCATTTTTATGAATAATCGGAACCCTGATTATTTACATTCTATTTCACCTTCTCTCACTTTTTTCTTAATTTAACTTTTATTTGTTCATTCACTTCTTACCCATATATTAACTGAGAGTCAACTGTAAGCCACTAGGCAAGGTGGATAAAGGAAAGACACATAGGATAAAATGTCCACTTTCTAGTCTCTGTTAAATATTTTCAGTGTATGTAACTCAAATCGATGTTGTTTTTCATGTGAATCTACTATTTAATGCTTGAAGTACTGATTTAAATATTCACTATTACAATTCAATATATTATAATATTGTAATTTATCTCCCATGACATTTTTAACTTCCTACGAATTAATATAATGTTTTTTTTTTCTGAATTCTCTATGTATTGTACTTTACTTGATTTCTGTACTTTTCTGCTTCCTTTTTTTCCTGTTTTGTAAAAAGATTCCGACTGCGTCCTGATCATACCACCTGTAGGCCTGTGTTAGAGGGCCTGCTGCCCTGGGTTTCCCACTCTGGAGGGTCCTATGCTGGCCCTCTCCCAGCTATGCCTCCTCCTCAAACATCTCCTTTTATAGATTACGCCGTGAGTATCCAGGACTCCAGCATTCTCTGCTCAGATGGCTCTTGCTTGATTCCAGGACCTGTATATACCATTTCCCTAGGTCTGTCTTCCCAAGAGCAAACTATACTGTCTGTGTATAAATGCCTAGGTCTAAGAGGTGGCCAGAGGGCAACTGTTTGTAAACTATGTGAACAGAGCTACTGCAGGTGGGCGGGGATGGCCAGATAGGCCCCTGCAAGGCTGCTCATGGCAACTAAGGGATCTGGGGGTGGAGTGAGAACACATGAACTCTTCCCAGGCCCCCATGGACCTCAGCGTGGAACTCAGAGTACTTCATGGATGACAATTTAGAGTTTAGCCATACAATAAATCCCTGGAAGATATATTTGTCAAGATCAAGGATAAAAATTGTTTTATTTAATAGTTTATTAGCTTGATTTATAACCTTAACTATTTAGACATATGGTTTTTATGGGCCTCCATTTGCAATCTTGTCCTGAGCCCTGTAAATGTTGAGGGCAGATCTGTGTTAAAATATTATTTTTCTTTGTTTTCTTGGATTAGTTTCCTCACTAACTTAGATTGGTCCTTGAGGGATGCTGCTGTGATATTCCCTTTCTCTCATCCTAAATCAAAGTGCGTACTCCCTGAATTAAGTTGTTGCATTGTAGACCTGATTGTAATGTAACTGAAGGGCTAATTCAGAACCATTCTTCATATTTACCACAAGATGACAGTTGGAGGCCAACTATAGATCAGATCTCATCTATGAAGATTCAGTGAGAGATTGTCATCACAAATCCATTATATTTAGAATTGCTTCACAAAGGAAACAATGCATCTACTCTTGCCTTCCTATTTTGAAGCCTAATAATTTGACAGGAAAAGAGCAGTTAATGGAAGCATTACACCTCTTCCTTCATTTGTAAGAAGAGTTAGTGTCTTTCATTCTCTACCCCAGAGACTAACAGCTAAGCCACTTATTTCCTAGAAACTGGATGTCCATTCATCTGTTCAATAGTCATTTGTTGTGTACCTACTAAGTGCTAGTCATTGGGCTCGGGCTGAAGATACAGTGGTGAAACAATCTCACTGTTAGGACATCAAGAGGCAGAATTAGATAAAAATCAAATTAACAAATCAACATATGCCATAATATTGGGTGGAGATAAAGGCCACAAAGAAGAATGAAGTAGTGAGTAAGAAGACAGAACAGTCAGTTAAGGTTTCCAGGGGAAGACAACAGAGAGGGGTCCTGGACAAATTGAGAGAGCAGAGTGGAAGAAAAAAATGTCCCAACTGATGGAAACGCAAATGATCCCAAGGTAGGAGGTTGTCGGGTGTTACAGGAACCCTGAAATAGCCTGAGTGGCTGGAACACAGTTGAGGGACAGGATGGCGGGCCAATAAGGATGGTCCGCCGATGGCAGGTGGTGTGGAAATAGGGCATTCTGGGCTATGGAAAGTGAAGCCGTTAAGCTTTAAGTAGTACCATGGCATGTGTTCATTTAAGTTTTACAAAGATCACTCTGGTTTTGGGGGACAGTCATGTGTAGGAGTTTCAAGTCAAGGTAGAGCAAGCTGCATTGTGGCAGTACGAGACTGAAGATCACCGTGGCTTGTGCTCTATTGTTAGCAAAGGACTCTTTTGTTACATTTACATCCTCTGAGCACTATCAAATAACTTTTGGGTACAGAAAGAAAGTCTCCCCTGTGTTCACAAACCACCAATCACACATTAGTTCTGGCTTTGTTTTAAGTGCTATGTCTTCTATCTACTTTTATTGTAAGTTGCCTCAAATCTCTTTTAGAATGTGGAAAGAATACTGATTTTTAATAAAAGTGTAGCATTACCCAAACAAGGCTAAGAAATTAAAAATCAAGATGTTTAATCTCATAAAGTGTTTTCGATTATTTCTCAATTTTGTCGACTAAGAAAGTGAGTGGAAAGATTAAGAAAGCTCATTGGAATCAATGGCACTTGTTAGAGAAAATCTTTCATTTTGTATATGTGGTTGGGGAGGGAGAACTAGATACAACATCTGAAATATCATAAAGACCATTATGCATGCATTTGTGTCTGTGGGTTCACCTAATTTGGGCCTCAAATACATGGATGCCGAACACTTAGAAAGCAGCTGTTCTTCTAAATGTATTAAGCCATTTACTTTAGGTAATGTAGCCTATAAAATTTTAATTTTGGGTTAAATAAACCATATCCCTCAGCATGCCTATTGCACCTTAATATTCAAAAGATGAAATATGAGCATATTTAGTGAATTTCTTCTCTGGATGCTCCACTGGAGAAGGGTCAATAGTTTCCTAATGAAAGGAATCATTGGCAATTCCTCTTAAGAAGCTCAAAGAAATTAGCATCAAACAACAGACATGGGTATCTTGGGTTTTACACAATTATGTGATAGGATTGTTACATGTTTAGGAAATGGTTTTAGGAAGCTTTGCCTTGGAGAGGTAATTGATAGGAAACAGAGTAATTGTCCTGGCCCTAGTGCTAGTGGCATTATAACCTATAAACTAGAAAGACATATACCTTGAAAACCCATACTATGAAATGCAGAACATGGTGTTTATAAATAAATTGCCAACGCTTAATAAGGATTATTACATTTTAATGTTTTATTTGGCAGAAAACAGGTGTTATACTAGGAGAAAATTTGAATTAAATTTTTGTTTGATTTATTGCTTTCTCAAGTGTCTGTGTGCTGTATGCTATGAGGTTTTGAGCTTGCTTCCTCTGTGAAAAGTTACTTATTTTACAAACAACTGTATAGCCCCTGGTTTCCCAGTGTTTTGCACATACTAACTTATTTAACCGACATACCAATGCTTTGGTGTTGAAATCAAATTATCCCCATTTCTCACATGAAAAAAACAGAGGAACAGAGAAGTTAAGTAACTTGCCCAAATTCTTGCAGGCTTTAAATGGTGAACTCAAACAATGTAGATGCAGAGACATGGCTCTCGACTGACGGATTATGCTGCATTTCCCTTATCCTTTAGAGAAACCAAAAGGCTTGGTCTTTTTCAATTCTAATCTCAATCCCATTTTATTTCACCAAAAATACTATTTTTTAGGTGTTTTTGTTTTTCTTATTATAACTACAGGTTCAGCAAATGTTGAAGTACAGTGAGAAGTCTGCCGGTGTGAAGTGTGTTGGCATCATTTTTTAAAAATAGTATGGATTTTCTCATCTTTTACATTTCTTAGTTATGTTATGACATTATTTCTGTGAAGACATAACCTAAGGGAAAAAAAATTTACCAAATGGCATTATGGTCAGGAGCCTGTTGGAGCTGAGAGAAAGCTGCTTAACTGAAGCGTTACTGAAAACAGACAGGCTTTCAATTCAACCTTGAAAGCATTCACATTTCCCAGTTGTAACAAGGAAATTGGTCATAAATATTGAGCCAAGAAAGTTTATCTGTTTCCTCTATAGCATTTTCATAAATAAAAAGTGTAAAGAAAATCAATGCTTGCCTATTTTCTAATGCCAACTCTGGTTTATTTCATTGTCTTATTAACATCTGATACACCATGTGGTAGTGTCTTGGAGCACACAGAATTCACTAGTGGCCTGACGCAAATTCCACTGCTATAATTTTGTTAGATCTCTTAAGCTAAGCTCTGATACACACAGTGAGTTGCCAAAATGCTAAGGACTGTTTTAATGCCCTAGAAGTCTCGCTTTCTTAGATGGCATTTGTCCTTTTAAGTATATCCCAAATTAATGTCAGCTATTCTAAAAGTCTTAGAAGATAATGAGTTTCCCAAGTTCCTGTTCCTGGCTCAATATAGGTCATTCAATCTTCCCTAGTCCTTTCTGCCTGAAGAGTCAATACAGATTCAGGAAATTACATATTGTCTCCCTTTGTCCTTGATGTTTTCAACTAAAATAGTAGTCTTACTGTGATTCCATTTGATAAATCCACATCATATTTTTCTCAGTTTATGTCCCAGTTATAGCTTTGTTTAAACAGCCAATTTATTGAACACGTATTAAGCTCCTACTGTGTATAAGGCTGGATAGAGGAGAAGATACATTGCTCCTAGATTGGTATTGGAGATAACAAACCATAACCCAAGTTAGACTGGGTCAAGGGCTTGGAGACATGGAGTGGGTGGGTATTGATTACTTATACCTAGGGAATCCAGAAAACTCTCAATGTTAGACCTATGAGTTTATGGATAGTTGCAACTTTACTAGCAGAAAGATGGGCAGTTAGGTTAAAGAATGAGAGTGCCTTGGACACAGAAGGTACAAGGAAAAATATCATTCAGGGAATTTATTCATTCATTCAGATACTTATTCAGTACTTAATAGGTTTTTAGAACTATTCTATTCATTTGTAATAATGAATACATACATGAGCAAAACAGACAAAAATCCATGTTCTGGTGGGGCCTGAAGTCTAGTGAGATAAAAACTAACAGTAAATAATTGTTAAATAAGTAAGTTATTGGTAGGCTGGAAGGTGACAAGAATTGGGAGTGGTGGACAAGA
The DNA here is from genome assembly GCF_030020395.1 of Manis pentadactyla. Taxonomy (NCBI): domain Eukaryota; kingdom Metazoa; phylum Chordata; class Mammalia; order Pholidota; family Manidae; genus Manis; species Manis pentadactyla. The sequence continues at coordinate 80,216,655 of NC_080023.1, read as the reverse complement.
GAGAGAGGGCTGCAAACAAGTTAGATGAAGATTAAAGATAAAAATAAGAGGCCAAGAATTAAGGATTAAAGCCAAGAATTAGATTAAGGCCAATAATTAAGGCCAAGAATAAAAGTCCTATGTGATCACAGGAGATATCAGAAAAGAGCCCTATTATAAAGGACTGAATACAGATACAAGATAATTGACTTTAATGCCAGAGATAAAGAGGAAACAGGAAAGGATATTTGAATAAATTGATAATGTGGTTAGATTGCATTTTAGAAAAACAAACAAACAAAAAGCCACAGGCAGTGTGATATTCCATTGCAGGCAAGGACAGGTAGGTGGTTCTGGGTAAAGCTGGGGAAGATCCTAATAAAAGCTGGTGGGAAAGGAAAATAGGGAATCGGATTTGGAAACACATCAGAGGTACAATTGACATGACTTGAAAATGGAATGGCTGTGGAAAGTAAGGCAGAGGGAAGAATTAAACTTGATTCCCAGGTTTCTAACTTTAAGAGAGAGGTTTTGTTTAAGAGACTTAAGAGAAAAGTTACATTTGATTTCCTATACCTGAGCTAAAGAACACAGGAAGAGAATCAGACTGGTGGTCATCAGATAAAACTTGTGTGAATACAAATTATGTCCCTCATGGTAGGTGCATGAAAATATCAGCTTTCTTTTTCACCCTCCCTTCCCTCTACCTGACAGTTTGGATTTGGAAATGAGAGTTGCATATTTATGTGATAAATGTCCAATAAGATGGCAACTTGCACTTGACCCATCACAATCTAGAGATAAAGATTTATAAGTTAACGAACTGAAGTCAGTAAAGAAAATAAGTCTGCAGAGAAAGAAAGGAAAAAGGAGTCAATTTTAAGACAAATTATCTTCAGTCAAATAATCTCAAGAATTGCAAAGCTAATCCAATATCAAGTCTGATTTGATTAAAGAAAAAGCATTTTCCTTCCAGCCTTTTCAGTAATTTCCCTTGATAACTCTATAATATGTAGCCTATGCTGTGCTACAAAATATAGATGAAGTCCTAAGTTATCTATCTTGTATTGTTCCCACAGTTTTGAGCATTTAACATTATTTCATTATGAAACTTTTTAAACTTATTTTTTTCTAACTCATCCATGATCTATTCAAATTAAAAGTTGAATCAAAAAAAAAAACACACAACATTTAATTCTTTGCCTTACTTTAACTTAATAATCTTGAACAAAACGTCCTTTTTTTCCCTTTTAAATGTCTTCAGTATGAGGCATATAAATAAAGAATTATGAATTACTAGAAGAGTTATGACATTTCATTTAGAAGGCCATAAAATTGGACAGTTCCACATTTAGATAGAAGGGAATTCACTAAGGAGCTTTCAGTTTACTGTAAGACAGAAAACTAAAGGGATCACAAAGTTAATGTTAGCCATGTGCCATTTCTTGCCTGACCGATTTAAAGATTGTTCTTTTGCAATAATTAGGATAACTTATTTGTGCATTGCTTAAAATTAGTGTTAACATTTGGAGTGTGAGTTATGAGTAAAAATGTTGTGGCTTTATTAAATATCATTAAAATACACTCTATATAACTAAAAACATGTGGTAGTTTCTTGGTTGGTTCATTTCTTATCTCTATGGGACACCTGTTCATCTACTTAGAACATTATTTAAGCAAAGGGAAATACCAAGAATTAGAGATTAGAGATGTATATTCTTTACTGATAAATGATTACTGCAAATTTTCAATCTAAAAAATTTAGCTCACCAAAATCAATCCTAAGCTTAATCAATGCATTATTTCAGGCAATAAAAGGAAGAAAGTGTCATAATATCACCAAGTTTGAAAAGCCGACCTCAGCACTCACTTATGAATGAATTGGCTGTGATAAGACTAGTTGGTGATGCTCAATTTCATCTCACAGGCATCTTTTCAGCATAAAGATAGCCTGTCTGTTAGTTCAGTAGAAATGAGTAGTAGAAATTAGTATATTTTTAAGTTTAGTGATAGAAGTACAGACATTGAAAGCTTAGATCAGTCTTGGAATTGAATCTGATTCTTCGTTTTGTAAATTCTGGAAAGAAGCCTGAGAAATATACCTCTGTCTTTCAGCAGAGAGATTTGACATTATTTTCTATTACCAGGAAACAATTGCCTGAGGGTTTCTGCAGGCAGAATTCCTAGATTAAAACTCTGTCCTCTGGTAATGAGTAGTAATGTATCTCTAAAATTTCATATTTATCATTGCATAATTCCTTTCATGGTAGCAGTGTAGCCTAGTGGAAAACCTGGGGCCTTATAGTCGGGTAGAGAAGCGTTCAATATTCTGTACAGCCACACAAAAATCCTGTGACCTTGGGGAACTTTAGTTTCCTCCTCTATACATGAAGCCCATACATCAGTTGTAAGGATTTAGAAGACCATGTGCTTAAGTGCCGAGTATTGTGCCTGCATGCAGTAGGCTGTCCTGTCAACAAGCATAATATTTTTTAATTCAAAGTCTTGGAAATTCTTTTTGAGGAAGGAGTGCCAGTTAAATGAATTAGATGGTAGACATTGGCCATAGCAACAAAGAATATCAAACTATTTAATGATGTCAGCTCTATTTTATTCAAGCCATAAATTAATTGACAAATGTTAGGCATAGTCCCCTGAGTGTATTCCTTTTTTCCTGTCCACCTCTTACCAACACTTAGTAAACTTTTATTAGAAAAGCATATCAAAATCCCATGCCTTTGCCATTTTATTCCCAAGGATATGCCTTTTCTGTTTATAATTAAGAAATTCAGGTACATAATTCTGAGAGGAAAAGCTGATATTATGTGATTAATATCCTAGCTCAGTTCTTCTAGAAATTCACTGGACTTAGTAATTAGAAAAACTACTATTTCTTAAACTAGAGAGTATGGTATTATATGCATTTGAAATACACAGATACCCATGTGGGGTGCTAAAGTCAGTGTTTACATAAACTCATTCAACTTCTTGTCTTAGAGTAAGATTAACCTTTAAAAAGGTGGATTACATTAGCCATTTTTCCATTTCAGTCTTACAGGCAACCATATTAGCTCTTTAAAAGGAAGTAACAAAGTTGATGGACTTCCAGTAGGCAATCATTCTGTATAACTCTGTCCTTTTATGTTTCCTGTTGAAAGTCTGTGTTTGTAAATGATGTTATTAAATGGTGTATTTTTAATGAGGTTTGACTATTTCATGTTCTAAGGGCTGCCTTTGTGGGATCCTTAGAGGCGCATCACCACAGCATTACATGTCAGGGTAGAAATCTGCTTCTCCTTATGTGGGCCATGCTAGTGGATGCTGTATCAGAGCCCAGAGCTGCAGGCAAAATTCCTTTCAAGGGCCAAACACGGAGAGTCTGGTATGGAAGTAAACTTCCTGTCTGTGATAGGTGCCAGGGAACTTCATAAAGGTCTACGGGCATCAGATGGAGAGTTGACACCTTAGCAAAACAAGCAAGCCCCTTGCATCACTTTTCATTGAGGAACTGGTCGCAGTAGCATGTGCTAAGACAGAGTGCTGAGGCCAGGTATGGCTGAGTCTCTTACGCAGAGAAGGTCCCCACAAACCTGCTATGAGAATGCTGTTTCACAGGTTCTCCAAATTGATGTTTCCAGATGCCACTTCAGGATGTGTACAAACAACCTAAACAACACTGATCCGGGTAACCATTTAGCATCTCTCCCTGCATCCTGCCCAACGAGACTGTAGCAGAGGCAGCTTTCAGCTTTCCTAACACCCTCAGGACCATGCTACATGGATGAAAACCAGATAGAAAATGTAAAGACTGGGATAAATAAACTATAGCTTTCCTTCTGCAAACTGCCTGCCTATTAATAAAATGAATGACCACTTTGAACTCATATTCTTTTGAATTACATACTCTTTGAACAACCTGGTGATTATTTATTCATATAATCATTCATGTAGTGCTTTTCTTATGATGCCTTTATCCTACTGTGATAAAAATGTAAAACTGCATGTAGTAATTGCATGGAGTTGCCCACAATGGGTGGTGCAGTTCGCTACTTTTGCAAATCCTGAAGAATGAAAAGCACAAATCAGGCTGCCAAACATAAATGAGCAAAAGAAGGTTAATGGAACAAGGCAACAATTAGCTGAAAATGAATAAAAATAAACCTTTCTTCTTTTCATGCAGGTTGTGGAGTCCACTGACTTTGCTTGCAAAAGCAGCAATAGGAAACTGGGTCATAAGCTCTGCTGTGGCCAAGGATATGCAGCTTTTTCTTGGTAGCATATTGGTGAAGAGGAATTCTGTGACTATCAGAAGTCACATGACCAAAGTAAACCAAAAACTAAGCAATGTGACCTCAGGGATCAACTCTAATGTAAGCAAATACAACTCTCTCTCTAGACAGTGCTGTCCAATAAAAATGTAATAAAAGCACATACAAAAATTTAAAATTCAAGTAACTACACTAAAAAAAAAGGCAAGTCAAATTAACTTTAATAATATAATCATATAATGTCTAAAATACAATCATTTTCACACATATTCAGTTTTACAAACATTGTTAATGAAATATGTTACCTTTTTTGGTGTTAATGCCTTTGAGATCCAGTGTGTCTTTTTTACTTATTCCATTTTTCAATTCAGACTAACCATGTTTTATGTGCCAGGTAGCCACAGGTGGTTAGTGTCTAATGAACTGGACCATTCAATTCTAGACTAAACTCTTTTTATTGAGAAAAAGTATTTGAAATGGGTGCACATTAGCTCCATTCTAACCTTAAAACTATGTACTACATTATCTTGTGGATAGCAAACTGATAGCTAAAAGGCAGCCTTATCCATACTTGCTATTTCTACTGGTTTTCTTCCTCTAGAATGTCATCCTTCTTATTTTCCCCTATTTTATCTACTGCTCCAGTTGAAACTTTTGTTTAATTTGTTTAGGTCGGTGCTGTCCAATTCGTAATCCTAACTATGCAGCATGATTGAGGACTTAAAATACTGCTACTGTAACAAAGGAATTGAATGCCTTATTTTATTTAACTTTCATTAACTTAAATCTAAAATAGAAACTAGATTCAGTTATTAGGAAACATTTCAATACATTTGGAACATTTTAGGTGTATGAATCTACTATAGTTAGTGAACTCTAAATTTTATGAAAATGAAATTCAAGTCAAATAATTCCAGTGAAATTTTAGCTCTCAAATTGAGATTACTAAAATTGTATATAAGATACACACTGGACTGGATTTCATAGGCTTAATATAAGAAAATGAATGTAAAATATTTGTAGGTGTTTGTGTTGAATATATATTACAGTGACTATTTTTTGATATATTGGGTTAAATAAAAAATATTATTAAAATTAATTTCATTTGCTTCTCTTTACTCTTTGTAGTGTGAATACTGAAAAATTTTAAACTGCCTATGTGGTTTGCACTCTATTCGTATTAGGTAGTTCTGACTTAAGTCCTTATACTTACCTGGGCTTTGGAAATGTCTCAAAACACTTGGTTTAGAGAGTAATGGCTGAGTAGAACACGTTCCTGGAACTTATAAATCATAACTGGTTTACAGGTGGCCCCTTGAAAAAGTCAAAGGCTTTAAAGAAGTGCATCATAAATAAACATTAGTGGTCATAAAAGCTGGCCTGCCTTTCAACATAGTGCTCTATAAAATGTTTTTGCTATTGTTTCTAGGCTTTGTTTTTTCATGTATTTATGTTTTTAAAGTCAATTAATAGTTATTACCAATTCCATAAAGTGACCTGAAATATAGTAGTAAGTCTATAATTTGTAAAGTGTTTTGGAAGTGACAGGTAAAAAAATGACATTATAAAAATACAAGTTGTTTTACTTAGATTCTATGGGTAGAGGGGGGAAAATATAGACTTATTATCTTACTGAATTTACTTTTACAAATACCTCAATATTCAATTGAACCGCTCAGTTATGATATAATTTCATACATCACAGATAACTAAATTTAATGTTATTTTAGACATCAAAATGTTTTTAAATCATGAAAGGGGTATTCATACACTCTGCTGAACAGGCTGTCAGCACACCAGAGGCTAATTTAGACTGTGTCTCGGTTATTTTCATGAGCTCTAATGCTTCTATGAAAGCATCTATTCACTGCAACATATCTGTCTTTCATCAGAACGAAATTGTCAGCCATATCTGGGAAAGATAATATAAAATAATTTTCTGACTATACTAGTTGTATTCCATTGCTAATACAACATACAAACTCCTTCTTAGCTAGAAGCTGGTTAATTCAGAAAGAATTTCTTAAACACCTACTATGGGCTAAGTATGGTGGGACATGTAATCCATATCCCTGAAACAACTAAAATCTACATGAATCATCTAAATTAAGCTACATAAAAACTTTAAACTTCAGAACTATGAAAGATAATATTAAATTAGTGTAATAAATAATAATGTTCAAAAGTCTAGATATAATCAGGAAAACATAATTAATCTTAGTATATTCCAGTTTTCTAAGAGTAACCATTAAGTGATTTGAAGAGAGGATATCAAATTGTAGAGGATATGTACAGATGTTTAATATGCAGAATGTTTAGAATATCTAGCATCTTAATTAAAATAAAGTGCAGAAGGCATAGTGTTAAAAAAATTGGAGGAGTGGTGAAAAGACCCAGATTCTAGTTCTGGCTTACTATTGACCTGAGGTATAATCAGGATATGTGATTAAGCTTTCTGAGCCTCAATATCATTATATGTAAAATGGGATTAATAAGCCCTTCCCTGCCTGATCTGCAGGGTCTTAGTGAAGAACAAATGAGACAGGTTTGTGAATAGTTTTTGTGAATTTCAAATGACTAGTCAAATGCAAGACTTTATTATAAACCTAACTTGTTCAATACCTCTGAAGGCTTATACTGTTCCTCTGCTGTCTTCAGCTGCTTGTAGACCTTACATCACTGCAAATGATACTCAGGCACAAATAGAAATGTTTTGGCATTTCTCACAAAGAAAAGTTACTGCTCTTTTAAAAATAACAAACTCAGTACTCAGTTCTGCTGTTTCATGTGACAAAAATGAATTTAACAACTAAAATATACAAAGTTAGGTTTTATTGGACTGAATCAGAAGATCACAGAGGGTTTTAATATGGAACTTCTTTGTAATTAGGCTTCCCATTAGTTTTTATGTTAGCAAACGTCCTACCAGGAATAACTTCTTATTACTTTTACAATGAACTGTTAACCAGTTTAGTATTTAAATTTTTATTTAAATGGGAGATTTTAGACTATGACACAATTTCTCAAGACTTAGAAAAATCCAGGAAAATGACTGGGATTTTAATTATGTTCTCTTTGTTATTGTGGGACACTCCAGGCTGTTCAGATTCCTCAAGAAGTTTAAGACAAAATGATATAGTGACTCATCTCTAATAAATTTTGGATGAAATACAATTTTCACATTGGTTAGTATTTTCAAAGTCACATATATTTTATTTGTACAGAATAATGCTTGCCTTGATTTCACTTCTTAAAAATCATAAACTTGTGCCTTTCTCTTTTGAAAAGTTGGTAATTCCAGGTCCTTTTGGGGACAGTAACAGACAGTGGGTTTGTAGCACTTTGCTCCAAGATAGTCCACAGAACTAAATTTAATTGGGAAAAAAGTATATATTATTGTTTATAATTAGGGTAAGAAAAAACTGCTTCGCAGGGAATTATTTGGGGTAGAGAAATCCTAAAGGAATAAGTTCTTTGGTATGTGCCAGTTAAATCCTGGATAACAGGAAAGATACTGCCCTATAGGTGAGCTCAGGTGTCTAGAAATGACCAGTCATCCTAGACAACCTCAGTCTTATTCCTGTGCTTACCTTTTATGTTCTTGATTTTCAATAATTTTTCATGCCCGATACTTAGGGCATGTGTAGTTTTAACTGTATGTGTATTAGAATTTATTTGTGTTTGAAAAGAGCACTTGGCATCTCAACACATATTTCAGTGTTGAGAACAGTTCTCTATATGGTATAAGGCATTAGAAGTAGCATTATAAAATAAAATCTCACCCCATGAAATAAAATTTTCAGTGAGGATGTGCTTATGAAAGCAAAGTGGAGTACTATTTCTGTTAGAAAATTAAAAGAATAAATTATATTGTTTTATTTGTTTTGTTTTACTGTATTGTGCTCAATAAAGAATTTGGCAATGCTTAGAAAAACATATAAACCACAATGAATAAGATAAATCATTGAGGAAATTTGTAGGGCAGAAATGTCATCAAGGCAATCAAGATAATGAATTTGTGATGATGATGAAATGTTGTTATTCACTATGTACCCAGTGGCAAGTACTGTTGGAAATACTTTTCCTGTAGAAACTCATGTATCCTCCTCACAGTAACCTTAGGTCCTAGGAACATCTTATAGATGAAAAAAAAACATTAAGATACATTAAGTCACAGAGTTAAAGAGGCAGAAGCCATGTTCAAAACCTGCTACCTGGCCTGTAAGTGTGGGCTCTGTGTCACTGAACTCTGCTGTCTTCTCTTGTAAAACCAAATGTGGAATTACATAGTCTTTACAGGGTACCATAAATTTGGTTCTATGATTTTTAGCAGCTAAACCAAAGCTGCAAACACAATCATTGTGTCAATGAGACAAAACTATGAATCATCCCGGGGAATTAAAAAATGGAATACTTTATAGACATATTTGAAGCTCCCTCACTGCAACATGTATTGAATCATCCCCGTCAGATTATGCCCCCATATTAATAATGGGGTATAATTTTTGAATGTATCCACTCCTCTGTGCACCAGCATGTAAGTACAAGCCAGGTGAACACAGTTGAATTTTGTCAGCTCAGTTTACAGCCAAACCTTTCAGCCTCCAGACATTTCATGTTTTGTAGCATGCAGGCCAGGGGGTGCTTCAGAAAGTTCCATGTCACAGGCAAGGGCAGCGATAGGAAGTCAGACAAGGAATGATGACATGGGTAATTTTGAACCTGCAGCCAAGCTAGTGGCAAATCTGGATATGCTGATAAAAACAGATGTGACTATATTTGGATCTGTTGTCCCAGTACTTTATCCAAAGAGTTTGGCCAGCATGGTTCAAATGCTGGTTTTGCTTCCTCCAAGAAAGTAAGACTCAGCATCTAGGTAAGTAAAGCATTCCACCCATGCCCCGGGGGCTGAAGCTGTGTTGTCCTGAGAAGGACAGGTGGCCTGGTCTGAGTCTGACTGTAGGAGTAAGCCTTCAGGCAAAGCTCATGTAGGGCATCAAGAGAGATGTGGCTATCATCCCACCAGAAAAGTAAAGCAGTGTCTCCCTGAAGATTTCAGGGGATGTGTATATATATATATATATATATATATATATATATATATATATATATATACACACACACACACATATTTAATAACTAAACAATAAACTTCCTTGGCATTGCTTCAGAAGGGGTGTTATATCAGGGATTTTTTTTCTCTCTTTTGTGACTAAGAACAAGAGAAAAGCAAAGTCCTTTTTATACAGTGCATGCTAATGACTGTCGAAACATACAGCTGTTGGATTAATTTGGGTACTAATGTAATCATGGTTTGATTTTACCACTTAAAATGGAGTGTTGTCATGGAGGCAGCAGTGTGAAAGTATGTTGTAAATGACCTTTGAGTCGTAAAACTCCACTTGTTTTGCCAAATAATCTATCTGGTGTTCAGTGACTCTCCCACTGTCCACAGACCTCTGTGATCCTGAGATGCGACATTAGATGTTTGCAGATGCTTGATTTAGTGGTGCCTCTGTAAGCTGGTCGCTGACAAATGCTAGCACACCCAAGGCAGGCCAGGGAAAATCGGGTCTGGTTTGTACAACGGGAAACCTGCGGTTCCAGCTGTTTGCCACAACCTCTCCTTAAAAACTCAGATAGTGTGGGAAATAATTGGTTTATGTAAAAATGTAACAGCCAAAAATTTACAGAGTTTGGAAATACTTGCTGGTGCAAGTGTTTGGCTGGCTTGGTCCACCAGCTGATGGAGGTGTAATTGAGCTAGGTGATATTTACACAAGATGTGGTGTGAATGGTGCCCCCCATAGCAGTGTAATGTGGTAACTCTGCATTTTATGCAGTCCACAGTTGTTGCCTTTTTACAATATTCTTTTATTATTATTTAACACATATTTGTGTCCCTACTTGCCTATAAGCTCCTTCACAACTACTTTTATTTTCTTATTCTTTACATTGCCTAACCCTGGTAGACTGCCTATGGCATAGAAATTCTTTTTTAAACTTATTCACTTAATTTGAATAAAAATGCAAATATATTTTATAAAGCCAATGATTTTAGCTTTTGTGTTTAAACAAATAAGAACTTCTCCCAAATATATCCATATTGGTATGTCAGCTCAATTTTCATATGGTCGTAGTTAGGAATCTTTAGGACGCAAGTGAAAGAAGACCCAGTCAAACATGTTTATGTCAAAAGAAAAGGCAATGAATTTAGTGGTGGTTCATGTAACAGAAAATCTCAGAATTAGACCCACTGGACTTTGGTCACAGCCAGCTCCCTCGGCCAGATGGAAGACCTCAACACATTCTCACTGTAGCTCTCGGCTCTGTTCGCCTCAGTGCCAGCTTCAGGTGAGCTTACTCTTTCCATTGCACGTGAAAATGATCAACAGCGGCAGCAGACCAACAGCCAACCTTTCAGTGGTCATTTTCTCTCCATTATAATAGAATCCCAGATTTCATTTCAATGACATGACCTTGGGTCACGTGCTTCCTTGGAACCCGTAGTTGTGGTCTCAAGTTTAGAATGCTCTGAGGGGCTGGAGAAGTGAATGTGCAGCTGAATCACGTGGCCTGAGAGTGTAGGAGACATTCCTGTCACAAAACAAGCAGAAATGGGTGATGGACAAAGAAAAATGATGTCTGTTTCCAGTACATCATCCTCCATTGAACAGGTGATGAACTAAGGCTCAGAAGGGGTGTATTTTGGTCTTCTGACACTGAGCCCTGTGTGTTGGGCACATCATCTCTCATTCATTCAGTCATTCATGTGAAGTATCGGGTTTGTAGGTAATTATCAGCAAGGGCTTTCCTTAGACTGGTATCATGGTACTAAGAATACTGAAGAACAAGAAACAATGAATGGGTAAATTAATAATAAGAGTCAAGAGAGTATTTTTTGAGTCTGGTTCGTTAGCATTCAACTTGATTTCCCAATTTATGAAAAAAAGCAGCTTGACTTTCCTGACAGATCATACAAGTGGAAGCTTTCCCTGAAGTACTGGCACTGATTTTGACAGAAACAAGTCAGGTTCAAACGGCATCCTTGTTTCTCTGCTCGCCTGATTATTGCAAGGATTTTGTTTGCTTTGATTTGGATGTGGCTCTGGTTTTGGTTAGAGTGAAATGACGCTTGGGCCTGAGGGACCCGGGTGTGTTTTGGAGTCTCAGGCATCGACCTGCCTGCAGCCCACGCTGCCAAGGAGACAGTTTCATCAATGCTGCCTGATTCTTCATCCACCCTTGCACAGACTGGCACATCCTTCATGGCCATATTTTAGTTTAGTTTAACGTTGTTTACCTTTTGTTTCACTTTTTGTAGCAGTCCGTCTGGAAGGTATGAAGAGGACAATGATCTCCTAAGACCTTGAGTTGAACCCATACAGAGGAAGAGGGAGTTAAGGGCTCTGCCCTGAAATCAACCTGCTTATTTGAGTAGATTTGAAGAAAAACAGAGCATGAAAACAACAAATCAGGCTCACTTATCTAGGAGGAGTGGATAAAATGGTCCCTGCAGGAGGAAACGTGTAACCCAATCCAGTAGTTTATCACATCCTCCTGAAACCTTGAAATAGCTCTATGAATTTATATTATTTCCAAAAGCTGTGTGAGCTGTGCTGTCTTGCCCTGCCCCACTGTGAACCCTGAAATCAATCCATTGCTCTCTCAGACTTTGGGAAAATGATACGCTGCTAATGTCAATGAACTAGCTACCTTCACAGAACGGCTTTTCACTCCCTGAGTTTACTGAAGTGGAAGGCAGAAAGAGTATGCCTTCCTGAAAATAACCACATGTGCCCCGAGACCTAGATTTTCTAGGCATGAGTGCATTTCTGATAAAACACCTCCTTAACATCAGGAAACCTTGTTATTTTTCCTTTCCACAAATCATTTGCCTCCTTTGTATTTGTAAAGATTGTCAACTCTTATTTCTTTTTTGGAGGTTTGATAAAACAGAGGCCTTGGTGAAAGGAAAATGGATACTGTTCAGAGAAATTCACCTCCTGTAACAAAAGAGGCAGAACTGGATCCTCAGTGCCTCATCGTTCCATGAATCACCCTCCTCTGCCTCAGTTTAAATTAGTTCATAATCATCAATTATTTTATAAATGTTCTGAGGAAGCACTTTATGGGAGGGTAAAATGCAAATTAAACTCCTAGCCCAACAATAATAGTTAAAAGTTGTTAAATTTTGCAGTTGAGTTGCATCACGTATCTCAGTATATTTTCCTTATTTTTTTTTTTTGCAAATTGTCATGCCATGTCATTACTTATTTGACAATAATTTTAATAGTTCTAATACCTTACTCTGTGGAGCACTTAACAAGGTTCAGATTGCTTACACATATTCTGTGCCAGTTGTGTTTTATTGTTCCTCTCCCTATTGTGGACAGTGATTTGCTAAGTCTTTCTCCCTTCAACTTGGAAAATAGCTTTTACAGGTAATTTAAAGCAGTTATTATAAATATGTTGGTTGAATTAATTAGAAACTAAAACAAATAAAAGAGAATATATCATTGTGATCTCTGAAGAAATTAGCAGATACAATGTATATTAAATTATGTATTGAAAAAGCAGTATCTGTATATTTCTCATTTTGGCCTATAACTAATAAATAGATTTTGGCACCTCCTTGAGAAACTTCCAAGAGCTGATAATTCATCAGGTGATTCACTAAGGCTGTGTTTGAGTGTTAGTCAAAGGACATTTCTGCTACTTATTCGCTGTGTGGACCTTAGGCAAGTTAGTTGAGTTCTCTGTGCCTCTGTTATTCATCTTTACAATGGAGATAATGATATTCCGTGGTGCTGTTGTGAGAACTAAATGAGGGGAAAATATCTGAAGTACTTAGTGGGGTCTCTGGCATTTTGCCCTGTATTTGTTAATTTTTATGGTTGCTTTGATGTTGTTGCACACAGTAGCACTGTGAGAGCACTGTGGGCCATGATCTGCAGAGCTATAGGTTTTCACACTGTGAGAGGCAGCACCACTTGTAAAGAACTCAGGCCTTCAGAGCCAGCAGTACCTGGATTCCTTTCCTGGCTCTTTCATGAAATGGATGGATAGTCTTGAAAATGCACACAGACTTTCAAAACACGTGTTTACATCAGTGGAAAATATAGAGAGGTTGTTATAAAGAGTTAGATACCAAAAAGTAGGTATAAAATGAGATAACGCTATAACGTCATGAAGTAACAGAGGAAAAATGGCTTCATGATGAGAACTTCTTCCACCTCTTCTCATAAGCAGTCTCTGATTTTATTATGCAAGTGACGGTGGAGTCCATCATTAAATCTCATTCAGTGTTTTGCCCTAGAGCTGAGCCCCTTAGATCAACAACAAATGGGTCATGCCTGGTTTTTACATTTTTAAACAAAATAGTTATTTTCTGTTTATTTGTGTTGTGGAAGTAGGTTTAAAGTAATTGGCAGCGTAGCAAGTTGTATTTTCTCTCAACAGAAAAATACTTAAGCAGTACTATATTCCCTTAATATTAGTGACATTTCTTTTGATCTTCACTTTTTTCTTCTTTTAAATAACAATATTAAAAGTGCTGCTTAGTTATGAAGTTCAGTATGATTTCCAAAACAAACATACTGAGAATGAGTTCAGCTCTACTAGCTGGTTAATCCTTTCTGTTTTTGTTGAAGAATTTAATTATAGACCCCAAATAAAACTATTTCCAAATATAATAATACATTTTTAAAAGTTTAACTGTCTAGAAATGCTGCAGCATCTGTCATATTTCAAAACGTAGTTCTTTATCTGAACATCAAGGTAGATTTAGGTCTTGAAAGAGTTTTTTATTTTATAAAAATAATGCACCTGTTTCAACTTCATGTAAAGATGGCAGGCTAGGCTCAAGTGACAAACAACGCCTTAAGGGAAACTTTCAATGAATAACTTTGAAGGAAAACAATTTTCACCAAAGACTTGTCCAGATTTAATTAGTTACAGAGGTTAAAGGCAAGGAGAAAAGGCCAGATGCCTAAAGGGATTTCAGGAATAAAGTGTTAAAGAGAAGAGAGGTCTCACATGGAGAAGGAAGTGTTGCTGCTTTAAGGTTTAATAATTTTGTGACCCAATGTCAGTGCTGTGATTTCTAGTGGTGGGAGACATGAAAATGTGAAACATTAACCAACCATGTATCTTGATGGAGGTTGTTCATACCCTTACCATCGTCTTCATTATTCTGGGTATATTATCTTTCCAAACAGTAAATTTTGGAAGAATGTCATTTGCTCCATTAAAAGGTTAAAAGGTGAGGATATATTGGTTCGTAAGCAGTACCCTCACTCAACAAGCAGTATTAATCCTTTCCTGGCAAAGTCATGATATATGAATTTATATTACATGCCACACTGTAACTATGATTTTAAAAAGATGCATAGATCCAGAATTCAACTGTCAGAGAAAGATAAAAATGACATTCATAAAGGTTGTGATGCTAGTTTGTTTATTTATTTATTTATTTTTGTCTGAGTATTTTTTATTTATTTTATTGAAGTATCATTGATATACAGTCTTATGTTGGTTTCAAATATACAGCACAGTGGTTCAACAGTTACTCATTATTAAATCCTCACCCCCTCTAGTGCTGTTACAATCTATCAATGTAGAAAGATGTTACAAATCATTGACTATATTCTTCATGCTGTACTGCCATCCTTATAACCAATTTTATTTTTATTGTGAATTATTGTGCCCCTTTCTCTCCTCATCTTCCCCTCACCACCCAGCCTAACCCTTCCACCTTGATAACCACTAGTCACTTCTCAGTGTCTATGAATCTACTGTTGTTTTGTTCCTTCTGTTTTGCTTTCTATTTATATTCCACAAATAGGTGCTATCATATGATACTTGTCTTTCTCTGCCTCACTTATTTCACTAAGCATAATATACCCTCCACATCCATCCATGTTGTTGCAAATGGTAGAATTTGTTTTCTTCTTATGGCTGAATAACATTGTGTATATATACCACATATTCTTTCTCCATTCATCTACTGATGGACACTTAGGTTGCTTCCACATCTTGGCTATAGCAAATAGTGCAGTGATAAACATAGAAGTACATATGTCTTTCCAAATCACAGATTTTGTTTTCTTTGGGCCAATTCCTAGGAGCGGAATTCCTGGGTCAAATGGTATTTCTATTTTTAGTTTTTTGAGGAACTTCCATACTGCTTTCCATAACAGTTGAACTAACTTACATTCCCACCAACAGTGTAGGAGGGTTCCCCTTTCTCTGCGTCCTCACCAGCATTTGTTATTTCTTGTCTTTTGGATAGTAGCCATCTTAATTAGTGTGCAGTGATATCTCATTGTGATTTTGATTTGCATTTCCCTGATGATTAGTCATTTCAGGCATCTTTTCATGTGCGAATTGGCCATTTGTATTTCTTCTTTGGAGAAGTGTCTGTTCAGGTGCTCCACCCATTTTTTAATCAGATTATTTGCTTTTTGGATATTGAAGTTTATGAGTTATTTATATATTTTGGATGTTAACCCTTAATCAGATAAGCCATTTATAAATATATTCTTGTAGGATGCATTTTTGTTTTGCTGATGGTGCCCTTTGCTATACAGAGAGTTTTTAGTTTGATGTAGTCCTACTTGTTCACTTTTTATTTTGCTTCTTTTGCCTGAGGAGATGTATCCAGGAAAAAATTGCTCATGTTTATGCTCAGGAGATTTTTGCCTATGTTTTCTTCTAAGAGTTTTATGGCTTTGTGACTTACAATAAGGTCTCAGATCCATTTTGAGTTTACCTTTACAATAATGGACTTAGATAATAATCCAGTTTTACTCTTTTGCATGTAGCTGTCCAGTTTTCCCAACACCAGTTGTTGAAGAGGCTGTCACTTCCCCATTGCATATCCATGGCTCTTTTATTGTATATTGGCCATATGTGTGTGGGTTTATATTTGGGCTCTCAATTCTTGATCTATGGGTCTGTTCTTGTGCCAGTACCAAATTGTTTTGATTACTGTGGCTTTGTAGTAGAGCTTGAAGTCAGGGAGCATAATCCTCCCAGCTTTGTTCTTCCTTCTCAGGATTGCTGTGGCTATTTGGGGTCTTTTGTAGTTCCATATGAATTTTAGAACTATTTGTTCTAGTTCATTGAAGAATGCTTTTGGTGTTTTGAGAGTGATTGCATTGAATCTGTAGATTGCTTTAGGCAGGATTACCATTTTGACAATATTCTTCCTATCCACGAGCGCAGGATGTATTTCTATTTGTTGGTGTCTAATTTCTCTTGTGAGTGTCTTATAGTTCTCAGGGTATAGGTCTTTCACCTCCTTGGTTCGGTTTATTCCTAGGTATTTTATTCTTTTTAATGCAGTTGTAAATGGAATTGTTTCCCTGATTTCTCTTTCTGCTAGTTCATTGTTAGTTTATAGGAAAGCAACAGATTTCTGTGTATTAATTCTGAGTCCTGCAACTTTGCTGAATTCAGTTATTAGTTCTAGAAGTTTTTTGGTAGACCTTTAGGGTTTTTTAATCTACAATATCATGTCATCTGCAAAGAGTGACAGTTTAACTTCTTCCTTACCAGTCTGGATGCCTTTTATTTCTTTGTGTTGTCTGATTGCTGTGACTAGGACCTCCAGTACTATGTTGAATAAAAGTGGTGAGCTCAGACATCTGTGTCTTGTTCCTGACCTTAAAGGAGAAGTTTTCAGCTTTTCACTATTAAGTATGATGTTGGCTGTGGGTTTGTCATATATGATCTTTATTATGTTGAGGTATGCACCCTCTATTCCCATTCTGTTGAGAGTTTTTATCATGAATGGATGTTGAATTTTGTCAAATGCTTCTTCAGCTTCTATCGAGATGATCATATGGTTTTTATTCTTTTTGTTCATGTGGTGTATGATATCGATTGATTTATTAATATTGTACCATCCTTGCATCCCTGGAGCAAAGCCCACTTTATCATGATGGATGGTCTTTATAATGTGTTTTTTAATTCAGTTTGCTAATATTTTGTTGAAGATTTTTGCATGTATGTTTATCAGGGATATTGGTTTATAATTTTATTTTTTTGTGGTCTCTTTTACTGATTTTGGTATTAGAGTAATGCTGGCCTCATTGAATGAGTTTGGAAGTATTTTTTCCTC
This sequence comes from Manis pentadactyla, assembly GCF_030020395.1. Taxonomy (NCBI): domain Eukaryota; kingdom Metazoa; phylum Chordata; class Mammalia; order Pholidota; family Manidae; genus Manis; species Manis pentadactyla. The sequence continues at coordinate 80,199,282 of NC_080023.1, read as the reverse complement.
TTCTACTTTTTGGAATTCTTTAAGGAGGATAGATATTAGCTCTTCTTTAAATGTTTGGTAGAATTCATCTGTGAAGCCTTCTTCACCTGGAGTTTTGTTTTTAGGTAGTTTTTTGATTGCCAATTTGATTTTCATTGCTGGTAATTAGTCTGTTCAGATTTTCTCTTTCTTCTTGGGTCAGTCTTGGAAGATTGTATTTTTCTGGAAAGCTTCAAATTTATTGGCATATAACTTTTCATAGTATTCTCTACTAATTCATTGTATTTCTGTGGTGTCTGTTGTGATTATTCCTTCTTCATTTCTGATTCTGTTTATGTATATGCACTCTCTTTTTCTTAGTAAGTCTGGCTGGGAGTTATGTATTTTATTTATTTTCTCAAAAAACCAGCTCCTGTTTTCATTGATTTTTTGTATTGTTTTATTCTTCTGTATTTTATTTATTTATGCTCTGGTTTTTATTATGTCCTTCTTTCTACTACTTTGGGCTTCATTTGTTCTTCTTTTTCTTGTTTTATTAATTGTGAGTTTAGACTATTTATTTGAAATTGTTCTTGTTTTTTGACATAGATGCTTGTTTGTTTTTGTTTTAAAACTTCCACAGAATCTTAAAGTCATGCAGACATTACCAAAGCCATAAATGTGTGGGGTTCTATTTTGTTGTTGTTCACTTTCTTTTAACACTGGATATTAACCTTCACTAAACATTGTGGGACAGTAGTTAGAACATGGTAGGCATATGATAGCATCAACTTTGGCAAGTGATGGATCAAATGAGGCAGAGAATTTACTACTAAAAGCAGCACAAAACATGTACAGCTTGATTCCACTTGTATTTTTTAATGCTATGTATGTATCCACAGACATTTTTCACACACCTAAGTAACTGCATG